>NC_141875.1:638184304-638488578 GCF_056163025.1 Triticum urartu
TCAGACATTCGGGTCCATAGTTATTAGCTAGATGGCTTCTTCTCTCTCTTTGGATCTCAATACAATGTTCTCCTCGATCTTCTTGGAGATCTATTTGATGTAACTCTTTTTGCGGTGTGTTTGTCGAGATCCGATGAATTGTGGGTTTATGATCAAGTTTATCTATGAACGATATTTGATTCTTCTCTGGAATCTTTTATGTATGATTGGTTATCTTTGCAAGTCTCTTCGAATTATCAGTGTGGTTTTGCCTACTAGATTGATCTTTCTTGCAATGGGAGAAGTGCTTAGCTTTGGGTTCAATCTTGCGGTGTCCTTTCCCAGTGACAGCAGGAGCAGCAAGGCACGTATTGTATTGTTGCCATCGAGGATAAAAAGATGGGGTTTATATCATATTGCTTGAGTTTATCCCTCTACATCATGTCATCTTGCCTAATGCATTACTCTGTTCTTATGAACTTACTACTCTAGATGCATGCTGGATAGCGGTCGATGTGTGGAGTAATAGTAGTAGATGTAGAATCGTTTCGGTCTAATTGTCGCGGGTGTGATGCCTATATACATGATCATGCCTAGATATGATCATAATTATGCACTTTTCTATCAATTGCTCGACAGTAATTTATTCACCCACTGTAATACTTATGCTATCTTGAGAGAAGCCACTAGTGAAACCTATGGCCCCCGGGTGTATCTCTTATCATATAACTTTCCAATCTATTTTATTTTGCAATCTTTACTTTCAATCTATATAATAAAAATACCAAAAATATTTATCTTATTATTATTATCTCTATCAGATCTCACTCTCATAAGTGACCGTGAAGGGATTGACAACCCCTTTATCGCGTTGGTTGCGAGGTTCTTATTTGTTTGTGTAGGTACGAGGGACTTGTGTGTAGTCTCCTACTGGATTGATACCTTGGTTCTCAAAAACTGAGGGAAATACTTACGCTACTTTGCTGCATCACCCTTTCCTCTTCAAGGGAAAACCAACGCAGTGCTCAAGAGGTAGCAAGAAGGATTTTCGATGGCGTTGTCGGGGAGATCTACGCACAAGTCAAGACATTCCAAGTACCCATCACAAACTCTTATCCCTCGCATTACATTATTTGCCATTTGCCTCTCGTTTTCCTCTCCCCCACTTCACCTTTGCCTTTGCCTTTTCTTTGCCCTCTTCCCGTATGTCTTTTTATTTGTGTTTCCACATGCCTTCTATTTTGCTTGCATCTTTACTCGCTAAAAATCTATTGATATGGATCCACTTAAAGTGTTCTACTTGGATCATATTCGGTCCTTATGCGCTCGTGCTGAAACCCCAACTAGCCTAGTTGATGGGAAAACTTTAGATGAGCATGCTCATTTTGTGCGTCACCGTTTGTCTGAAAAAGGGAAACTCTTATGGGATCAAATAAACAGATTGCTGTGTTATGCTTGGAATCTTTGTGAAATTTGTGATTTTACTTGTTGCTCTAAGAACCCTAAAAAACACCTTCCCTGCCTATGTGAGTTTAATGATAATGAAATCTTATCTTCTTATGCAAAGGGTGTTTATAGATACTACGATATTGAACAAATTAAAGAATTTGTTGCTTTTAAGGGTGCTTATGAAGTTGCTTCTTTGATTGAAAAGTATGATATTACTCTCTACAAATCTGAAAATCTTGACATACTTAAACATTGCTATGAAAACTATGCTCATAATGCCTATGTTAAGGAATTTATTGAGAGAATGATCGTTGCTTTGGAAGAAAATAATGATATGCACGAATCTATAGATAATTATGATTCCGATGATTTGATTGAAATATCCCTTGATGAACATGATGCTTGTTATTCTTGTGGCCATGATGCAATATTTATGAAGACGAATTTGCTATAGTTCCTTATGTTAAACGTGAGATCGTTGATATTGCACCCATACTTTATAGTTCCTTGAATCAAAAGCATGATTGCAATTATTTTACTATAAATTCTATTGATTTCAATTGTGCTAATAATATGCAAACCCCTAAGCTTGGGGATGCTAGTTTTGCTATGTATACTACTTGTTGCAATGATCATGATTGGGGTGATTCTTCTTATGATCTTGAAAATTTATTTAAGCCCCATGATGAATATGAGATTGATAATAATGTTTGCAATAATATTGAAAGTGGGTTTGGAAGAGTGTCAACTTTAGATCCCACATATTTGGAGAATGATCAATCTTATGAAGTATTTGATAAAAGTGGGTTTGGAGAGGTCATGACTTTAGTTAATGTTAATCCCACTATTTTGGAAGAGTGTCGACTTTACATACATGTGGATCGTGTTAGGAATATGTTTTGTGATAACTATATTGTTGAATTTGCTTATGATCCTGCATGTAATTATTATGAGAGAGGAAAATATGATTGTAGAAATTTTCATGTTACTAAATTACCTCTCGTTATGTTGAGATCGCTATTGTTTCTTTCCGCTTCCTTGCATATGCTAGTTTTTGCTTGCCTTGATAATTTGTTCGCCTATAAGATGCATATGCATAGGAAGTATGTTAGACTTAGATGTGCTTGTCACATGTTTTATGATGCTCTCTTTTGTGCTTCAATTCTTGTCTTTCATGTGAGCATCATTGAAATTATCAAATGCCTAGCTAGGGGTGTTAAACGATAGCGCTTGTTGAGAGGCAACCCAATTTTATTTTTATTCCTTGCTTTTTGGTTCTGTTTAGTAATAAATAATTAATCTAGCCTCTGTTTAGATGTGGTTTTGTGCTTTTAATTAGTGTTTGTGCCAAGTAGAACCTTTGGGAAGACTTGGGGAAAGTCTTGGCGATCTTGCTTTAAAAAAATTAGAAACTTTAGCGCTCACGAGATTTGCTGCCATTTTTTACTGGAGAGCATGATTAAGTTGATTATTTTGCAGACGATTAATAGATAAATTCCTCACATCCAGAAATTTATTTTAGAATTTTTGGGGTTACAGAAGTATTCGAAACCTACAGATTACTACAGACTGTTCTATTTTTGACAGATTCTGTTTTTCGCGTGTTGTTTGCTTATTTTGATGAATCTATGGCTAGTATCGGAGGTTATGAACCATGGAGAAGTTGGAATACAGTAGGTTTAACACCAAAATAAATAAAGAATGAGTTCATTACAGTACCTTATGTTGGGGAACGTAGTAATTTCAAAAAAAATCCTACGCACACGCAGGATCATGGTGATGCATAGCAACGAGAGGGGAGAGTGTCATCCACGTACCCTCATAGACTGTTAAGTGCAAGCGTTATAACAACACGGTTGATGTAGTCATACGTATTCATGATCGACCGATCCTTAGTACCGAACGTATGGCACCTCCGCGTTCAGCACACGTTCAACTCGGTGACGTCCCGCGAACTCACGATCCAGTAGAGCTCGGGGAAGAGTTTCGTCAGCACGACGGCGTGGTGACGATGTTGATGAAGCTACCGCAGCAGGGCTTCACCTAAACACTGCTACAGTATGACCGAGGTGGATTATGGTGGAGGGGGAGCACCACACATGGCTGGGAGAGATCTTTGTGATCAACTTGTGTGTCTAGAGGTGCCCCCTGCCACTGAATATAAAGGAGCAAGGGGGAGGCCGGTCGGCCCTTGTTGGCGCGCCTAGGAGGAGGATTCCTCCCTTTCCTACTCCTACTAGGAGGGGAAAGGCAGGGAGAGAAAGAGAAGGAAAGGGGGGCGCCCCCCCCCTTCTCCTAGTCCAATTCGGATAGGGGGAAGAGGGCGCGCTGCCTGCCCTAGGCCGCACCCTCTCTCTTTCCCTTATGGCCCAACAAGGCCCATTAGTCCCCGGGAGGTTCCGGTAACCCCTCCAGTACTCCGGTAAATTCCCGATTTCATCCGGAACTATTCCGATGTCCAAATGTAGGCTTCCAATATATCAATCTTTACGTCTCGACCATTTCGAGACAACTCGTCATGTCCGTGATCAAATCCGGGACTCCGAACTACCTTCGGTACATTAAAACATATAAACTCATAAAACCGATCGCCACAGAACTTTAAGCGTGCAGACCCTACGGGTTTTAGAACTATGTAGACATGACCGAGACACGTCTCCGTGTCGGTGGGAACAACACCTATGGGATCACAAGAATCCCTACTACGGTTAGCGGGGCGCGGGGTCATGAGAAGAGCGGATCAAACAGATAGTACACAGTTTGTTTATCCAGGTTCGGGCCGCGAGGATGCGTAAAACCCTACTCCTGCTTTGGTGGATGTATATTCCTGTTCTTGAGTTAGCTCTGGGGCATTAGGAGCTCCAAAAAGCCGAATCCTCCTCCTGGTCGCCTCGGGCCTCCTTTTATAGAAAAAGGGGTTGCCACAGTGGCACGCGGGAGGTGGAAAGGGTACAGTGATGCGAGGTTATCCCTCGCATTACATGACAAGGCGCATTTAATGTGTCTTGCTTAGGTGTCCTTGCTTTATCAGGGACGGGGGAGAAACCTGTCTCGTCCGTCGCCGCTCCTTCTTGTGTCGACACTCGCCCTGGCTAGCGATGCCTGTGATGCCATGTAGGTAGGCAGGCAGCTGAGGTGGCGCAGTGGAGGGTCTTCACGAAGATCTGCATGCCACCACGTAGGTGCCTGCCCAGTTGGTTGGGTCGGCAGCCGCATGCGTATGGTCGTGGAGGTTTAGTCGGCGTGGGCCTGATGGTGGCCCTGCGGATGTTCTTGGCAAGGACCTTGCCGGGGCCCCAACAAGGGTCTTACCGGGGCGCCTGCTGTCATCCCCGGCAAGGCGCTTGCCGGGGGCCTTGTGGTCTTCCTTGGCTGGGATCCCGCCAAGGGTCATCATCTTCTATTGTATGTATCTGATCTTGAATGTCTTCAAAAAGATCTGCATGCCACCACGGGGATGTCTCTCAAATCCTTGCCCCATGGGGGCAGTGGACTCAAGGGTGATTTGCTCCGTAGGCGTGGGGCGAGTTGCCGCGGCAAGGGTCTTGCCGGGGTTGCTAAAACTGTCTCCCGGCAAGGATCTTGCCGGGGGAGTCCGCTTCGTCTCCTTTGTTCTTCGTGGTTTTGGCCTTGGCGTCATCCTAGTTCCCTTGAGCTTCGGTCTTACCCTAGCTCACCTCCCTTGCCTTGCTTGGTGTGGTGGTGCCCGCGGCTCTGACTGCCCGTGCACAGTTATAGGGGTACAAAAAGTGCACCCCTCTTTTTGTACACCGACAGGAGCCCCCGGGCCTGGGCCACACATAAGCGCAACGCGTTGTTGGGTCAGGCCCAGAAATGGTGTGCAGGCAGGCGGGGCGGTTTTTACCGCGGTAAGATTCTTTGCGCGCTGCGCTTCCCACGACTCGCGCGCGTGGCGCGGCGTGGGGAGGTGGGCGTGACGTGGGCAGCATGCGTGGGGTTGGTCTCTGCACGCATGCGTCACGTCGTAGTAAAGGGGCGGTTCGCGCCTTCCCCATAAACGGAGGGAGGCGTGGAGGCGCGGCCCATTTACTGAATGGGGCTGAGGCGCGGTCTTCAAGGTGTCCACTCCCCACGATCACGGGGTGGGGAGAGGTCGCCTCACCCATCCCCTCGGTTCTGCACGTCCGCCACGTATCTCCCATGCGCTTGGGGTGGCAAACGGTGGAGGCAGGAAACCGGGCCGTCGCTGGTTGGGGCGGCGGGTCGGTCCTGGCTCCCTGCGCCTTCCGTATCTCGATTGGCCGAGCAGGGCGGCCGAGCCCCAGCCCCGCTCCTTTATGAAGAGCGGGAGGGGGGATGGCGTCCCGCATTGTTTCATTTTCTTCTTCCTTCAGCTTCTGCTCCTCCCTTCCATCCGTCATGGAGAGAGGGAATCCCGGTCCTTCAACGGTGGCGGCGAGGGTCGCCGCTCGACAACGCATCCCTCCTTCTCCTGCGCCTGCGGTGGAAGAGCCAGCCGCGAGGGGAAGGGGGAGGGGGTGAGGCCGTGGGCGAGGCCGGGGCCCTCGGGGAAGAGGAGGACGGGGTGGCGCGTCGGCCTCGCCTCCGCCAGCAGCTCCCCCTCCAATGGAGGGCCATGTTGGGGATGACCCTTGTGAGTTCTTCGTCAGGCTGCGCCGGCCGCCGCGCCGTCGCCTTCGTCTCCTGACTCCATTTGCGCGGGAGATGGAGCTGGATCCGCCGGAGTCATTGCGGCTGCACATGAGGGGCTGCGGGATCAGTGGCACGCGGGTCCGCGTTGAGTTCCCCGCTCCTCACGTGATGTATCTTCGTAGGGGATGGAAGACGTTTGCTCATATCCACAGCTTGACGGAGGGGCTCACTCTCCATTTTAAGCTGATGGAGGGTGGCCTTCTCTCCGTCAAGGTCTTCGGGCACTTTGGGACTCGTACAAGGTGCTTTGTGGAGAGCTCTTCTAATAGTGAAGACACCTCCTCGGGCGGGAGTGACGAGGAGGACAACGGCAACGACGACGAGGGCGGTAGGCGGTAGGATGACGGGTCCGACTAGGTGTCGGGTGCCGCTCCGTGCGGCACCGGCGACCCCATCATCCATGTCGCCGGCTCCTTGAACTTCTCGGGGTCGTCTCCTTGGGTGGCTGGCGTTGGGAGGCTGCGGAAGAGGAAGAGGGCGGGCGACAAGGCCGTCAAGTCGGAGTACGCGGGCACCGACGCCTTGGACGCGTACTGACATCCTGCCGCCTCGTCTTCGAGCTCTGCTTCCGGCGCCGCCATCACCACCCTGCCTTTGGACGGCCACCAAGATGTTCTCCCTGCGTCTTCTGCCACCCGTAGCTCGCCTACGTGCTCCTTTTGCCCTTCTCGCCACCTCGACCTGCCTCCTGAGGAGAGGGACAAGAAAGGGATTACGGGCACCTTATCTCTTTTTAGTTTGTAAGCCTTCAGGCCTTTGTTGAATTTAAAACTTGTAATCCCTTCATTCATGTTTTTCATTCCCTACGGACTGTACCTGAGTGGAATGTTTTTAATGAAAAAGGGATGCTTGCCGGGTCATTTGTTTGCGTGTGGAATCCTTGATATCTCTAAGATAAACATTTTCTCGCCTGGCAACAGGCCTTGTCGTCTCCCCACTTCGCTCGACCTTTCTCACGCCTTTGGCGGAGGTAGGGACGAGGCGGGTTCAGGCTCCTTGTTTCATCCTTTCGCTGTCGCGACTACGACCAAACTTGGTCCCAGGAACGAGCCATAGGGCCTAGAGTTAGGGGAGCACGGTGGCTTAAGGAAAAACGAGGTTTCACATACCTCAGTCCAGTGGAATGCATGATAAGGGATGAAGAACTTATCTGAAGCTGCAGCCCCCGGCAACCCTGGTTTGCCGTGGGTGAATCTTTGCTCTTGCAGCCCCCGGCAATACTGGCTTGCCGGGGCCTTGATGTTGGTCTGTTCCTTTTTTTCTCCCCAAGTTGTTTGGCAAGGATATCTGTGTGTCCTGTGAACCAAAGAAGACAAAAGAAAGACAAAGAGACGCACACTCGACCTCTAAGCTAGGGGTTAGTCGCCGCTAAGCACTATCAACCCTAACCAAGGACGAGACTCGACCTAGCATGCATGCTATAACTTAGGGCGCCAGCGCTTCATTTATTTATGCTCACGGTCTGCGCTTGGCTTTGTACAAAGGGTTACATGCGTCATCGGCAAGGCTCGTACAAAAGGTGGCTTGTCGGGGGGCCCGGCAAGCCGCGCCTCACGGGTAAAACTTGTGAAGATGCTCAATGTTCCAGGAGTTACTCACCGGAATGGCATCTTCGGTCTCCAGGCGGACTGCGCCGGGCCTGGTGACTCGTATTACCCGATAAGGGCCTTCCCACTTTGGCGTCAACTTGTTGGAATTCTTGGCCGATTGAACGCGCCGAAGAACAAGGTCGCCTTCCTCAAAGCTTCGGGCATGAACCTTGCGGCTATGGTAGCGGCGCAAGGCTTGCTAGTAGCGCGCTGCTCTCACAGCCGCCCGAAGACGATCTTCCTCAAGGAGCGTTGCATCATCTTGCCGCAATTGCTCTTGCTCAAGCTCGTCATAAGCGAGTACTCGAGGTGACCCGTATAAGAGTTCCGTGGGGAGAACTGCTTCTGCCCCGTATACCAGGGCAAAGGGTGTCTGGCTGGTGGCTTGATTTGGTGTCCTTCTGATTGACCAAAGAACCGCTGGCAATTCATCAATCCAGCGCCTTCCACTCTTGTGCAATCTATCAAAGGTCTTTGTCCTCAGGCCTTGCAGTACTTCAGCATTTGCCCTCTCAGCTTGACCATTGCTTCGTGGGTGAGCAACGGAAGCGAAACAGACCTTGCTGCCGAGGTCTTGAATATATTGCATGAAGGTGTGGCTTGTGAACTGCGTGCCGTTGTCGGTGATGACCCTATTGGGTACACCAAAACGGCACACCAGTCCTTTGAAGAACTTGACGGCTGACTGTGCTGTGACCTTCCTCACTGCTTCCACTTTTGGCCACTTTGTGAACTTGTCGATTGCAATGTACAAGTACTCAAAGCCCCCGACAGCGCGGGGGAAAGGGCCCAGTATGTCGAGCCCCCAAACCAAGAAAGGCTAGGAGAGAGGAATGGTTTGAAGGGCTTGAGCTGGCTGATGAAGCTTCTTTGAATGGAACTGATACGCTTCACACCTGGTGACTAGTGTCGTCGCATCCTGGAGGGCGGTGGGCCAGAAGAAGCCTTGCCGAAACGCTTTGCCGGCAAGGGCCCTCGACCCTATGTGGGATCCACATATGCCTCCATGTATCTCCGCCAACAGCCCAGTCCTTCCTCTCGAGGGATACACTTCAATTTCACACCGTTCGGCCTCTTTTTGTACAGGACATCATCGACGAAGTGGTACATAGTAGAGCGACGGGCTACTTTTTCCGCTTCTTCCTGCTCCTCAGGAGGTTCCCCTATTTGGAGGAATTGGACGGTATGCTGTGCCTGTTGGGGAACGTTGCAGAAAACAAAAAATTTCCTACGGTTTCACCAAGATCTATCTAGGAGTTCATCTAGCAACGAGTGATTGGATTGCATCTACATACCTTTGTAGATCACGTGCGGAAGCGTTCAAAGAACGGGGATGAGGAAGTCGTACACAACGTGATCCAAATCACCGGAGATCCTAGCGCCGAACGGACGGCACCTCCGCGGTCAACACACGTACGGTCAGTGTGACGTCTCCTCCTTCTTGATCCAGCAAGGGGAAGGAGAGGTTGACGAAGATCCAGCAGCACGACGGCGTGGTGGTGGATGCAGGGCATCACAGTAGCAGGGCTTCGCCGTATACTATGCGAGAGAGAGGTGTAGAAGGGGAGAGGGAGGCGCCAAGGCTCAAGGTGCGGCTGCCCCCTCCCTCCCCCTCATATATATAGGCTCCCCTTGGGGGGGCGCCGGCCCTAGGAGATGAGATCTCCTAGGGGGGCGGCGGCCAGGGCTGGAGTGGCCCCCAAGGCAAGGTGGGGCGCCCCCCCCCCCACCCCTAGGGTTTCAACCCTAGGCGCATGGGGTGGGCCTAGGGGGGCGCACCAGCCCACTATGGGCTGGTTCCCCTCCCCACTTTGGCCCATGGGGCCCTCCGGGATGGGTGTCCCCACCCGGTGGACCCCCGGGACCCTTCCGGTGGTCCCGGTACAATACCGGTGACCCCGAAACTTGTCCCGATGGCCGAAACAGCACTTCCTATATATAATTCTTTACCTTCGGACTATTCCGAAACTCCTCGTGACATCCAGGATCTCATCTGGGACTCCGAACAACATTCGGGTTACTGCATATACATATCTTCACAACCCTAGCGTCACCGAACCTTAAGTGTGTAGACCCTACGGGTTCGGGAGACACGTAGACATGACCGAGACGGTTCTCCGGCCAATAACCAACAGCGGGATCTGGATACCCATGTTGGCTCCCACATGCTCCACGATGATCTCATCGGATGAACCACGATGTCGAGGATTCAAGCAACCCCGTATTCAATTCCCTTTGCCAGTCGGTATGTTACTTGCCCGAGATTCGATCATCGGTATCCCAATACCTTGTTCAATCTCATTACCGGCAAGTCACTTTACTCGTACCGTAATGCATGATCTCGTGACCAGACACTTGGTCACTATGAGCTCATAATGATGATGCATTACCGAGTGGGCCCAGTGATACCTCTCCGTCATACGGAGTGACAAATCCCAGTCTTGATCCGTGTCAACCCAACAGACACTTTCAGAGATACCCGTAGTATACCTTTATAGTCACCCAGTTACGTTGTGACATTTGGTACACCCAAAGCACTCCTACGGCATCCGGGAGTTACACGATCTCATGGTCTAAGGAAAGGATACTTGACATTGGAAAAACTCTAGCAAACGAACTATACGATCTTGTGCTATGTTTAGGATTGGGTCTTGTCCATCACATCATTCTCCTAATGATGTGATCTCGTTATCAATGACATCCAATGTCCATAGTCAGGAAACCATGACTATCTGTTGATCAACGGGCTAGTCAACTAGAGGCTTACTAGGGACATGTTGGTGTCTGTTATTCACACATGTATTACGATTTCCGAATAAAACAATTATAGCATGAATAAAGACAATTATCATGAACAAGGAAATATAATAATAATGCTTTTATTATTGCCTCTAGGGCATATTTCCAATAGTGCCCACGCTGGAGCCTGGGGCTCGACGGCGAGGACTAAAGGCATTTCCTCCGCTATAGGAGCGGTTGTCTCCACGGCAAGAGCTTGATGCTCCGTCAGAGCTAGCCGTCCTGTGGCGGGCTCAGTGTCTCCGGCAACATCCTTGCCGGCGGCTTCGGGGAGCTCGGCGGGAAAGTACTTGCCGGGCCCTGATTTTCTCCCCTTGTTCTGCTCTGTTGATAGATCAACGGATGACTGAGTTAGCCGAAGCACAAAGGTACCTGGTTCCACAGGTAGCTTGAGGGCAGCGTGTTTTGACAGGTAATCGGCGATGTCATTCTCCGCTCGGGGAACGTGTTCTGCCTGTATACCATCAAAACGCTCTTCCAGCTTCCTCACTTCATCGACGTAGGCCTTCATCAATGGGCTCTGGTAATCCTTGTTGACTTGCTTGACGACAAGTTGCGAGTCGCCCCTGACGACGAGTTTCTTGATTCCGAGGTCCGCCGCGAACCTAAGACCAGCAAGCAGCCCTTCGTACTCAGTTGTATTGTTTGTTGACACCTCCCTGGGGACGTGCATCTGGATCACGTACTTGAGGTGCTCTCCGGTGGGCGCGACAAGCAGTACGCCAGCCCTGGCGCCCTGTAAGGAGAAAGCTCCATCAAAGTACATGATCCAGTCGCAACTTGCCTCCTTGCCGGGGAGAGCAGTCTCTTGGGCTTCTTCGTCAGGCGTCGCGGTCCATTCTGCAACGAACTCCGCCAAGACTCGGCTTTGAATCGTCGAGGTACTCTCAAACTTGAGGCCAAAGCTGGACAGTTCCAGTGCCCACTCTCTTCCCGTTGCGTCTGGATTGTGCAATATCCGTTGCAGAGGGAGGCGAGTGACGACAGTGATTTTGTGTGCCTGGAAGTAGTGACGCAGCATCCTCGAGGCTATAAGAAGGCCGAAGAGCAGTTTCTGCACACCGGAGTACCTTGATCTAGCCCCCTGCAGGAGGGAACTAACAAAGTGGACCGGGTGCTGCATCATTTTATTCTTCGGCGGCACTCCAACTGGTTGTGTCGTCTCTGCATCGGTGGCATCGGGCTCTGTCGCTGCTATTACCTCGTCACCAATTTCTCTCCGCACCACTAGCGCGGCGCTGACCACCTGGTTCGTTGCCGCCAAGTATAGCAGCAACGGTTCCCGTGGCCTAGGCGCAACTAGTATTGGCGCGGAGGAGAGGTACCTCTTCAAATCTTGCAATGCTGCTTTGGCTTCTGGTGTCCACTCCATCGGGCCCGCCTTTTTCAAAATCTTGAAAAAGGGAAGGGCGCGCTCGGCAGACTTGGAAATGAACCTGCTCATGGCGGCAACGCAACCAGCAAGCCGACGCACATCCTTGACTCGCTTGGGTGCTTCAATCTGCTCTATAGCTTTGATCTTGTCCGGATTGGCCTCTATCCTGCGCTGTGACACAAAGAACCCGAGAAGCTTGCTGGACGGGACGCCGAAGACGCACTTCTCAGGGTTCAGCTTGAGATTGATCTTGCGTAGGTTTGCAAATGTTTCTTGTAAATCCGGTATGAGGGTTGCCCTGTTCTTGGTTTTGACCACTATATCATCCATATAAGCTTCCATATTTCTATGGAGCTGGGGTTCAAAACCAATCTGGACCGCCCTTGCAAACGTTGAACCAGCACTATTCAACCCGAAAGGCATCCGTATGAAACAATACGTACCACATGGGGTGATGAATGCCGTTTTCTCTTTGTCTTCTCTTGTCCTGAAGATCTAGTGATAGCCGGAGTAGGCATCGAGGAATGACAACAGATCACACCCATCCATGAAGTCAACAATCTGGTCGATTCGCGGCAACAGGAAGGGGTCTTTGGGACAAGCCTTATTGATATCTATGTAACCAATACACAGCCTCCACTTCCCATTTGCCTTGCGCACTACCACTGGATTGGGCAACCACGTTGGATGGAACACTCCTCTTACCAAACCCGCTGCTTCCAGTTTCCGGATCTCCTCTGTGATGAACTCTTGTCGTTCCAAGGCTTGCTTTCTGACCTTCTACTTGACGAGCCGCGCATGAGGACAGACAGCAAGGTGGTGCTCAATCACCTCCCTGGAAACGCTGGGGATGTCGGATGCTTGCCATGCAAACACATCGACATTCGCCCGCAGGAAGGTGACGAGCACGTCTTCCTATTTGTCGTCAAGGGCGGAGCTTATGTTAAAAGCCCCTCCCGTGCCGTCCTCCTTGACAGAAACCTTCTTGGTTCCCGGCAGTGTGGCCCTGGACTTCTTATTTCTGTCGGTGGAGCTCTCTGGCACGTCCTCGATGGGAGCGCTACACTCCGAAGAGGTGCGCTTGCCGGAGTGGGTGCCTGAGGTCTCACCGGTCTTCTTCTTTTTCCTTCCCGGGGCTTCAGCGGCAGGAGCAAGCGCCTTAGCAGTGGCGGCTGCTGCAACTGCTTGTTGGTAGAGTTGGTCAGCGCAAATTAGCACATACTTCTTGTCTGATGGGACGGTGATGATCGTCACAGGCCCCGACATCTTCAGGGTGTTGTAGGCGTAATGTGACGCCGCCATGAACTTGGCCAGCGCTGGGCGGCCAAGGATCCCGTTGTAAGGCAAGGGGATCTTGGCAACGTCGAACACAATCCTTTCTGTCCTGTAGTTCAGATCACTCCCAAAAGTCACGGGCAACGTAACCTTTCCCTTTGGTTGACTTCTTCCTGGGTTGACCCCCTGAAACGTGCCCGTCTCTTCGAGGTCTTCATCAGGAATCTATAGTTTCTCGACCACGGCAGGCGAGATTAAGTTCAGACCGGCCCCGCCATCGACTAGCATCTTTGTCACCTTGAGGTCGCGTATTGTTGGTGAAACCAACAATGGCAAGCACCTGACTGTAGTAGTGCGATCAGGGTGATCCTCAGTGTCAAAAATGATAGGTGTGCTGGACCACTTCAGCGGCCTTTGGGCATCAAACGACGGCTCTGCCGCTGTAATCTCACGCGCCCACTGTTTAAGCTGGCGGTGAGAGGTATGCAGCGAGGCGCCGCCATCGACGCACATGGCCTTCGTAGCTTTCTGAAATTCTTGGTCACCAGACTCATCGTCTTCTTCACGATCATCGTCTTCTGGCTTTTTGTCATGGCCCCAGGTGGGCCTCTCCTGCTGTTTATCTTTGCCGCGATGGCCCACCTGGCTGTCACGCTTCTTGCCGGACCCTTCAGCACCGTCCTGGCCTTTCTCCTTGTCCCGCCTCTCATATTCAGCCCTCTGCTTCTCAGCAAGGAGCTCAACCTTTCGGCAGTTCTGGAGATCATGGCCTTTGGTGCGATGGATCTTGCAGTATTGCTTGTCGGAGTTTCCTGGCTTCTCGGCGGCCGCCAAGGCCCGGCAGGCGACACATCCGGCAATTTCCTTGCTGGGGTCATCTGCCTTGGTTTTCTTGGTGGGGCGGCATCGTCAGATCCCTCGACGGCAAGCACGGCTTTACCTTTGCACTTCCTGTTGCGGCGCCGGCCTTTCTTTGCCGGGGCGGCAGTATCCTCATCTGAGGAGTCGGTTTCCATGCCAGCATCTTCGCCGGGCTACTTCCTTCCCTCTTCAGCCCTGGCACATCTGTCAACAAGAACATAGAGTTCTGCCACGTCTTTCACCTTGTTCATTGCCAGCTCTTCGCGCATCTTGCGGTTACGCACGTTCTAATGGAACGCGCTGATGATGGCAGCAGGGTGAACATCAGGGATATTGTACTGTACTCGGCTGAACCTCTGTATATACTTGCGCAGACTCTCGCCTCCCTTCTGGGGAATGACGTGCAGGTCGCTTACTTGGCCATGGGCTTGGTGGCCTCCAGTAAAGGCGCCAACAAACTCATGGCACAAATCCGACAAGGACGAAATAGAGTCTACCGGCAAGTGCATCAACCACGACATGGCGTTGGGTTTAAGAGCCAATGTAAAGTAATTCGCAAGCACCTTATTGTCGCGGGCTCCGGTAGCTTGCATCGCGATGGTGTAGATGCTGAGGAATTCAGACGGGTGGGTCTTTCCATTGTACTTTTCGCCAACGTCAGGTTTGAAGGTGCGGTGAGTGGGCCACTGGAACTGTCGCAGCTCACGGGTAAAAGTCGGACAGCCTACCTCGTAAGGTAGGCCTCCAGGGCTCTCCGGGGCCGGGTGGTTCACAGCAGGCCCTGCTCACCTGTCTGATTGGTGGCGCACTCTGCGCCGGCGCTCGATAGTGGTTCGAGCGTCTTCATGGGCTCGTTCCCAAAGAACTTGCCGCTGGTCACAGTGGGTCCATGGGTCAGACGACGCTATGGAGATGTCGTCGCCCGTGATGTCGCGACGAGCCGGCGTCCGCGGTACCGGATGGGGAAGAGGTGAATGCACCGCGGTGGCGGCGCCGCCGGCTTTTCCGCCACTGGTGCGCGGGACTCCATCGGAGCGTCGACCCGGGGGGCCCACCGGATTTGGTTCGTCTTTGTTGGCCACCGCAACAAGGCTTCGGATAGTGGCTCTCCATTCGTCGAGTTTCCCCGTAGTGGGAGGAAAGTCGAGGAGCAACTGCGCGCGCGCCAGGGCCTCTGCTGGTGTCGGTGGCAGCGGAACCTGCACGGATCGCGACGCGCTTCGACTTCTGACCATGTCAGAAGGAGCTCTATCACGACCCCGCGGTCGCATGCCGTTTTCACCAGCGCTTCGGCGAGTGGGCAGGTCTTCTACATCCCGGGAGTGGCACTCGGGGCTCTTCCCGCGGCGACGCCCGGGATCTTCGGCGTGATTACGCCGTTCGTCGCGCGCTGCCTGGGAGGAGCGCGCTGTTGGCGCCAGCGTGGGAGTCCTGGAGGCCCTTGTGTCGCCTTCGGGTGGGGCGGCGATGACCTTGGAAGGCCCCGCTCCACCCATTGAGGGCCTGGCTCCGCCTTTGGATTTGGCGATGTGTGGCCCGTTACCAGGTGCACAAACATCACCGCCTCCCAAACTCCGGCTGCTGGGATGGCGTTGGTGTTCGTGAGCAGCGCCCCGGGTCCTTTCTGCGACCAGTCCGCTGCTCGCCCGTGTCGGGACGGGCTGTCCGGCTTCCGACTGGCCAACCGCCACCATCGTCTTCTTCTTGGGTGCCATGATGATGAAGAAGCGTCGAACTAACTACTAAAGCCGATTCTCACAACTGCGCCCCTACCTGGCGTGCCAAAGATGTCGGTGGGAACGACACCTATGGGATCACAAGAATCCCTACTACGGTTAGCGGGGCGCGGGGTCGTGAGAAGAGCGGATCAAACAGATAGTACACAGTTTGTTTATCCAGGTTCGGGCCGCGAGGATGCGTAAAACCCTACTCCTGCTTTGGTGGATGTATATTCCTGTTCTTGAGCTAGCTCTGGGGCATTAGGAGCTCCAAAAAGCCGAATCCTCCTCCTGGTCGCCTCGGGCCTCCTTTTATAGAAAAAGGGGTTGCCACAGTGGCACGCAGGAGGTGGAAAGGGTACAGTGATGCGAGGTTATCCCTCGCATTACATGACAAGGCGCATTTAATGCGTCTTGCTTAGGTGTCCTTGCTTTATCGGGGACGGGGGAGAAACCTGTCTCGTCCGTCGCCGCTCCTTTTTGTGTCGACACGCGCCCTGGCCAGCGATGCCTGTGATGCCATGTAGGTAGGCAGGCAGCTGAGGTGGCGCAGTGGAGGATCTTCACGAAGATCTCCATGCCGCCACGTAGGTGTCTGCCGAGCTGGTTGGGTCGACAGCCGCATGCGTACGGTGGTGGAGGTTTAGTCGGCGTGGGCCTGATGGTGGCCCTGCGGATGTTCTTGGCAAGGGCCTTGCCGGGGCCCGGCAAGGGTCTTGCTGGGGCGCCTGCTGTCATCCCCGGCAAGGCGCTTGCCGGGGGCCTTGTGGTCTTCCTCGGTTGGGATCCCGCCAAGGGTCATCATCTTCTATTGTAT
The DNA here is from genome assembly GCF_056163025.1 of Triticum urartu. Classification (NCBI taxonomy): domain Eukaryota; kingdom Viridiplantae; phylum Streptophyta; class Magnoliopsida; order Poales; family Poaceae; genus Triticum; species Triticum urartu. The sequence goes on from NC_141875.1 coordinate 638,200,841, forward strand.
GTATCTGATCTTGAATGTCTTCACAAAGATCTGCATGCCACCATGGGGATGTCTCCTGAATCCTTGCCCCATGGGGGCAGTGCACTCAAGGGTGATTTGCTCCGTAGGCGTGGGGCGAGTTGCCGCGGCAAGGGTCTTGTCGGGGTTGCTAAACTGTCTCCCGGCAAGGATCTTGCCGGGGGAGTCCGCTTCGTCTCCTTTGTTCTTCGTGGTTTTGGCCTTGGTGTCATCCTAGTTCCCTTGAGCTTCGGTCTTACCCTGGCTCACCTCCCTTGCCTTGCTTGGTGTGGTGGTGCCCGCGGCTCTGACTGCCCGTGCACAGTTATAGGGGTACAAAAAGTGCACCCCTCTTTTTGTACACCGACACTCCGGTCAATAACCAATAGCGGAACATGGATGCTCATATTGGTTCCTACATATTCTACGAAGATCTTTATCGGTCAAACCTCACAAGACTATACGTTGTTCTCTTTGTCATCGGTATGTTACTTGCCCGAGATTCGTTCATTGGTATCCAATACCTAGTTCAATCTCGTTACCGGCAAGTCTCTTTACTCGTTCCGCAATACATCATCCCGTAACTAACTCATTAGTTATCATGCTTGCAAGGATTATAGTGATGTGTATTACCGAGAGGGCCCAGAGATACCTCTCCGACAATCGGAGTGACAAATCCTAATCTTGATCTTTGCCAACTCAGCAAGTACCATCGGAGACACCTGTAGAGCACCTTTATAATCACCCAGTTACGTTGTGACGTTTGGTAGCACACAAAGTGTTCCTCCGGTATTCGGGAGTTGCATAATCTCATAGTCATAAGAACATGTATAAGTCATGAAGAAAGCAATAGCAGTAAACAAACGATCAAGTGCTAAGCTAACGGAATCGGTCAAGTCAATCACATCATTCTCCTAATGATGTGATCCTGTTAATCAAATGACAACTCATGTCTATGGTTAGGAAACTTAACCATCTTTGATTAACGAGCTAGTCAAGTAGAGGTATACTATTGACACTATGTCTGTCTATGTATTCACACATGTATTATGTTTCCGGTTAATACAATTCTAGCATGAATAATAAACATTTATCATGATATAAGGAAATATAAATAACAACTTTTTTATTGCCTCTAGGGCTTATTTCCTTCAGTCTCCCACTTGCACTAGAGTCAATAATCTAGTTCACATTGTCATGTGATTTAACACCAATAGTTCACATCTCTATGTGATTAGTTCACATCTTCATGATAAATGGGAGCAAAGGGTTTACTAGAGTCAATAATCTAGTTCACATCGCTATGTGATTAACACCCAAAGAGTACTAAGGTGTGATCATGTTTTGCTTGTGAGAGAAGTTTAGTCTACGGGTCTGCCACATTTAGATCCGTATGTATTTTGCAAATTTCTATGTCAACAATGCTCTGCACGGAGCTGCTTTAGCTAATTGCTCCCATTATCAATATGTATCCAGATTGAGACTCTGGATCAGTGTCAAAACTTGCATCGACGTAACCCTTTACGACGAACCTTTTGTCACCTCCATAATCGAGAAACATATCCTTATTCCACTAAGGATAATTTGGACCGCTGTTCAGTGATCTACTCCTAGATCACTATTGTACTCCCTCAGTGTAGGGTATACAATAGATCTGGTATACAGCATGGCATACTTTATAGAACCTATGGCTGAGTCATAGGGAATGACTTTTCATTCTCTTTCTATTTTCTGCCGTGGTCGGGTTTTGAGTCTTTACTCAACTTCACACCTTGCAACACCGGCAAGAACTTCTTCTTTGACTGTTCCATTTTGAATTACTTCAAAATCTTGTCAAGGTATGTATTCATTGAAAATTTATCAAGCGTCTTGATATATCTCTATAGATCTTAATGCTCAATATGTAAGTAGCTTAATCGAGGTATTTAAAAAACTCTTTTCAAACACTCCTTTATGCTTTCCAGAAAATTCTACATTATTTCCGATTAACAATATGTCATTCACATATATTTATCAGAAATGTTGTAGTGCTCCCACTCACTTTCTTGTAAATACAGGCTTCACCACAAGTCTGTATAAAACTATATGCTTTGATCAACTCATCAAAGCGTATATTCCAACTCTGAGATGCTTGCACCAGTCCATAGATGGATCGCTGGAGCTTGCACATTTTGTTAGCACCTTTAGGATCGACAAAACCTTCTGGTTGCATCATATACAACTCTTCTTCCAGAAATCCATTCAGGAATGCAGTCTTTACATCCATTTGCCAAAATTCATAATCATAAAATGCGGCAATAGCTAACATGATTCGGACGGACTTAAGCATCGCTACGGTGAGAATGTCTCATCGTAGTCAACTCCTTGAACTTGCCGAAAACCTTTCACAACAAGTCGAGCTTTGTAGATAGTAACACTACTATCAGTGTTTGTCTTCCTCTTGAAGATCCATTTATTTTTTATGGCTTGCCGATCATCGCGCAAGTCAACCAAAGTCCACACTTTGTTCTCATACATGGACCCCATCTCAGATTTCATGGCCTCAAGCCATTTTGCGGAATCTGGGATCATCATCGCTTCCTCATAGTTCGTAGGTTCGTTGTGGTCAAGTAACATGACCTCCAGAACAGGATTACCGTACCACTCTGGTGCCAATCTTGCTCTGGTTGACCTACGAGGTACGATAGTGACTTGATCTGGAGTTACATGATCATCATTAGCTTCCTCACTAATTGGTGTAGGAGTCACAGAAACAGATTTCCGTGATGTACTACTTTCCAATAAGGGAGCAGGTATAGTTACCTCATCAAGTTCTACTTTCCTCCCACTCACTTCTTTCGAGAGAAACTCCTTCTCTAGAAAGGATCCATTCTCAGCAACAATTATCTTGCCTTCGGATCTGTGATAGAAGGTGTACCCAACAGTTACTTTTGGGTATCCTATGAAGATGCACTTCTCCGACTTGGGTTTGAGCTTATCAAGATGAAACTTTTTCACATAAGCATCGCAACCCCAAACTTTAAGAAATGACAGCTTAGGTTTCTTGCTAAACCACAGTTCATACGGTGTCGTCTCAACAGACTTAGATGGTGCCCTTTTTAATGTGAATGCAGCTGTCTCTAATGCATAACCCCAAAACGATAGTGGTAAATTGGCAAGAGACATCATAGGTTGCACTATATCAAATAAAGTACGATTATGACGTTTGGACATACCATTACGCTGTGGTGTTCCAGGTGGCATGAGTTTGTGAAACTATTCCACATTGTTTTAATTGAAGGCCAAACTCGTAACTCAAATATTCGCCTCTGCGATCAGATCGTAGAAACTTTATTTTCTTGTTACGATGATTTTCCACTTCACTCTGAAATTATTTGAACTTTTCAAATGTTTCAGACTTATGTTTCATCAAGTAGATATACCCATATCTGCTCAAATCATCTGTGAAGGTCAGAAAATAATGATACCCGCCGCGAGCCTCAACACTCATTGGACTGCATACATCAGTATGTATTATTTCCAACAAGTTTGTTGCTTGCTCCATTGTTCTGGAGAACGGAGTCTTAGTCATCTTGCCCATGAGGCATGGTTCGCAAGCATTAACTGATTCATAATCAAGTGATTCCAAAAGCCCATCAGCATGGAGTTTTTTCATGCGCTTTATACCAATATGACCCAGACGGTAGTGCCACAAATTAGTTGCACTATCATTATTAACTTTGCATCTTTTGGCTTCAATATTATGAATATGTGTATCACTATGATTGAGATCCAACAAACCAATTTCATTGGGTGTATAACCATAGAAGGTTTTATTCATGTAAAATAGAACAACAATTGTTCTATGTTTTTAAATGAATAACCGTATTGCAATAAACATGATCAAATCATATTCATGCTCAACGCAAACACCAAATAACATTTATTTAGGTTTAACACTAATCCCGAAAGTATAGGGAGTGTGCGATGATGATCATATCAATCTTGGAACCACTTCCAGCACACATTGTCACTTTACCCTTAACTAGTCTCTATTTATTCTGTAACTCCTGTTTCGAGTTACTAATTTTTAGCAACCGAACAAGTATAAAATACCCAGGGGCTACTATAAATACTAGTAAGGTACACATCAATAACCTGTATATCAAATATACCCTTGTTCACTTTGCCATCCTTCTTATCCACTAAATATTCAGGGCATTTCCGCTTGCAGTGACCAGTCCCTTTGCGGTAGAAGCACTTAGTCTCAGGCTTAGGTCCAGACTTGGGCTTCTTCACTTGAGCAGCAACTTGCTTGCCATTCTTCTTGAAGTTCCCTTTCTTTCCCTTTGCCCTTTTCTTGAAACTAGTGGTCTTGGTAATCATCAACACTTGATGCTCTCTCTTGATTTCTACCTTTATCGATTTCATCATCATGAAAAGCTCGGGAATCATTTACGTCATCCCTTGCATACTATTGTTCATCACGAAGTTCTACTAACTTGGTGATGGTGACTAGAGAATTCTGTAAATCACTATTTTATCTGGAAGATTAACTCCCACTTGATTCAAGCGATTGTAGTACCCAGACAATCTGAGCACATGCTCACTGCTTGAGCTATTCTCCTCCATCTTTTAGCTATAGAACTTATTGGAGACTTCATATCTCTCAACTCGGGTATTTGCTTGAAATATTAACTTCAACTCCTGGAACATCTCATTTGGTCCATGACGTTCAAAACGTCTTCGAAATCCCAATTCTAAGTTGTTAAGCTTGGTGCACTAAACTATCAAGTAGTCATCATATTGAGCTAGCCAAATGTTCATCACGTCTGCATCTGCTCCTGCAATAGGTCAGTCACCTAGCGGTGCATCAAGGACATAATTATTCTGTGCAGCAATGAGGATAAACCTCATATCACGAACCTAGTCGCATCATTGCTACTATCATCTTTCAACTTAGTTTTCTCTAGGAACACATATAAAACATAGGGAAGCAATAACGCGAGCTATTGATCTAAAACATAGATATGCAAATACTATCAGGACTAAGTTCATGATAAATTAAAGTTCAATTAATCATATTACTTAAGAACTCCCACTTAGATAGACATCCCTCTAATCATCTAAGTGATCACGTGATCCATATCAACTAAACCATAACCGGTCATCACGTGAAATGGAGTAGTTTTCAATGGTGAACATCATTATGTTGATCATATCTACTATATGATTCACGCTTGACCTTTCGGTCTCCAGTGTTTCGAGGCCATATCTGCATATGCTAGGCTCGTCAAGTTTAACCCGAGTATTTCTGCGTGTGCAAAACTGGCTTGCACCCGTTGTAGATGGACGTAGAGCTTATCACACCCGATCATCACGTGGTGTCTGGGCACGACTAACTTTGGCAACGGTGCATACTCAGGGAGAACACTTTCATCTTGAAATTTAGTGAGAGATCATCTTATAATGCTACCGTCATAACTAAGCAAAGTAAGATGTATAAAAGATAAAGATCACATGCAATCAAAATATGTGACATGATATGGCCATAATCATCTTGTGCCTTTGATCTCTATCTCCAAAGCATCGTCACTGGCATGACACCATGATCTCCATCATCTTGATCTATATCAATGTGTCGTCACATGGCCGTCTCACCAACTATTGCTCTTGCAACTATTGCTATAGCGATAAAGTAAAGCAATTATTTGGCACTTGCATCTTATGCAATAAAGAGACAACCATAAGGCTTCTGCCAATTGCCGATAACTTCAAAAACATGATCATCTCATACAACAACTTATATCTCATCACGTCTTGACCATATCACATCACAACATGCCCTACAAAAACAAGTTAGATGTCCTCTACTTTGTTGTTGCAAGTTTTACGTGGCTGCTACGGGCTGAGCAAGAGCCGTTCTTACCTACGCATCAAAACCACAATGATAGTTTGTCAAGTTAGTGTTGTTTTAACCTTCTCAAGTACCGGGCGTAACCATACTCGGTTCAACTAAAGTTGGAGAAACTAACACCCACCGGCCACCTGTGTGCAAAGCAAGTCGGTATAACCAGTCTCGCGTAAGCGTACACGTAATGTCGGTCCGGGCTGCTTCATCCAACAATACCGCCGAACCAAAGTATGCCATGCTGGTAAGCAGTATGACTTGTATCGCCCACAACTCACTTGTGTTCTACTCATGCATATAACATCAACGCATAAAACCAGGCTCGGATGCCACTGTTGGGGAACGTAGTAATTTCAAAAAAAATTCCTACGCACACACAGGATCATGGTGATACATAGCAACGAGAGGGGAGACTGTCGTCCACATACCCTCATAGACCGCTAAGCGAAAGCGTTATGACAACACGGTTGATGTAGTCGTACATCTTCATGATTGACCAATCCTTAGTGCCGAACATACGGCACCTCCGCGTTCAGCACACGTTCAGCTCGATGACGTCCCGTGAACTCACGTTCCAGTAGAGCTCGGGGAAGAGTTTCATTAGCACGACGGTGTGGTGACGATGTTGATGAAGCTACCGCGGCAGGGCTTCGCCTAAACACCACTACAGTATGGCCGAGGTGGATTATGGTGGAGGGGGGCACCGCACACGGCTGGGAGAGATCTTTGTGATCAACTTCTGTGTCTAGAGGTGCCCCCCTGCCCCTGTATATAAAGGAGCATGGGGGAGGCCAGCCGGCCCTTGTTGGCGCGCCTAGGAGGAGGAATCCTCCTCCTAGTAGGAGTAGGATTCCTCCCTTTCCTACTCCTACTAGGAGGGGGAAAGGCAGGGAGAAAGAGAAGGAAAGGGGGGTGCCGCCCCTTCTCCTAATCCAATTCAGACAGGGGGGAGAGGGCGCGCTGCGTGCCCTAGGCCAGCCCTCTCTCTTTCCCTTATGGCCCAACAAGGCCCATTAGTCCCCGGGAGGTTCCGGTAACCCCTCCGGTACTCCGGTAAATGCCCGATTTCACCCGGAACTATTCCGATGTCCAAATGTAGGCTTCCAATATATCAAGCTTTATGTCTCCACCATTTCGAGACTCCTCGTCATGTCCTTGATCAAATCTGGGACTCCAAACTACCTTCAGTACATCAAAACATATAAACTCATAAAACCGATCATCACAGAACTTTAAGCGTGCGGACCCTATGGGTTCGAGAACTATGTAGACATGACCGAGACACGTCTCCAGTCAATAACCAATAGCGGAACTTGGATGCTCATATTGGTTCCTACATATTCTACGAAGATCTTTATCGGTCAAACCGCACAACACTATACGTTGTTCTCTTTGTCACCGGTATGTTACTTGCCCGAGATTCGATCGTCGGTATCCAATACCTAGTTCAATCTCGTTACCGGCAAGTCTCTTTACTCGTTCCGTAATACATCATCCCGTAACTAACTCATTATTTATCATGCTTGCAAGGCTTATAGTGACGTGTACTACCGAGGGCCTAGAGATACCTCTCCGACAATCGGAGTGACAAATTCTAATCTTGATCTATGCCAACTCAACAAGTACCATCGGAGACACTTGTAGAGCACCTTTATAATCACCCAGTTACGTTGTGACGTTTGGTAGCACACAAAGTGTTCCTCCGGTATTCGGGAGTTGCATAATCTCATAGTCATAAGAACATGTATAAGTCATGAAGAAAGCAATAGCAATAAACAAACAATCAAGTGCTAAGCTAACAGAATGGGTCAAGTTAATCACATCATTCTACTAATGATGTGATCCCGTTAATCAAATGACAACTCATGTCTATGGTTAGGAAACTTAACCATCTTTGATTAACGAGCTAGTCAAGTAGAGGTATACTAGTGACACTATGTTTGTCTATGTATTCACACATGTATTATGTTTTCGGTTAATACAATTCTAGCATGAATAATAAAAATTTATCATGATATAAGGAAATATAAATAACAACTTTTTTATTGCCTCTAGGGCATATTTCCTTCACCTTAAGTGGTGGTTTGTTTTCTTTTACTAACGGAGCTCGTGAGATTTTCTGTTTAAGTTTTGTGTTGTGAAGTTTTCAAGTTTTGGGTAAAGATTTGATGGATTATGGAACAAGGAGTGGCAAGAGCCTAAGCTTGGGGATTCCCATTGCACCCCAAGGTAAAATTCAAGTACAACCAAAAGCCTAAGCTTTGGAATGCCCCGGATGGCATCCCCTCTTTCGTCTTCTTCTATCGGTAACTTTACTTGATGCTATATTTTCATTCACCACATGATATGTGTTTTGCTTGGAGCGTCTTGTATGATTTGAGTCTTTGCTTTTTAGTTTACCACAATCATCCTTGCTGTACACACCTTTTGGGAGAGACACACATGAATTGAAATTTATTATAATAATCTATGTGCTTCACTTATAACTTTTGAGCTAGATAATTTTGCTCTAGTACTTCACTTATATCTTTTAGAGCACGGTGGTGGTTTTATTTTATAGAAATTATTGATCTCTCATGCTTCACTTATATCATTTTGAGAGTCCTTTAGAATAGCATGGTAATTTGCTTTGGTTATGAAACTAGTCCTAATATGATAGGCATCCAAGATGGGTATAATAAAAACTATCATAGAAAGTGCATTGAATACTATGAGAAGTTTGATACTTGATAATTGTTTTGAGATACAAAGGTGGTGATATTAGAGTGTGCTAGTTGAGTAGTTGTGAATTTGACAAATACTTGTGTTGAAGTTTTCATGTCCCGTAGCATGCATGTATGGTAACCGTTGTGTAACAAATTTGAAACATGAGGTGTTCTTAGATTGTCTTCCTTATGAGTGGCGGTGGGGGACGAGCGATGGTCTTTTCCTACCAATCTATCCCCCTAGGAGCATGCGCGTAGTGATTGGTTTTTGATGACTTGTAGATTTTTGCAATAAGTATGTGAGTTCTATATGACTAATGTTGAGTCCATGGATTATACGCACTCTCATCCTTCCATCATTGCTAGCCTCTTCGGTACCGTGCATTGCCCTTTCTCGCCTTGAGAGTAGGTGCAAACTTCGCCGGTGCATCCTGATGTCTACTACACAACCTTCTTCTTGTAGACGTTGTTGGGCCTCCAAGTGCAGAGGTTTGTAGGACAGTAGCAAATTTCCCTCAAGTGGATGACCTAAGGTTTATCAATCCGTGGGAGGCATAGGATGAAGATGGTCTCTCTCAAGCAACCCTGCAACCAAATAACAAAGAGTCTCTTGTGTCCCCAACACACCCAATACAATGGTAAATTGTATAGGTGCACTAGTTCGGCGAAGAGATGGTGATACAAGTGGTATATGGATGGTAGATAAAGGTTTTTGTAATCTGAAAATATAAAAACAGCAAGGTAACTAATGATAAAAGTGAGCGTAAACGGTATTGCAATGCTAGGAAACAAGGCCTAGGATTCATACTTTCACTAGTGCCTCAACAATAATAACATAATTGGATCATATAACTATCCCTCAACATGCAACAAAGAGTCACTCCAAAGTCACTAATAGCGGAGAACAAACGAAGAGATTATGGTAGGGTATGAAACCACCTCAAAGTTATCCTTTCTGATTGATCTATTCAAGAGTCTATACTAAAATAACATGAAGCTATTCTTTCCGTTCAATATATCATAGAGTTTGTACTAGAATAACACCATAAGACACAAATCAACCAAAACCCTAATGTCACCTAGATACTCCAATGTCACCTCAAGTATCCGCGGGTATGATTATACGATATGCATCCCACAATCTCAGATTCATCTATTCAACCAACACAAAGTACCTCAAAGAGTGCCCCAAAGATTCTACCAGAGAGTCAAGACGAAAACGTGTGCCAACCCCTATGCATAGGTTCATGGGCGGAACCCGCGAATTGATCACCAAAACATACATCAAGTGGATCACGTGATATCCCATTGTCACCACAGATAAGCACGTGCAAGACATACATCAAGTGTTCTCAAATCCTTAAAGACTCAATCCGATAAGATAACTTCAAAGGGAAAACTCAATCCATTACAAGAGAGTAGAGGGGGAGAAACATCATAAGATCCAACTATAATAGCAAAGCTCGCGATACATCAAGATCGTACCACCTCAAGAACACGAGAGAGAGAGAGAGATCAAACACATAGCTACTGGTACATACCCTCGGCCCTGAGGGTGAACTACTCCCTCCTCGTCATGGAGAGCGCCGGGATGATGAAGATGGCCAGCGGAGAGGGATCCCCCCTCCGACAGGGTGCCAGAATGGGTCTAGATTGGTTTTTAGTGGGCACGGAGGCTTCTGGCGGCGGAACTCCCGGTTTATTCTGCTCCTTGAAGTTTTTAGGGTATATGGGTATATATAGGAGGAAGAAGTACGTCGGTGGATCTCCGGGTTGTCCACGAGGTAGGGGGACGCGCCCCCCACCCTCGTGGGTAGCCCAGGACTCTTCTGGTCCATCTCCGATACTCCGTGGGCTTCTTCTGGTCCAAAAATAAGTTCCGTGAAGTTTCAGGTCAATTGGACTCCGTTTAAATTTCCTTTTCTGCAATACTTAAAAACAAGGAAAAAACAGAAACTGGCACTGGCACTCGGCTCTAGGTTAATAGGTTAGTCCCAAAAATAACATAAAAGTGCATAATAAAGCCCACAAACATCCAAAACAGATAATATAATAGCATGAATACTTCATAAATTATAGATACGTTGGAGACGTATCAGCATCCCCAAGCTTAATTCCTGCTCGTCCTCGAGTAGGTAAATGATAAAAGAAATAATTTATGAAGTGTGAATGCTAGCAGGTGCACAAGCTTGATCAATGATAATTTCAATCACCTTTTCTAGCATCATTATATATCATAACAGTAGCTCATCTCATAAAGCTTCTCATGATCAAGTAACAAGCTATTCACATGTTAAAGTATAGATCATAAACTTTCTTGAAAACTAACAAACCGTGTTATTAGTCATCAAACAATTACAATTCATCTTATTTTCAGGAAGAGTCCACGTTAGAGCTTTGATTTAGCAAACTCCACATACTCAACTATCATTTATTCTTTCACAATTGCTAACACTCACGCGATATTTATGGGTTCAAAGTTTTAATCAGACACAGAGAAAGATAGGGGCTTATAGATTCGCCTCCCAACCTTTTACCTCAAGGGTAATGTCAACAATAATAGTTCATGATGCCTTACATACAATTGGATATATATATCAGAATCTTTCCAACACGAGGTGCTTGCGAAAGGATAAAATGAAAAAAAAGGAAAGGTGAAGATCACCATGACTCTTGCATAAGGTAAAGGACAATAATAAAAGATAGGCCCTTCACAGAGGGAAGCAGAGGTTGCCATGCACTTTTATAGTTGGATGCACAAAATCTTAATGCGAGGGAACGTCACTTTATATTGCCACTTGTGATAGGGACCTTTATTATGCAGTCCGTCGCTTTTATTGCTTCCATATCACAAGATCGTATAAAGCTTATTTTCTCCACACTAAAAGATCATACATATTTAGAGAGCAATTTTTATTGCATGCACCGATGACAACTTACTTGAAGGATCTTACTCAATCCATAGGCAGGTATGGTGGACTCTCATGGCAATACTGGTTTAAGGGATGTTTGGAAGCACAAGTAGTATTTCTACTTGGTGCAAAGAATTTGGCTAGCATGAGGGGGAAGGCAAGCTCAACGTGTTGGGCGATCCATGACAATATACTTTATTTCGGATATAAGAAAACATAACCCATTGATGAAGCTATGTACCTAGGGTAGGGTCATGGATCTGATCAGATACCCTCCCCAAGGACATCTCTTAAAGAACCAAAAGCAGTCGAAGAAAAATCATCGTCCACTCGACCATAAAGCCATGTTCCACTCGACAGTCTTGAAGACACTCGACCATACGAAGAACCACTCGACTACCAGAAGACTAATAGCCACTCACTCTGCAACGGTCGGGATTTAAGTCATAGCTTTAATGGTCATTTATGTACTTTTATTACAGGCATTACCAGTAACGTCTCTACCTTTATGTACCTTAAACCCTTTGTAACTGAGGGCGGGAGGGGTCTGGCGAACTCTATATAAGCCACACCCTCCTCAGGGACAGGGGTTTGCACCCCCTGTAACTCACAGGCGTATAATCCAGTCGACCGCCTCCGGGCTCCGAGACGTAGGGCTGTTACTTCCTCCGAGAAGGGCCTGAACTCGTAAAACTCGCGTGCACAACTCCTCCATAGCTAGGATCTCGCCTCTACATTCCTACCCCCCACCCCCCACCATTCTACTGTCAGACCTAGAACCACGACAGTTGGCGCCCACCGTGGGGCAGGTGTCTTAGTGACTTGTTGGAGAGGTTGCAATTTTTCTGATCCCCTTCATCATGGTTTCAGGCGGAGGTTTGGCCGAGGGCCGTGAGATCCGTCTCGGCGCGCTCGTGTTTGTCGCCGACGACTCCGCTTGGCTTCAGGAGGCTCCACTCGACGTCGACGCACTCCCCGCCCGCGGAGCAACGCACTTTCACGCGTGCGTCCGCGGCGTCCTCCTGCGGCAGCCGTCGACCCAGTATCAGTCGGCTCCTGTAGCTTTTCCCCTCCCTGTGGCCTGCCAGAGCAAGCGTTCCGGTCAATCGAGGCTTCAGCGGTGGGTGAAGCATGCGGTGGCTCGCCAGTCGGCCACCCCTCAAGTCGCGGCAATCGAGCCCGACGAAACCCTCTACGGCCTGTTCGATCTGTCGACTGGCTCCGTAGAGACTGCATCTGAGTGCGATAGCAGCGACCCAGCGGCGGAAGTTTTGATGGTCAATGGACCATGCAGTCCTCCTGGCTTCACCCATGAAGACAGAGGCGATGGGGGCGGTGATCCGTCGCGTATTCATGAAGAGTACCACCCCGAACCCCTCTCTTCGCAGTGGAGGGAAGAACTTCACCGTCGGAACATGGATGCACTTCACACTCCTATCATTGGAGAAACCCCTGAGGCCCAGGCCTTGGAGGAGGCGCGCTTGGCCAACTTGGCTGAGCACACTCGATTGGAGAATCTCCAGCGCGCACTCGACGAGCGTGCTCGATAGCGTGCTCCTGAATCCAGTCGACGTCAACTTTTTCGCCTCCGACTCAAGTATACCGAACTCCGATCCAGAATCTCGCAGCTGCAGCCCGGATAGCGGAGTCGATCCAACCTTCCCAGTCAGAAGCTGGTCGAGGTCTAGTGCAGATCCGGGCCTTGCTCCGTGCGGCGGGAGAGCAGAATACAGCAGTATCTCAGTCGCAGAATAAGATCCATAGCAGATCCGTGGTTGCGGACATAGTTCAGTCGGCTCACAGCCCAAGATCGCCCCCGAGGCGTGAGGGACGTGGAGATCAACGAGATCAGTACAAAAACCATGAGCAGTATGATCACCGAGTCGATCGCGATGATCGTCATCGAGTGCCCACGCCTCCCACAAGGAGTGGGTCGTACGTGCCTCGGCAACATGATGACAGGCGCCCTCACAGTATGGGGCAAGGGATTCTAGTCGACCCCAGAGAACCAGGCTTTGATGCGAGATTTATTCTCGTTCAGGGCTTGGCCAACAGAAATAGGGCTCACCGAGAAGGTCATGACAGAGATCTACCAACCAGCAGCAGGGTGCATGTCTCAGGTCCAGAGTGCTTCAGTAGAGCCATCAGGGCTGCAGTGATTCCCCCCAACTTCAGGTTGGTGACTGGAGTCAGTAAGTTCACTGGTGAGTCCAAGCCGGACACTTGGCTTGAAGACTACCGAGTGGCTGTCCAGATTGGTGGCGGCAATGATGAAGTGGCCATGAAACACCTTCCTCTGATGTTGGAGGGCTCGGCTAGAGCATGGTTGAATCAGTTAGCACCTAGTAGTATTTATGCTTGGGAAGATCTTGCCCGAGTATTTGTCAGAACATTCGAAGGTACTTGCACATGGCCGGCAGGGTTGACCAAATTACAGTGTTGCATTCAGAAACCGAATGAGACTTTGAGGGACTATATCCAGAGATGGATCAGATTGCACCACACGGTGGAGAATGTGTCTGATCATCAGGCAATTTGTGCCTTTAAAGAAGGCGTCAAGTATCGGGAGTTGAATCTGAAATTCGATCGGACAAGAGATATGACTCTGACTCGGATGATGGAAATTGCCACCAAGTATGCCAACGGTGAAGAAGAAGACCGACTCCGGAGTGGCAAGCACAAAACAGTCGCCCATGAAACCGGAGGAGGAAACTCCAGTCGGAAGCAGAAGCGCAAAGCCGAGCTAGCCGCTCCCGGTGAAGCCTTAGCCGTGACTCAAGGAAAGTTCAAGGGGAAGCCCAAGGGACCGTGGAACCCCAAGAAAGTAAAATATCAGGATGGAAATGATGTGTTGGATTTGCCATGCCACATCCACACCAAAAAAGATGAAGAGGGTAATTTCATTTACCCGAAGCATACCACTCGGCAGTGTTGACTCCTAATCCAACAATTCCGAGAGAAACAGCCCAAGGAAAAGGAGAAAGAAGCAGATAAGGTTGAGGATGAGGAAGAGGATGACGATGGTTATCCCCATGTGAATTCCACTCTGATGATTTTCGCTGACGTTGAGAGTAAAAGTCGATTGAAAGTCATCAATAGAGAAGTGAACATGGTCGCTCCTGTGACACCCAGTTATTTGAAGTGGTCCCAGACTACCATTACGTTTGACCAGTCCGATCACCCAGCGCACATAGCCACCCCTGGGAGGCAAGCGTTGGTGGTCGACCCAGTAGTCGAAGGCACCCGACTGACTAAGGTTCTGATGGATGGTGGCAGTGGCCTGAATATACTGTATGCAGAGACGTTGAAAGGAATGGGCATTTCGATGTCCAGACTCGGTGAAAGTAATATGAGTTTCCACGGGGTCATTCCTGGCAAGAAGGCTGCATCACTCGGCCAGATTGATCTCGACAGTTTTCAGTGATTCCAAGAATTACCGCAAAGAAAAGTTGACATTTGAAGTTGTGGATTTCCAGAGTGCCTATCATGCTATTCTGGGCAGGCCAGCTTATGCATGTTTTATGGCTCGACCATGTTACGTGTACCTCAAATTGAAGATGCCTGGTCCCAAAGGGGTTATCACTATCACTGGTAGTCGGAAGAAGGCAGAAGAGTGCTTCCAGAAGGGCTCAAAGATCACCGACGCACAGATGGCTGTAGTAGAATTGCAGGAATATCAAAAAAGTGTAGATCCGAGTGATTTGTTGCGAGCCAAGAAGCCCGCCACGGATTCAGCATTCCAGTTGTCTGGCGAAACAAAGTCGATTCACATTCACCCGACGGACCCCAATGCTGCTCCGACTCACATTTCAACAACACTCGACTCCAAATAGGAAGAAGCGCTCACCCAGTTCCTCCGTGAGAACTGGGACATCTTTGTATGAAAACCTTCGGACATGCCAGGTGTTCCCAGGGGACTGGCTGAGCATCGTTTGTGAGTCGACCCAAAAGTAAAACCAGTCAAAGAACATCTTCGATGGTCCGCCGTACAGAAGAGGAAGGCAATCGGTGAAGAGGTGGCTCGGCTTTTGGCAGCTGAGTTTATCCGTGAGATTTACCACTCCGAGTGGTTAGCTAATGTTGTCATGGTCCCAAAGAAGGACGACTCACTTCGCATGTGCATCGACTTCAAACATATCAATCGGGACTGCCCGAAAGATCACTTCCCTCTCCCTCGCATCGACCAGATAGTCGACTCAACTGCGGGGTGCGAGCGTTTGTCCTTTTTGGACGCCTACTCCGGGTACCACCAGATCCGTCTGTACGGACCCGACAAAATAAAAACAGCTTTCATCACCCCATTTGGGTGCTTCTGTTATGTCACTATGCCATTCGGCTTGAAAAACGCCAGAGCCACATTCATGCGGATGATTCAGAAGTGTTTACTCACCCAGATCAGTCGGAATGTGGAAGCATACATGGATGACATTGTGGTCAAGTCATGTAAAGGTTTCGACCTACTGGCTGACCTTCCTGAAACTTTTGCCAACCTCAGAAGGTATGATATCAAGCTTAATCCATCAAAGTGCACGTTTGGAGTTACAGGTGGAAAATTACTCCGTTTTCTCGTTTCCGAACGAGGGCTCGACGCTAACCCAGAGAAACTGGGTGCCATACTCCGGATGAAACGCCCTGTGCGTGTGCATGATGTTCATAAGCTTACTGGTTGTTTGGCCGCCCTAAGTCGATTCATTTCTTGCCTCAGTGAAAAGCCACTGCCTCTTTACTGACTGATGAAGAAATCAGATAAGTTCGAGTGGACTCCTGAAGCTGATGCAGCATTTGCAGAGCTAAAAGCCCTGCTTTCCACCCAGCCGGTGCTTGCTTCCCCGATCAGCAAAGAGCCTTTACTCCTTTATATAGCGGCCACTGGACAAGTCGTCAGTACAGTACTTACGGTCGAGCGGGAAGAAGAGGGAAAATCTTATAAATTTCAGCGCCCTGTTTATTATATTTCTGAAGTTCTGACTCCGTCAAAGCAGAGATATCCACACTATCAGAAGCTTGTTTATGGGATTTACATGACCACAAAGAAGGTTGCACACTATTTCTCTGATCACTCTGTTGCAGTCGTCAGCAACGCTCCATTGTCGGAGATTCTGCACAACAGAGACGCAACAGGTCGAGTGGCAAAATGGGCGATTGAACTCCTTCCCTTAGATATCAAGTTTGAGGCAAAGAAAGCTATCAAGTCCCAAGCAGTGGCAGATTTCCTCGCCGAGTGGATCGAACAACAACTGCCGACTCAAGTTCACTCGGAGCACTGGACCATGTTCTTTGATGGATCCAAAATGTTGAATGGTTCTGGTGCTGGGGTGGTACTGGTATCTCCCCGAGGAGACAAGCTCAGATACGTACTCCAGATTCACTTCAATTCCTCCAATAACGAAGCAGAATATGAAGCACTCCTATATGGGTTACGTATGGCCATTTCACTCGACATCCGTCACCTCATGGTTTACGGCGACTCAAATTTGGTGGTCAATCAAGTGATGAAAGAATGGGACGTTAGAAGCCCAGCTATGACTGGTTACTGCAATGCGGTGAGGAAGTTGGAAAATAAGTTTGAGGGGTTAGAGCTCCATCACATACCCCGTCTGAAAAATCAAGCAGCCGATGACTTGGCAAAGATAGGTTGCGAGAGAGAAGCCATTCCCAGCAATGTGTTTTTGGAGCATATTCACACACCGATAGTTTAGGAAGATCCTTTTACTGAAGAGCCCCCGCAGCCTAAGAGCGCCACAGATCCGACTGAAGTCGAGGTTCCAGCCGTGGTCGACCTAATCATGGAGGTTCTGGTCATTACTCCTGACTGGACAGTGTCGTACATTGCGTACATCCTTAGGACTCCCAGAGGACGAAGAAGAGGCTCGGCAGATCGTCCGTCGATCCAAGGCCTTTACTGTGATAAGAGGACAACTGTTCAGGGAAAGCGTGACTGGAGTCGGTCAGAGATGCATAACGCCAGAAGAAGGTCGAATGATCCTCAACAACATCCACTCGGGGACCTGTGGTCACCATGCGTCCTCTCGGGCCATCGTGGCTAAAGCATACCGAGCCGGATTCTATTGGCCACGAGCAAATGAAATGGCGAAAGATATAGTCGACAGATGTGAAGGCTGCCAGTTTTACTCTGACATGTCTCACAAGCCAGCGTCAGCCCTGAAGACCATTCCCCTCGTCTGGCCCTTTGCTGTTTGGGGACTGGATATGGTTGGACCACTAAGAACTGGTAGGAGCGGCTTCACTCATGTGCTCGTAGCAGTCGACAAGTTTACCAAATGGATCGAAGCTAAACCTATCAAGAATCTTGAAGCCAGCACCGCTGTCAGTTTTATCAGAGAATTGACATTCAGATATGGAGTTCCACACAGTATCATCACTGACAACGGGTTGAACTTTGATTCTGATGAGTTTAGAGCTTTCTGCGCTTCTCAAGGCACACGAGTCGACTATGCTTCAGTCGCTCACCCGTAGTCGAACAGACAAGCAGAAAGAGCGAATGGCCTAATTCTCAAAGGACTGAAACCCCGACTGATGCGTGATCTCAAACACATAGCAGGCGCTTGGTTCGATGAAATTCCATCAGTTCTCTGGGGTTTGAGGACAACTCCCAATCGGTCGACTGGACGAACTCCTTTCTTTTTGGTCTATGGAGCCGAAGCTGTTCTGCCAAGTGACCTGCTCCACAACGCACCCCGAGTCGAGCTCTTCTCCGAAGAGGAAGCAGAGCAGGCCCGGCAAGATTCAGTCGATCTCTTAGAGGAGGAAAGAGAGATGACCTTGATCCGGTTGACCATTTATCAGCAAGACTTGCGTCGATTCCACGCGAGAAACATGAGGGTCGAACCTTTCAAGAGGGAGACCTGGTTCTTTGAGTGGATCAACAGAAACTAGACAAGCTCGCCCCGGCTTGGGAAGGCCCCTTCATCATCACCAAAGTTCTCCACAATGGAGCATACCATCTTTACAGCGTCGAGCATCAGAAGGACGAGCCACGGGCTTGGAACGCAGAGCTGCTTCGCCCTTTTTATACTTCAGCACTCGTTCGAATAAAATGTAATAAGAAGTACCTTTGTAATTTGTTCGTCAAAGATAAGAGCTTTTCAGTCTTCTAGCACGATTGTTGTTGTTTTTACTTACCTCCGAAATCCCCCAGTGGGTGGGCTTAGCCGCGAATCCATTTCGCCTAAGTTCGAAAGAAAATCCTCCCGAGTGATGAGCAAGCCTCTCACTCAGGAGGCTTAGCTGCGAATCCGTTTCACCTAAGCTCGAAAGAAAATCCTACCGAGTGGTGAGAAATCCTCTCACTCGGGAGCTTAGTTGCAGTCCAGTACTCGCCTAAGTTTGTAAAATCCTACCGAGTGGTGAGCAATCCTCTCACTCGGGGGCTTAGCTGCAGTCCAGTACTCGCCTAAGTTTGTAAAATCCTACCGAGTGGTGAGCAATCCTCCCACTCGGGGGCTTAGCTGCAGTCCAGTACTCGCCTACTTGTAAAATCCTACCGAGTGGTGAGCAATCCTCCCACTCGGGGGGCTTAGCTGCAGTCCAGTACTCGCCTAAGTTTGTAAAATCCTACCGAGTGGTGATCAATCCTCTCACTCGGGGGCTTAGCTGCAGTCCAGTACTCGCCTAAGTTTGTAAAATCCTAGCGAGTGGTGAGCAATCCTCCCACTCAGGGGCTTAGCTGCAGTCCAGTACTCGCCTAAGTTTGTAAAATCCTACCGAGTGGTGAGCAATCCTCTCACTCGGGGGCTTAGCTGCAGTCCAGTACTCGCCTAAGTTTGTAAAATCCTACCGAGTGGTGAGCAATCCTCCCACTCGGGGGCTTAGCTGCAGTCCAGCACTCGCCTAAGTTTATAAAATCCTTGTCCGCAAGGTCGACGAGGTGTAGGTCGACCGCGGCCCTCTTCTCCGAGCTACGCCACAAATACAACGTACGCTCCATCCTTGTCCGCAAGGACGACGAGGCGCAGGTCGACCGCGGCCCTCTTCTCCAAGCTACGCCACAAATACAACGTAAGCTCCATCCTTGTCTGCAAGGACGTCGAAGCGCAGGTCGACTGCAACCTTCTCCTTCGAGCTACGCCACATATACAACGGAGCAGACCCTAAAAGCAATTTCAAGTATACTCAAAAGCAATTCGGATAAATCCTAAAGTTCCAAGTAGCAAATCAAAAGTATTCGAGCATCAAGCCCGAAAGAGTTTAACGGTTACAGCAATCACTCGGCATTCCGAGGCAAATTTAAGACGGATTCAAATCTCATAAGTTTGTTCACTCGGCAGGAGGAGGGCTGGCTGGTTCGACGAATTCGTCCAAGTCGATCCCATCCGCGATCCGAGTGGCAGCAGCGATGAAAGTCTCCATAAAGGACTGGAAGTCATGCCTTTTGGTGTTGGCGACCTTGATCGCTGCCATCTTGTCTTCACGGGCTTCCTTGCAGTTGACTCGTACCAAAGACAGCGCCACGTCAGCACCACACCGGGCGGAGGACTTCTCCCATTCTAGCACTCGATCGGGGATCTCGTTGAGTCGAGCCATCAGAGATTCCAGGTCATTTTGGAGCGTCACCCTTGGCTAGAGCAATGAGTCGACTCGTGAGACTGCCACCTTCAGACGCGCGAGGTAACTTGTGACGCTGGCGACACGAGACTCCAATCGGAGCACGTTCATGGCAGTTTCGTCACAAACTGGAGAAGCGATAGGGTCCAGACCCATCTCGACCCTTCTGGTTTCCTCGTCAAAGTCTTGACAGAATTCTGCAGTCAAAAAATTAGTGAGTCGATCGGACAGGATTCGTTTGCAAGAATCAACACAGTCGGTTTAAAAGAAGTACCTTCCAGCATAAGATAGAGCTATAGAGCTTCTTGGCAAGAGTTCTCAGATAAGCTTCTGTTTCATTCCTCTTGTGGACCGCAGACAACACTTTTCATTCAGGGCAATTTTATCCTTCTTCAGACGACTCACTTCTCGGTTAGACTCATTGAGACAGGACTTCAGCTTGTTCACCTCCCCTTCCAACGCCCCGACTGAAGCCAGCTTCTGGTCTGCAAGGGCGGTCTTATTCTGGGCTTCCTTCTATGCAGCTGCGAGGTCCGAGTCCTTTTTCTCCAAAGCCAACTTCATTTTCTCCGCAAAAGAAGCAATCGGATCAAACAAGAGATCGAAGACATGTTTTAAAAGACGATCGACGTAAACAGTCGACATGCAGTTACCTTCCATACCAGTAGCTTCATCTTGAGCTTTCTTAAAATTTTGTTGGGCCAGCTCCAAGTCGAGGTTGAGTTGCCTCTGCTTCTCCTCAAGTCCAGCAAACTTGGAAATGAGAGTACAAGATTTCTGCAGGAGGCAAAAGACGTGTCAATTGACAAGATCAAAGGTTATTTACTTTTGAGTGAATAAAACTTAAAGAGTTCACTTAGACCCCAGCCGACTGCACGCAGTCGACTGCGGTCTCGGGGACTACACCCTGCGGGTGCACTTGGCGTGCTCCTGCTGATTCACACCCAACTCGACTGGTCCGCCCGGGTCAAGTAAAAAAAACTATTCAGACCCTAGTTGACTGCCAGCAGTCGACCGTGGTCTCGGGGACTACACCCAGTGGGTGCACTTGACGTGCCCCCACTAGTTTAGATCTCATTCGACCGGTCCGCCCGGGTCGAGTGGAAGAAAAGAAAGGAAAAAGAACTCAGACCCCAGTCGACCGCCAGCAGTCGACTGCGGTCTCGGGGACTACACCTAGTGGGTGCAATTAGCGTGCCCCCACCGGTTCAGATCCTACTCGCCCAGACCGAGTGGAAGAGCGCAAATACCAAAGACAACAAAACACCTAGTGGGTGTACAGATTCGACGCAAACAACAGGAGATTGTATGGAAGAAAATATTTCGGGTAGCATATCCTGATAGAACAAGGTCAGTCGAAAGTTTACTTACTTGGACATTGGCCCGGAGAGCAGCGCTGGCGTCGTAAGCAGCCTGGCTATTCTCGTGCACCGTCTTCATCCGCTCCATCATCACGTTAGCCTGACGGATGGCTTCCGCAGTCGCATCCGACTGGTTTTCCGGAACAGGGTAGCTGGTGAAGAAGAGGGCAGACGACCCAGGTGCGGCAGCTTGGAGCTCCGGGGCGTGAGATTGGACGACTGAAGGAGACACCAGTACAGTCGACGGTGAAGGGCGCTCACTCGACAAGGGTACATCGAAGGTTACAAAGGCCCCGCCCGCGTCTTTAGATTGACGGACGGTTGGTGTTGTCGTTGGTCCCTGCTGAGACGCCTTACCAGCCGCTACCTTTTTGTTCTTTCTGGGCCTAGGAGCCACATCTTCATCGTCGTCTAAGAGATTGATGACGTTGGGTGGAGCTGCAGAGAAGTTCACTCGACCCCAAGTGAACCTCTAGAATTCAATCGACCGAGTAATCAAGAACAAGATCATAAGAGTTTTTACCTGGGTTGGAGGTAACCGCGTCTTCCATCTCCTCGTCTCGGTACTGGTAGGAAGAGGTTCCTGATGTAGCAGCACTGCAAATGTCCGCACTCAGTCGGTTATGTTCTTTTGCTCAAATCAACGAAAAGAACAGGTCAGATGATTACCCGGAGATGGTGGGGATGGTCACTTTGATTCTAGGCAAAGCCTTCGGTGGTTTGGAGGAGGTGGCCTTCGATGCTTTTGGCGCAAGAGGCGGCACAACCTTGAGCTGCTTCAGAGCCTTCTCAATCGGCGCTGGGGAAGACATCCGGGGGTGCTTCGAAGATTGCCCAGTCGGCGCGGTCACCAGGACCGGGGTGCTCGCCCGGTCGTGAGCGTGCTTGGATCTCCTCTCTCTGGGAGGAGGCGAGTCAACCTCTTCGTCATCACTCGAGTCGTCGCTCTCCTCGTCCTCCTCTGCATCCGAGTGCCACTCGCCACTCTCGCCCCCGCTCGCTCCTTCCTCGACGTCTTGCTCCTGCAGTCCATTGGGCATCGAGTACATATCAATGAGAGCCTGAAAGGACAACGAGCAAAAGAAATACAGTCGACCATCAACAAGGTGTCACACAGTGAATCGAGAAGATACTTGGCAAAGCAGAATCATACCTGTTCCAGCTGGCGCGAGTGGTCAAATGGAATCACCCTCCTAGACCCCCGGGGATTGTCTTTGTTGCTGGTGATTCCCCTCAGCCACTTCTCCACTGTGTCTTCGCTGACGTCCTCCGGGTGGATCTGAGTGGAGTCCTCGAGTCCCGAGTACATCCATATCGGATGGTCACGGGCCTGAAGTAGTTGGATGCGTCGACTGAGAAAGACCTCCAGCAGGTCCATCCCAGTCACTCCGTCGCGGACAAGTTGGACGACCCGCTCGACCAACGCCTTGACCTGCGCCTTCTCTTCTGGGATCACCCTCAAGGAGGAGGGCTTCTCCACTCGAGCCAGGGAAAAGGGGGGAAGTCCAGTCGACTGACCCGAGGTCGGCTGGTCCTTATAGTAAAACCAAGTCGACTGCCAGCCCCGGACCGAGTCGGGAAGGATCATCACTGGGAAGGTACTCTTGTTCCTCATCTGGATCCCAAGGCCCCTGCACATCTGGATCATGTGCGTCCTCTCATCACTCGGGTTGGCCTTCTTGACTGACTGGGAGCGACAGGTGAATATGTGTTTGAAGAGACCCCAGTGCGGTCGACAACCCAAGAAATTTCCGCACATTGACACAAAGGCAGCCAGATAAACTATGGTGTTTGGAGTGAAGTGGTGGAGTTGAGCCCCGAAGAAGTTCAAAAAGCCACGAAAGAAAGGATGGGGAGGCAAAGAAAACCCGCGGTCGACGTGAGTGGCAAGGAGAACGCACTCACCCTCCCACGGCTGCGGCTCGGTCTCGTTCCCCGGGAGCCGCGCCAATTCGTGGGGGATCAGTCCCCCCTCCACCAGGTCATCGAGGTCATCCTGGTTGATCGTCGAGCGGATCCAGTCGCCCTGGATCCAGCCCGGCGGCAGGCCGGATCTTGACAAGGATCCGCCCTGGCTGGTCCTCTTGCCCTTCGCCTTCGCGGTCGCCTTCTTCGCGCGCTCCAACGCCACTGTTTTCTCTTTTCCCATGGCGGCGGATCGAGTCCGAGCGAGGTTGCGACACCGAGAGCGGAAGCGGGCGCGGCGGAGAAGTCTGAAGAAGAAGAAAGAGAATGAGGGCACGCTGTTCAAAGGCCTGGTCCAGTGTCTCTTATAAGGTCATTCCCGAGTGACTGACTTGTAGGCCCAGATGATCTAAACAAATCCCGCAACAGTCGCGCGCGCGATACGTGGCGAAAAAAGTGGGGCGGAGACCGAGGCGACCTGCCTAATCCGTCCCGATTACCACAGCCTCGCCCGTCCAGTGTGCTTCCCAGAATTCGAATCCCGCAAAATCCGCGGAGAGCAGAGCAACTTGTCAGACAGAAAACATCCTCCACATCGTCATTCGAAACTCTACCATGAAAGTTCACTCGACAAAAACTAAGAATGGACCAAGGCGACTGAAAAACAAGTTGATGTCATCCCCTTAGTTCATTGATCGAGAGCGAGATATACTCATAGCACGAAGAATGAGTCGGAAGTGTTCTCAACTCCTTCCTCACTCAAACCCTGATCCATTCGGGGGCTAATGATGAAGCTATGTACCTAGGATAGGGTCATGGATCTGATCAGATACCCTCCCCAAGGACATCTCTTAAAGAACCAGAAGCAGTCGAAGAAAAATCATCGTCCACTCGACCATAAAGCCATGTTCCACTCGACAGTCTTGAAGACACTCGACCATACGAACAACCACTCGACTACTAGAAGACTAAGAGCCACTCACTCTGCAATGGTCGGGATTTAAGTCATAGCTTTAATGGTCATTTATGTACTTTTATTACAGGCGTTACCAGTAACGTCTCTACCTTTATGTACCTTAAACCCTTTGTAACTGAGGGCGGGAGGTGTCTGGCGAACTCTATATAAGCCACCCCCCTCCTCAGGGACAAGGGTTCGCACCCCCTGTAACTCATACGTGTATAATCCAGTCGACCGCCTCCGGGCTCCGAGACGTAGGGCTGTTACTTCCTCCGAGAAGGGCCTGAACTCGTAAAACTCGCGTGTACAACTCCTCCATAGCTAGGATCTTGCCTCTACATTCCTACCCCCCCATTCTACTGTCAGACCTAGAACTACGACACACATTACGTCGTCTTGTCCAACATCAACCTTTTAGCATGTCATATTTTAATGAGTGCTCACAATTACAAAAGATGTCCAAGATAGTATATTTATATGTGAAATCTCTCTTCCTTCAATATTCTTTCATGAATTGTTCAAGTGACCAATACAATGTTTGCTAACCTTCAATAAATTTACCACATCTACTTCTTATATGTAAAGTCATTACTCCCCATGGGATAAGCATATGGAACATATATAATTTCAGATTTATGACATTCAAATCATTGAACCATTTACTCATAGGATATAAGTGAGGCACACGAGTAATTGACAAACTACTCCAAAAAGATATAAGTGGAGATCAATGAGTGGTTAAATAATTATGTAGCTATGTGAAGACTCTCTCTCATTTAGAATTTAAGATCTTGATATTTTATTCAAACATCAATCAAAACAAAGTAAAATGACATTCTAAGAATGGCAAACATCATGTAAAGAAGCAAAAACTTAGGATCAACCGAAACTAACCGATAGTTGTTGAAGAAGAAAGGTGGGATGCCAACCGGGGCATCCCCAAGCTAAGATGCTTGAGACTTCTTGAAATATTATATTGGGATGCCTTGGGCATCCCCAATCTTGATCTTTTGTGTCTCCTTAATTCCTCTCATATCACAGTCTCCCTAAATCTCAAAAGCTTCATCCACACAAAACTCAACAAGGACTCATGAGATAAGTTAGTATAAACCAATGCAAAAACCTTATCATAATCTACTGTAGAAAATCACTAAAATTATTATTCAACATTGAATACTAAATGCCTATGCATATTTAATAGTCCTATCCTCAAATAAAATCATTAAATAAGCAAACATATGCAAACAATGCAAACATAACAGCAATCTGCCTAAACAGGACAGTCTGTAAAGAGTGCAGCAAGATCCATACTTCCCTACCTCCAAAAATTATGAAGGAACATTCCCACTGTAGTAAATTTATCATATCTTATTATGCAAAAGGTTTCAACATTTTATCACATTCTGACTTTTCTAGGGAATTTTTGCAACAGCGGTAAACTTTCTGTTTTCAAACAGCAACATGTGGACTTGTAAAATAGGCATAGTAAAGGCTATCAATGCCGCTTTTATTGGAATAAAAGATGCAAAACATTGTTCTAAATAAGAGAAAGCAAATCCTATCAAAATAAATTGACGCTCCAAACAAAACACATATCATGTGGTGAATAAAAATATAGCTCCGTGTAAAGTTACCGATGAACGAAGACGAAAGAGGGGATGCCTTCCGGGGCATCCCCAAGCTTAGGCTCTTGGTTGTCCTTGAATATTTCCTTGGGGTGACTTGGGAATCCCCAAGAGTAGGCTCTTGCCACTCCTTATTCCATAATCCATCAAAACTTAACCCAAAACTTGAAAACTTCACAACACAAAACTCAAAATAGAAAATCTCGTGAGCTCCGTTAGCGAAAGAAAACAAAACACCACTTCAAGGTACTGTAATAAACTCATTATTTATTTATGTTGGTGTTAAAACTAATGTACTCCAACTTCTCTATGGTTTATAAACTCTTTTACTAGCCATATATTCATTAAAATAAGAAAACAACACACGAAAAACAGAATCTGTCAAAAACAGAACAGTCTGTAGTAATCTATAACTAACGCAAACTTCTGGAACCCAAAAAATTCTAAAATAAATTTCTAGACGTGAGTAATTTATCTATTAATCATATGAAAAAAGAATTAACTAAATAGCACTCTCCAATAAAAAATGGCAGCAATTCTCGTGAGCGCTAAAGTTTCTGTTTCTTACAGCAAGATCAACAAGACTTTCCCCAAGTCTTCCCAACGGTTCTACTTGGCACAAACACTAATTAAAAGCATAAAACCACATAAAATAAAGGCTAGATAAATTATTTATTATTAAACAGGAGCAAAAAGCAAGTAACAAAAATAAAGTTGGGTTGCCTCCCAACAAGCGCTATCGTTTAACGCCCCTAGCTAGGCATGATGATTTCAATGATGCTCACATAAAAGATAAGAATTGTAACATAAAGAGAGCGTTATGAAGAATATGAATAGTAAATTTAAGTCTAAACCACTTCCTATGCATAGGGATTTTGTGAGCAAACAACATATAGGAACAATAATCAACTAGCATAGAAAGGCAAAATAAGCATAACTTTAAAACTTTAAGCACATAGAGAGGAAACTTGATACTATTGCAATTCCTACAAGCATATATTCCTCCCTCATAATAATTTTCAGTAGAATCATGAATGAATTCAACAATATAACCAGCACCTAAAGCATTCTTTTCATGATCTACAAGCATAGAAAATTTACTACTCTCTACATAAGCAAAATTCTTCTCAATCTGAATAGTGGGAGTGTCATAAGAGACTCGGATACTATAAATTGTTTCCACATTAAAAGAGTAATGTTCAGAAAAGGGGTAATCATAATCATGACAAGTTTTATAAATATAATCATCACTACTTTTTATGGCATAAGGATCATCACAATAATCATCATAGGTAGCAACTTTGTTCTCATCATAATCGATTGAAACCTCTTCCAAGATAGTGGAATCATTACTAAATAAAGTCATGACCTCTCCAAATCCACTTTCATAATTATCATAATAAGATCCAACATCCTCCAAAATAGTGGGATCATTACTTCCTAAATTTGACACTCTTCCAAACCCACTTTCATCAATATAATCATCTTAAGTAGGAGGCATGCTATCATCATAACAAATTTGCATATCAAAACTTGGGAGGCTAGAAATATCATCTTCATTAAACATAGCATCCCCAAGCTTGGGACAAAAATTATTTGCAGCAAATATATTCTCAAACATCTCATTCTCGTCAAACATAGCATCCCCAAGCTTGGGCCTTTTCATATCATAAGCATAATCACTCTCATCATTAATAGTATGGATAGCACCGATAGTATAACAATTATCATCCTCACAATGAGTAACAGGAGCAACATAATTTGGGAGGGATACCTTTTTACCTTTGCTTCTCCGTCTTTTCTTTTTCTTCTTCACATCATGTGTGGGTTCAACCCTCTTTTTGGAGCTCCTTATTAATGAGATTGGTTGAATAGAAGGCTCCTCCTCGTTACCTAATTCATCATAAGAAATAATAGGAGGATATTGGGAAGTCTATTCCCTTTCATTAGTATTCTCTTCATCTTCTATTTGTTTTCTTTTCTTTATGTAATTGGCAATAGAAGGATTTTCAATACAATTCACCGCACAATACATATAAATTTCCTCTAGATCAAAATCAAGAAGTTTATCACGGGCAAATACTGGAAGATAGTTAGTTATATGTTTCATTTCCTCATAACCCATGAGCAAACTAAGTTCATTATGATGTGCAAGGGAAATCAAGTCATCACAATTTTTGGAAACGATTAGATCATGAAACAATTTGCATCGGATGGTTAAATGGCCACGTTCATTGCAAAGTTCACAAGTATGGCTAAGAAATTTTAAATTTTCAGCACTAACATTTAGCCTTTCTTGCAACCATTTAGTTTCTAAATTCTTATGCCTCTTGCAATATCTATCTTCACTATTTGGTGTGTACTCGCAAACCCAATGCACTCCACAAAAATTGACATGTTTATAGGAGACATTTTCATCATAACTAGTGCAATCATCATTAGTACTATGGATATTCAAGGAGTTCATACTAACAACATTGCAATCATGCTCATCATTCAAAGATTTAGTGCCAAACATTTTATAGACTTCTTCTTCTAGCACTTGAGCACAATTTCCCCTTCCATCATTCTCATGAAAGATATTAAAAAGATGAAGCGTATGAGGCAAACTCAATTCCATTTTTTGTAATTTTCTTTTATAAACTAAACTAATGCTAAAACAAGAAACTAAAATATTCGATTGCAAGATCTAAAGATATACCTTCAAGCACTCACCTCCCCGACAACGGCGCCAGAAAAGAGCTTAATGTCTACTACACAACCTTCTTCTTGTAGACATTGTTGGGCCTCCAAGTGCAGAGGTTTGTGGGACAGTAGCAAATTTCCCTCAAGTGGATGACCTAAGATTTATCAATCCATGGGAGGCGTAGGATGAAGATGGTCTCTCTCAAGCAACCCTGCAACAAATAACAAAGAGTCTCTTGTGTCCCCAACACACCCAATACAATGGTAAATTGTATAGGTGCACTAGTTCGGCGAAGAGATGGTGATACAAGTGGTATATGGATGGTAGATAAAGGTTTTTGTAATCTGAAAATATAAAAACAGCAAGGTAACTAATGATAAAAGTGAGCGTAAATGGTATTGCAATGCTAGGAAACAAGGTCTAGGGTTCATAGTTTCACTAGTACAAGTTCTCTCAACAATAATAACATAATTGGATCATATAACTATCCCTCAACATGCAACAAAGAGTCACTCCAAAGTCACTAATAGCGGAGAACAAACGAAGAGATTATGGTAGGGTACGAAACCACCTCAAAGTTATCCTTTCACGTCGATCTATTCAAGAGTCCTTAGTAAAATAACATGAAGCTATTCTTTCCGTTCAATCTATCATAGAGTTCGTACTAGAATAACACCTTAAGACACAAATCAACCAAAACCCTAATGTCACCTAGATACTCCAATGTCACCTCAAGTATCTGTGGGTATGATTATACGATATGCATCACACGATCTCAGATTCATCTATTCAACCAACACAAAGTACCTCAAAGAGTGCCCCAAAGATTCTACCAGAGAGTCAAGACGAAAATGTGTGCCAACCCCTATGCATAGGTTCATGGGCGGAACCCACGAATTGATCACCAAAACATACATCAAGTGGATCACGTGATATCCCATTGTCACCACAGATAAGCACGTGCAAGACATACATCAAGTGTTCTAAAATCCTTAAAGACTCAATCCGATGAGATAACTTCAAAGGGAAAACTCAATCCATTACAAGAGAGTAGAGGGGAACAAACATCATAAGATCCAACTATAATAGCAAAGCTCGCGATACATCAAGATCGTACCACCTCAAGAACACGAGAGAGAGAGAGAGAGAGAGAGAGATCAAACACATAGCTACTGGTACATACCCTCAGCCCTGAGGGTGAACTACTCCCTCCTTGTCATGGAGAGCGCGAGGATGATGAAGATGTTGGGGAACGTAGCAGAAATTCAAAATTTTCTACGCATCACCAAGATCAATCTATGGAGTAATCTAGCAACGAGGGGAAGGAGAGTGCATCTACATACCCTTGTAGATCGCTAAGCGGAAGCGTTCAAGTGAACGGGGTTGATGGAGTCGTACTCGTCGTGATCCAAATCACCGATGATCCTAGTGCCGAACGGACGGCACCTCCGTGTTCAACACACGTACAGCCCGGTGACGTCTCCTACGCCTTGATCCAGCAAGGGGAGAAGGAGAGGTTGGGGAATACTCCATCCAGCAGCAGCACGACGGCGTGGTGGTGGAGGAGGAGCGCGGTACTCCAGTAGGGCTTCGCCAAGCACCGCAAGAGACGAGGAGGGAGAGGGCTAGGGCTGCGCCAAGAAGGAGATTGAATCGCGTGTGTTAGGCAGCCCAAACCTCAACTATATATATAGGGGAAGGGGAGGGGCTGCGCCCCCACCTAGGGTTCCCTCCCTAGGGGTGGCGGCAGCCCCTAGATCCCATCTAGGGGGCGGCCAAGGGGGAGGGGAGAGAGGGAGGCGCACCAGGCATGGGCCCTAAGGCCCATCTGCCCTTAGGGTTTGCCCCCCCCCCTCCTCCCCTTAGGCGCCTTGGGCCCTTGTGGGGGGGCGCACCAGCCCACCTGGGGCTGGTCCCCTCCCACACTTGGCCCATGCAGCCCTTTGGGGCTTGTGGCCCCACTTGGTGGACCCCCGGGACCCTCCCGGTGGTCCCGGTACGATACCGATAAAACCCGAAACTTTTCCGGTGACCAAAACAGGACTTCCCATATATAAATCTTTACCTCCGGACCATTCCGGAACTCCTCTTGACGTCCGGGATCTCATCCGGGACTCCGAACAACATTCGGTAACCACGTGTATCTATTCCCTATAACCCTAGCGTCATCGAACCTTAAGTGTGTAGACCCTACGGGTTCGGGAACCATGCAAACATGACCGAGATAACTCTCCAGTCAATAACCAACAGCGGGATCTGGATACCCATGTTGGCTCCCACATGTTCCACGATGATCTCATCGGATGAACCACGATGTCAAGGACTTAATCAATCCCGTATACAATTCCCTTTGTCTAGCGGTATGATACTTGCCCGAGTTCGATCGTCGGCATCCCGGTACCTTGTTCAATCTCGTTACTGGCAAGTCTCTTTTACTCGTTCCGTAACACATCATCCCGTGATCAACTCCTTGATCACATTGTGCACATTATGATGATGTCCTACCGAGTGGGCCCAGAGATACCTCTCCGTTTACACGGAGTGACAAATCCCAGTCTCGATTTGTGCCAACCCAGCAGACACTTTCGGAGATACCTGTAGTGTACCTTTATAGCCACCCAGTTACATTGTGACGTTTGGCACATCCAAAGTATTCCTACAGTATCCGGGAGTTGCACAATCTCATGGTCTAAGGAAATGATACTTGACATTAGAAAAGCTTCAGCATACGAACTACACGATCTTTGTGCTAGGCTTAGGATTGGGTCTTGTCCATCACATCATTCTCCTAATGATGTGATCCCGTTATCAACGACATCCAATGTCCATGGTCAGGAAACCGTAACCATCTATTGATCAACGAGCTAGTCAACTAGAGGCTTACTAGGGACATGGTGTTGTCTATGTATCCACACATGTATCTGAGTTTCCTATCAATACAATTCTAGCATGGATAATAAACGATTATCATAAACAAGGAAATATAATAATAACCAATTTATTATTGCCTCTAGGGCATATTTCCAACAGTCTCCCACTTGCACTAGAGTCAATAATCCAGTTCACATCGATATGTGATTAACACTCAAGGTCACATCCCCATGTGACTAACACCCAAAGAGTTTAGGGTTTGATCATGCTATGCTTGTGAGAGAGGTTTCAGTCAACGGGTCTGCAACATTCAGATCCGTATGTACTTCGCAAATTTCTATGTCATCTTGTAGATGCAACTACTACGCTACATTTGGAGCCATTTCAAATAACTGTTCTACTTGGAGATATACTAAATTGTTGCTCCATTATACGTATCCGGTATCTCTACTGAGAGCTATCCGGATAGGTGTTAAGCTTGCATCGACGTAACTCTTTACGTCAAACTCTTTATCACCTCCATAACCGAGAAACATATCCTTATTCCTCTAAGGATAATTTAGACCGCTATCTGGTGATCTACTCCTAGATTACCTTTGTACCCTCTTGCCAGATATGTGGCAAGGCACACATCAGGTGCGGTACTCAGCATGGCATACCGTATAGAGCCTATGACAAAAGCATAGGGGACGACCTT
This sequence comes from Triticum urartu, assembly GCF_056163025.1. NCBI lineage: Eukaryota > Viridiplantae > Streptophyta > Magnoliopsida > Poales > Poaceae > Triticum > Triticum urartu. The sequence continues at coordinate 638,233,013 of NC_141875.1, forward strand.
CGTCCTTCCTCTTTCTTCTGCCGTGGTCGAGCTTTAAGTCTTAACTTCATACCTTACAACTCAGGCAAGAACTCCTTCTTTGACTGATCCATCTTGAACACCTTCAAGATCATGTCAAGGTATGTGCTCATTTGAAAGTACCATTAAGCGTTTTGATCTATCCTTATAGATCTTGATGCTCAATGTTCAAGTAGCTTAATCCAGGCTTTCCATTGAAAAATACTTTCCAAATAACCCTATATGCTTTCCAGAAATTCTACGTCATTTCTGATCAACAATATGTCAACAACATATATTCATCAAAAATTCTATAGTGCTCCCACTCACTTCTTTGTAAATACAAGTTTCTCATAAACTTTGTATACACCCAAAATCTTTGATCATCTCATCAAAGCATACATTCCAACTCCGAGATGCTTACTCCAGTCCTTAGAAGGATTGCTGGAGCTTTGCATACTTATTAGCATCTTTCAGGATTGACAAAACCTTCCGGTTGTATCACATACAACCTTTCCTCAAGATAATCGTCGAGGAAACAATGTAAATAATGCAGTAATCGCTAATATAATTCCAACAGACTCTTAGCATCGCTACGAGTGAGAAAGTCTCATCGTAGTCAACTCCTTGAACTTGTCGGAAAACATCTTAACGACAAGTCGAGCTTTCTTAATGGTGATACTTACCATCATTGTCCGTCTTCCTTTTAAAATCCATATGTACCTAACAGCCTTACGACCATCAAGTAGTTCTTCCAAAGTCTACACTATGGATCCTCTCTCGGATTATATGGCCTCGAGCCATTTTGGAATCCAGGCCCACCATCGCTTCTCCATAGCTCATAGGTTCATTGTTGTCTAGCAACACGACTTCCAAGACAGGGTTACGTACCACTCTGAAGTAGTACGCATCATTGTCATCCCACGAGGTTTGGTAGTGACTTGATCTGAAGTTTCATGATCACTATCATAAGCTTCCACTTCAATTGGTGTAGGTGCCACAGGAACAACTCCCTGTGCCCTGCCACACACTAGTTGAAGAGACGGTTCAATAACCTCATCAAGTCTCCACCATCCTCCCACTCAATTCTTTCGAGAGAAACTTTTCCTTGAGAAAGGACCCGATTCTAGAAACAATCCCTATTGCTTTCGGATCTGAATTAGGAGGTATACCCAACTGTTTTGGGTGTCCTATGAAGATGCATTTATCCGCTTTGGGTTCGAGCTTATCAGCCTGAAACTTTTCACATAAGCGTCGCAGCCCCAAACTTTTAAGAAATGACAGCTTAGGTTTCTCTAAACCATAGTTCATACGGTGTCATCTCATCGGAATTACGTGGTGCCCTATTTAAAGTGAATGTGGTTGTCTCTAATGCCTAACCCATAAACTATCGTGGTAATTCGATAAGAGACATCATGGTATGCATCATATCCAATAGGGTGCAGTTATGATGTTCAGACACACCATCACACTATGGTGTTCCAGGCTGTATTAGTTGTGAAACAATTTCCACAATGTCTTAATTCTGTGCCAAACTCGTAATTCAGATATTCATCTCTATGATCAGATCATAGATCTTTTATCCTCTTGTCACGACGATCTTTCAACTTCACCCTGAAATTACTTGAACCTTTCAATAATTCAGACTCATGATTCATCAAGTAAATATACTCAACATCTACTCAAATCATCTGTGAAGTAAGAACACAACGATATCCACCACACGCCTCAGCACTTATTGGACTGCACACATCAAAATGTATTACTTCCAACAAGTTGCTTTCTAGTTCCATTTTACTGAAAACGAGGCTTTCAGTCATCTTGCCCATGTGGTATGATTTGCATGTCTCAAGTGATTCAAAATCAAGTGAGTCCAAACGGTCCATTTGCATGGAGTTTCTTCATGCATATACACCAATAGACATGGTTCGCATGTCTCAAACTTTTCAAAAACGAGTGAGCCCAAGGATCCATCAACATGGAGCTTCTTCATGCGTTTTATACCGATATGACTTACGTGGCAGTGCCACAAGTAGGTGTTACTATCATTACTATCTTATATCTTTTGGCATGAACATGTGTATCACTACGATCGAGATTCAATAAACCATTCATTTTAGGTGCAAGACCGTTGAAGGTATTATTCAAATAAACAGAGTAACCATTATTCTCCTTAAATGAATAACCGTATTGCGATAGACATAATCCAATCATGTCTATGCTCAACGCAAGCACCAATCTCGATGGTAGAGGGAGCATGTGATGCTTGATCACATCAAGCTTGGAAAAACTTCCAACACATATTGCCAGCTCATCTTTAGCTAGTCTCCGTTTACTACGCAGCCTTTTATTTCGAGTTTACTAACATTTAGCAACCGAACCGGTATCTAATACCATGGTGCTACTAGGAGTACTAGTAAAGTACACATTAACACAATGTATATCCAATATACTTCTATCGACCTTGCCAGCCTTCTCATCTACCAAGTATCTAGGGTAATTCTGCTCCAGTGGCTGTTCCTCTTATTACAAAAGCACTTAGTTTCGGGTTTGGGTTCAACCTTGGGTTTCTTCACTAGAGCAGCAGCTGAATTGCCATTTCATGAAGTATCCCTTCTTGCCCTTGCCCTTGCCCTTCTTGAAACTAGTGGTTTCACCAACCATCAACAATTGATGCTCCTTCTTGATTTCTACTTTTGTGGTGTCAAACATCGCGAATATCTCAAGGATCATCATATATGTCCCCGATATATTATAGTTCATCACAAAGCTTTAGCAGCTTGGTGGTAATGACTTCGGAGAAACATCACTATGTCATCTGGAAGATCAACTCCCACTCGATTCAAATGATTGTTGTACTCAGACAATCTGAGCACAAGCTCAACAATTGAGCTTTTCTCCCTTAGTTTGCAGGCTAAGAAAATCGTCAGAGGAATTATACCTCTTGACGTGGGCACGAGCCTGAAATCCCAATTTCAGCCCTCGAAACATCTCATATGTTTCGCGATGTTTCAAAACGTCTTCGGTGCCTCAACTCTAAACCGTTTAACTGAACTATCATGTAGTTATCAAAATGTGTATGTCAGATGTTCGCAACATCCACAGACGACGTTCGAGGTTCAGCACACTGAGCGGTGCATTAAGGACATAAGCTTTCTACGAAGCAATGAGGACAATCCTCAGTTTACGGACCTAGTCCGCATAATAGCTACTATCAACTTTCAACTAAATTTTCTCTAGGAACATATCTAAACAGTAGAACTGAAGCGAGAGCTACGACATAATTTGCGAAGACCTTTTGACTATGTTCAGGATAATTAAGTTCATCTTATGAACTCCCACTCAGATAGACATCCCTCTAGTCATCTAAGTGATTACATGATCCGAGTCAACTAGGCCGTGTCCAATCATCACGTGAGACGGACTAGTCAACATCGGTGAACATCTTCATGTTGATCGTATCTACCATACGACTCATGCTCGACCTTTCGGTCTCTTGTGTTCCGAGGCCATGCCTGTACATGCTAGGCTCGTCAAGTCAACCTAAGTGTTTCGCATGTGTTTCGAGGCCATGTCTGTACATGCTAGGCTCGTCAACACCCATTGTATTCGAACGTAAGAATCTATCACACCCGATCATCATGTGGTGCTTCGAAACGACGAACTTTCGCAACGGTGCACAGTTAGGGGGAACACTTTCTTGAAATTTTAATGAGGGATCATCTTATTTACTACCGTCGTTCTAAGCAAATAAGATGTATAAACATGATAAACATCACATGCAATCAAATAGTGACATGATATAGCCAATATCATATTGCTCCTTTTGATCTCCATCTTCGGGGCTCCATGATCATCATCGTCACCGGCATGACACCATGATCTCCATCATCATGATCTCCATCATCGTGTCTTCATGAAGTTGTCTCGCCAACTATTACTTCTACTACTACAGCTAACGGTTAGAAATAAAGTAAAGTAATTACATGACGTTTATGTTGACACGCAGGTCATAAATAAATTAAGACAACTCCTATGGCTCCTTCCGGTTGTCATACTCATCGACATGCAAGTCGTGATTCCTATTACAAGAACATGATCATCTCATACATCACATATATCATTCATCACATCCTTTGGCCATATCACATCACATAGCATACCCTGCAAAAACAAGTTAGACGTCCTCTAATTGTTGTTTGCATGTTTTACGTGGCTGCTATGGGTTTCTAGCAAGAACGTTTCTTACCTACGCAAAACCACAACGTGATATGCCAATTGCTATTTACCCTTCATAAGGACCCTTTTCATCGAATCCGATCCGACTAAAGTGGGAGAGACAGACACCCGCTAGCCACCTTATGCAACTAGTGCATGTCAGTCGGTGGAACCAGTCTCACGTAAGAGTACGTGTAAGGTCGGTCCGGGCCGCTTCATCCCACGATGCCGCCGAATCAAGATAAGACTAGTAACGGCAAGTAAATTGACAAAATCAACGCCCACAACTGCTTTGTGTTCTACTCATGCACAGAAACTACGCATAGACCTAGCTCATGATGCCACTGTTGGGGAACGTAGCAGAAATTCAAAATTTTCTACGCATCACCAAGATCAATCTATGGAGTAATCTAGCAACGAGGGGAAGGAGAGTGCATCTACATACCCTTGTAGATCGCTAAGCGGAAGTGTTCAAGTGAACGGGGTTGATGGAGTCGTACTCGTCGTGATCCAAATCACCGATGATCCTAGTGCCGAACGGACGGCACCTCTGTGTTCAACACACGTACAGCCCGGTGACGTCTCCTACGCCTTGATCCAGCAAGGGGAGAAGGAGAGGTTGGGGAAGACTCCATCTAGCAGCAGCACGATGGCGTGGTGGTGGTGGAGGAGCGCGGTACTCCAGCAGGGCTTCGCCAAGCACCGCAAGAGACGAGGAGGGAGAGGGGTAGGGCTGCGCCAAGAAGGAGATTGAATCGCGTGTGTTAGGCAGCCCAAACCTCAAGTATATATAGGGGAACGGGAGGGGCTGCGCCCCACCTAGGGTTCCCTCCCTAGGGGTGGCGGCAGCCCCTAGATCCCATCTAGGGGGCGGCCAAGGGGGAGGGGAGAGAGGGAGGCGCACCAGGCATGGGCCCTAAGGCCCATCTGCCCTTAGGGTTTGCCCCCCTCCTCCCCTTAGGCACCTTGGGCCCTTGTGGGGGGGCGCACCAGCCCACCTGGGGCTGGTCCCCTCCCACACTTGGCCCATGCAGCCCTCCGGGGCTTGTGGCCCCACTTAGTGGACCCCCGGGACCCTCCCGGTGGTCCCGGTACGATACCGATAAAACCCAAAACTTTTCCGGTGACCAAAACAGGACTTCCCATATATAAATCTTTACCTCCGGACCATTCCGGAACTCCTCGTGACATCCGGGATCTCATCCGGGACTCCGAACAACATTCGTTAACCACGTATATCTATTCCCTATAACCCTAGCGTCATCGAACCTTAAGTGTGTAGACCCTACGGGTTCGGGAACCATGCAGACATGACCGAGATAACTCTCCGGTCAATAACCAACAGCGGGATCTGGATACCCATGTTGGCTCCCACATGTTCCACGATGATCTCATCGGATGAACCATGATGTCAAGGACTTAATCAATCTCGTATACAATTCCCTTTGTCTAGCGGTACGATACTTGCCCGAGATTCGATCGTCGGTATCCCGATACCCTGTTCAATCTCGTTACTGGCAAGTCTCTTTTACTCGTTCCATAACACATCATCCCGTGATCAACTCCTTGATCACATTGTGCACATTATGATGATGTCCTACCGAGTGGGCCCAGAGATACCTCTCTGTTTACACGGAGTGACAAATCCCAGTCTCGATTCATGCCAACCCAACAGACACTTTCGGAGATACCTGTAGTGTACCTTTATAGCCACCCAGTTACGTTGTGACGTTTGGCACACCCAAAGTATTCCTACGGTATCCGGGAGTTGCACAATCTCATGGTCTAAGGAAATGATACTTGACATTAGAAAAGCTTCAGCATACGAACTACACGATCTTTGTGCTAGGCTTAGGATTGGGTCTTGTCCATCACATCATTCTCCTAATGATGTGATCCCGTTATCAACGACATCCAATGTCCATGGTCAGGAAACCGTAACCATCTATTGATCAACGAGCTAGTCAACTAGAGGCTTACTAGGGACATGGTGTTGTCTATGTATCCACACATGTATCTGAGTTTCCTATCAATACAATTGTAGCATGGATAATAAACGATTATCATGAACAAGGAAATATAATAATAACCAATTTATTAGTGCCTCTAGGGAATATTTCCAACAGAACATGGCCACCGGAGAGGGATTCCCCCCTCCGGCAGGGTGCCGGAACGGGTCTACATTGGTTTTCGATGGCTACGGAGGCTTCTGGCGACGGAACTCCCGATCTATTCTACTCCTCGAAGTTTTTAGGGTATATGGGTATATATAGGAGGAAGAAGTATGTCGGTGGATCTCCGGGCTGTCCACGAGGCAGGGGGCGCGCCCAGGGGGGTGGGCGCGCCCCCCACCCGCGTGGGTAGCCCGGGACTCTTCTGGTCCATCTCCGATACTCCATGGGCTTCTTCTGGTCCAAAAATAAGTTCCGTGAAGTTTCAGGTCAATTGAACTCCGTTTGATTTTCCTTTTCTGCAATACTTAAAAACAAGGAAAAAACAGAAACTGGCACTGGGCTCTAGGTTAATAGGTTAGTCCCAAAAATAATATAAAAGTGCATAATGAAGCCCACAAACATCCAAAACAGATAATATAATAGCATGAATACTTCATAAATTATAGATACGTTGGAGACGTATCACATCCAAACCCCGTGATATGATACACTCTATCACACATAAACCTCCTTATATCTTCCTCAAAACAGCCACCATACCTACCTATTATGGCATTTCCATAGCCATTCCGAGATATAAGGCCATGCAACTTCCCACCGTTTCATTTATGACACGCTTCATCATTGTTATATTGCTTTGCATGATCATGTAGTTGACATCATATTTTTGGCAAAGCCACCATTCATAATTTTTCATACATGTCACTCTTGATTCATTGCCATTCCCGGTATACCGCTGGAGGCATTCATATAGAGTCATATTTTGTTCTAGTATCGAGTTGTAATCATTGAGTTGTAAAAAGATAGAAGTGTGATGATAATCATAAATAGAGCATTGTCCCAAATAAAAAGAAGAAAGGCCAAATAAAAAAAGAAAGGCCCAAAAAAGAAGAAAAGAAATAAAAAGGGGCAATGCTACTATCCTTTTTTCCAAACTTGTGCTTCAAAGTAGCACCATGATCTTTATGATAGAGAATCTCTTGTTTTTTCACTTTCATAGACTAGTGGGAATTTTTCATTATAGAACTTGGCTTGTATATTCCAATAATGGGCTTCCTCAAATGCCCTAGGTCTTCGTGAGCTTTCATACATTTATAGCTATAGTGCATCTGTTGCATGGCAATCCCTACTCCTTGCATTGACACCAATTGATGGGCATCTCCCTAGCCCGTTGATTAGCCTCGTCGATGTGAGACTTTCTCCTTTTTTTTCTTCTCCACATAACCCCCTATCATTATTCTATTCCACCCATAGTGTTATATCCATGGCTCACACTCATATATTGTGTGAAAGTTGAAAAAAGTTTGAGATTACTAAAGTATGAAACAATTGCTTGGCTTGTCATCGGGGTTGTGCAAGATGAGAGCATTCTTGTGTGACGAAAATGAAGCATGGCCAAACTATATGATTTTGTAGGTATGAAATTTCTTTTGCCATGTTATTTTGAGAAGACATGATTGCTCAGTTAGTATGCTTGAAGTATTATTATTTTTATGTCAATATTAAACTTCTGTCTAGAATCTCTCGGATCTGAACATTCATGCCACCATAAAGAAAATTACATTGAGAATTATGCTAGGTAGCATTCCACATAAAAAATTCCATTTTTATCATTTACCTACTCAAGGACGAGCAGGACTTAAGCTTGGGGATGCTTGATACGTCTCCAACGTATCTATAATTTTTAATTGTTCCATGCTATTATATTATCTGTTTTGGATGTTAATGGGATTATTTATACACTTTTATATTATTTTTGGGACTAACCTACTAACCCAAGGCCCGGTGCAAATTGCTATTTTTTGCCTATTTCAGTGTTTCGCAGAAAAGGAATATCAAACGGAATCCAAACGGAATAAAATCTTCGGGAGAGTTATTTTTGGAACAAACGTGATCCAGGGGACTTGGAGTGGACGTCAAGCAACCAACGAGGAGGCCACGAGGCAGGGGCGCGCCCTCCCCCCTCGTGGGCCCCTCGTGGCTCCACCGACCTACTTCTTCCTCCAATATATATTCATATACCCCGAAAACATCCAGGAGCACCACGAAACCCTATTTCCACCGCCGCAACCTTCTGTACCCAAGAGATCCCATCTTGGGGCCTTTTTCGGAGCTCTGTCAGAGGGGGAATCGATCATGCAGGGCCTCTACATCAACTCCATGGCCCCTCCGATGATGTGTGAGTAGTTTACCTCAGACCTTCGGGTCCATAGTTATTAGCTAGATGGCTTCTTCTCTCACTTTGGATCTTAATACAATGTTCTCCTCGATCTTCTTGGAGATCTATTTGATGTAACTCTTTTGCGGTGTGTTTGTCGAGATCCGATGAATTGTGGGTTTATGATCAAGTTTATCTATGAACAATATTTGATTCTTCTCTGAAATCTTTTATGTATGATTGGTTATCTTTACAAGTCTCTTCGAATTATCAGTTTGGTTTGGCCTACTAGATTGATCTTTCTTGCAATGGGAGAAGTGCTTAGCTTTGGATTCAATCTTGCGGTGTCCTTTCCCAGTGACAGCAGGGGCAGCAAGGCACGTATTGTATTGTTGTCATCGAGGATAAAAAGATGGGGTTTATATCATATTGCTTGAGTTTATCCCTCTACATCATGTCATCTTGCCTAATGCATTACTCTGTTCTTATGAACTTAATACTCTAGATGCATGTTGGATAGCGGTCGATGTGTGGAGTAGTAGTAGTAGATGCAGAATCATTTCGGTCTACTTGTCACGGACGTGATGCCTATATACATGATCATGCCTAGATATTCTCATAATTATGCACTTTTCTATCAATTGCTCGACAGTAATTTGTTCACCCACCGTAATACTTATGCTATCTTGAGAGAAGCCACTAGTGAAACCTATGGCCCCGGGTCTATCTCTTATCATATAACTTTCCAATCTATTTTATTTTGCAATCCTTACTTTCAATCTATATCATAAAAATACCAAAAATATTTATCTTATTATTATTGTCTCTATCAGATCTCACTCTCGTAAGTGACCGTGAAGGGATTGACAACCCCTTTATCGCGTTGATTGCGAGGTTCTTATTTGTTTGTGTAGGTACGAGGGACTTGCGTGTAGTCTCCTACTGGATTGATACCTTGGTTCTCAAAAACTGAGGGAAATACTTACGCTACTTTGCTACATCACCCTTTCCTCTTTAAGGGAAAACCAACGCAGTGCTCAAGAGGTAGCAAGCGGCGACGGGCGCCGGGGCGTCGGGGGCGTCGGGGACGGTGGTGGTCAGGGGCGGCGGGGGTGGAGTGGCAATGGGCAGCGGGGAACTAGGGCGGCGGGGGCGTCTGTTGGGGAACATAGTAATTTCAAAAAAATTCCTACGCACACACAAGATCATGGTGATGCATAGCAACGAGACGGGAGAGTGTTGTCTACGTACCCTCGTAGACCGTTCGTGGAAGCGTTATATCAACGCGGTTGATGTAGTCGTACGTCTTCACGTCCGACCGATCCAAGTACCGAAAGCACGGCACCTCCAAGTTCTGCACACGTTCGGCTCGGTGACGTCCTTGCCTTCTCGATCCAGCAAGAGGGGCGAAGTATTAGATGAGTTCCGGCAGCACGACAGCGTGGTGACGGTGTTGGTGAAGAACAATCTACGCAGGGCTTCGCCTAAGCACTACGAAAACTATGATGGAGGATAAACTAGAGGGGACGGGGTTGCCGGCACACGGCTTGGTGTTTCTTGATGTGTCTTTGGTGCTAGCCCTACCCCTCTATTTATATGTTGAGCCCTGGGGTCGAAACTTGGAGTAAAAGCCTCCTCAAAGTCGGTTTCACCCGAAAGGCAAGAGTCCTTCTTGGACTCCAGGGCTAGACGCCAGGGTTCCCGGCGTCTACCCCCTAGACGCCAGGCTTCCCGGCGTCTAGCCTCTGGTCTCCAAAAAACTTCCTTTTGCACTTTCCAAAAGCCTCGTGGGCTTTCCCCTTTGGCCCAGATAAAGTGTTCTCGTGCCCAAACATTTCGGGAAACATCCGGAACCCCTTCCGGTGAATTTCGAGACCCTTCCGGATATCAAACACTACTATCCCATATATCAAACTTTATCTCCGGACCATTCCGGAGTTCCTCGTCATGTCCGTGATCTCATCTCGGACTCCGAACAACATTCGGTCATCAACATACATAACTCATATAGTACTATATCGTCAACGAACGTTAAGCGTGCGGACCTTACGGGTTCGAGAACTATGTAGACATGACTGAGACACCTCTCTGGTCAATAACCAATAGCGGGACCTGGATGCCCATATTGGCTCCTACATATTCTACGAAGATCTTTATCGGTCAGACCGCATAACAACATACGTTGTTCCCTTTGCCATCGGTATGTTACCTGCCCGAGATTCGATCGTCGGTATCTCAATACCTAGTTCAATCTCGTTACCGGCAAGTCTCTTTACTCGTTCCTTAATACATCATCCCGCAACTAACTCATTAGTTGCAATGCTTGCAAGGCTTATAGTGATGTGCATTACCGAGTGGGCCCAGAGATACCTCTCCGACAATATGAGTGACAAATCCTAATCTCGAAATACGCCAACCCAACAAGTACCTTTGGAGACACCTGTAGAGCACCTTTATAATCACCCAGTTATGTTGTGACGTTTGGTGGCACACAAAGTGTTCCTCCAGTAAATGGGAGTTGCATAATCTCATAGTCATAGGAACATGTATAAGTCATGAATAAAGCAATAGCAACAAACTAAACGATCAAGTGCTAAGCTAACGGAATGGGTCAAGTCAATCACATCATTCTCCTAATGATGTGATCCTGTTAATCAAATGATAACTCACGTATATGGTTAGGAAACTTAACCATCTTTGATCAACGAGCTAGTCAAGTAGAGGCATACTAGTGACACTCTGTTTGTCTATGTATTCACACATGTATTATGTTTCCGGTTAATACAATTCTAGCATGAATAATAAACATTTATCATGAAATAAGGAAATAAATAATAACTTTATTATTGCCTCTAGGGCATATTTCCTTCAGCCTCCCACTTGCACTAGAGTCAATAATCTAGATTACACAGTAATGATTCTAACACCCATGGAGCCTTGGTGTTGATCATGTTTTGCTCGTTGAAGAGGCTTAGTCAACGGGTCTGCAACATTCAGATCCGTATGTATCTTGCAAATTTCTATGTCTCCCACCTGGACTAAATCCCGGATGGAATTGAAGCGTCTCTTGATGTGCTTGGCTCTCTTGTGAAATATGGATTCCTTTGCCAAGGCAATTGCACCAGTATTGTCACAAAAGATTTTCATTGGACCCGATGCACTAGGTATGACACCTAGATCGGATATGAACTCCTTCATCCAGACTCCTTCATTTGCTGCTTCCGAAGCAGCTATGTACTCCGCTTCACACGTAGATCCCGCCACGACGCTTTGTTTAGAACTGCACCAACTGACAGCTCCATCGTTTAAAATAAACACGTATCCGGTTTGCGATTTAGAATCGTCCAGATCAGTGTCAAAGCTTGCGTCAACGTAACCATTTACGATGAGCTCTTTGTCACCTCCATAAACGAGAAACATATCCTTAGTCCATTTTAGGTATTTCAGGATGTTCTTGACCGCTGTCCAGTGATCCACTCCTGGATTACTTTAGTACCTCCCTGCTAGACTTATAGCAAGGCACACATCAGGTCTGGTGCACAGCATTGCATACATGATAGAGCCTATGGATGAAGCATAGGGAACATCTTTCATCTTCTCTCTATCTTCTGCAGTGGTCGGGCATTGAGTCTTACTCAACTTCACACCTTGTAACATAGGCAAGAACCCTTTCTTTGCTTGATCCATTTTGAACCTTTTCAAAACTTTGTCAAGGTATGTGCTTTGTGAAAGTCCAATTAAGCGTCTTGATCTATCTCTATAGATCTTGATGCCCAATATGTAAGCAGATTCACCCGAGGTCTTTCGTAGAAAAACTTTTGTTCAAGATCCCTTTATGCTATCCAGAAATTCTATATCATTTCCAATTAGTAATATGTCATCCACATATAATATCAGAAATGCTACAGAGCTCCCACTCACTTTCTTGTAAATACAGGCTTCTCCAAAAGTCTGTACAAAACCAAATGCTTTGATCACACTATCAAAGCATTTATTCCAACTCCGAGAGGCTTGCACCAGTCCATAAATGGATCGCTGGAACTTGCACACTTTGTTAGCTCCCTTTGGATCGACAAAACCTTCCGGTTGCTTCATATACAACTCTTCTTCCAGAAATCCATTCAGGAATGCAGTTTTGACATCCATCTGCCAAATTACATAATCATGAAATGCGGCAATCGCTAACATGATTCAGACAGACTTAAGCATCGCTACGGGTGAGATAGTCTCATCGTAGTCAATCCCTTGAACTTGTCGAAAACCTTTTGCAACAAGTCGAGCTTTGTAGACATTAACATTACCGTCAGCGTCGGTCTTCTTCTTGAAGATCCATTTATTCTCAATTGCTTGCCGATCAACGAGCAAGTCAACCAAAGTCCACACTTTGTTCTCATACATGGATCCCATCTCAGATTTCATGGCTTCTAGCCATTTTGCGGAATCTGGGCTCACCATCGCTTCTTCATAGTTCGTAGGTTCATCATGATCTAGTAGCATGACTTCCAGAACAGGATTACCGTACCACTCTGGTGCGGATCTTACTCTGGTTGATCTATGAGGTTCAGTAATAACTTGATCTGAAGTTCCATGATCATCATCATTAACTTCCTCACTAATTGGTGTAGGTGTCACAGAAACCGGTTTCTGTGATGAACTACTTTCCAATAAGGGAGCAGGTACAGTTACCTCATCAAGTTCTACTTTCCTCCCACTCACTTCTTTCGAGAGAAACTCCTTCTCTAGAAAGGATCCATTCTTGGCAACGAATGCCTTGCCTTCGGATTTGTGATAGAAGGTGTACCCAACACTCTCCTTTGGGTATCCTATGAAGACACATTTCTCCGATTTGGGTTCGAGCTTATCAGGTTGAAGCTTTTTCACATAAGCATCGCAGCCCCAAACTTTAAGAAACGACAACTTTGGTTTCTTGCCAAACCACAGTTCATAAGGCGTCGTCTCAACGGATTTCGATGGTGCCCTATTTAACGTGAATGCGGCCGTCTCTAAAGCATAACCCTAAAACGATAGCGTTAAATCAGTAAGAGACATCATAGGTCGCACCATATCTAGTAAGGTACGATTACGACGTTCGGACACACCATTACGCTGTGGAGTTCCGGGTGGCGTGAGTTGCGAAACTATTCCGCTTTGTTTGAAATGTAGACCAAACTCGTAACTCAAATATTCTCCTCCACGATCAGATCATAGAAATTTTATTTTCTTGTTACGATGATTTTCAACTTCACTCTGAAATTCTTTGAACTTTTCAAATGTTTCAGATTTATGTTTCATTAAGTAGATATACCCATATCTGCTTAAATCATCTGTGAAGGTGAGAAAATAACGATATCCGCCACGAGCCTCAACATTCATCGGACCACATACATCTGTATGTATGATTTCCAACAAATCCGTTGCTCTCTCCATAGAACCGGAGAGCGGCGTTTTGGTCATCTTGCCCATGAGGCACGGTTCGCAAGTACCAAGTGATTCATAATCAAGTGTTCCAAAAGTCCATCAGTATGGAGTTTCTTCATGCGCTTTACACCGATATGACCTAAACGGCAGTGCCACAAATAAGTTGCACTATCATTATCAACTCTGCATATTTTGGTTTCAACATTATGAATATGTGTATCACTACTATCGAGATTCATAAAAAATAGACCACTCTTCAAGGGTGCATGACCATAAAAGATATTACTCATATAAATAGAACAACCATTATTCTATGATTTAAATGAATAGCCGTTTCGCATCAAACAAGATCCAGATATAATGTTCATGCTCAACGGTGGCACCAAATAACAATTATTTAGGTCTAAAACTAATCCCGGAGGTAGATGTAGAGGTAGCGTGCCGACCGCGATCACATCGACTTTGGAACCATTTCCCACGCGCATCGTCACCTCGTCCTTTGCCAGTGTTCGCTTAATCCGTAGTCCCTGTTTCGAGTTGCAAATATTAGCAACAGAACCAGTATCAAATACCCAGGTGCTACTGCGAGCTCTAGTAAGGTACACATCAATAACATGTATATCACATATACCTTTGTTCACCTTGCCATCCTTCTTATCTGCCAAATACTTGGTGCAGTTCCGCTTCCAGTGTCCAGTCTGCTTGCAGTAGAAGCACTCAGTTTCAGGCTTAGGTCCAGATTTGGGTTTCTTCTCCTGAGCAGCAACTTGTTTGTTGTTCTTCTTGAAGTTCCCCTTCTTCTTCCCTTTGCCCTTTTTCTTGAAACTGGCGGTCTTATTGACCATCAACACTTGATGCTCCTTCTTGATTTCTACCTCCGCAGCCTTTAGCATTGCAAAGAGCTTGGGAATCGTCTTATCCATCCCTTGCATGTTATAGTTCATCACGAAGCTCTTGTAGCTTGGTGGCAGTGATTGAAGAACTCTGTTAATGACACTATCAACAGGAAGATTAACTCCCAGTTGAGTCAAGTGATTATGATACCCAGACATTTTGAGTATATGTTCACTGACAGAACTATTCTCCTCCATCTTGCAGCTATAGAACTTATTGGAGACTTCATATCTCTCAATCCGGGCATTTGCTTGAAATATTAACTTCAACTCCTGAAACATCTCATATGCTCCATGACGTTCAAAACGTCGTTGAAGACTCGGTTCTAAGCCGTAAAGCATGGCACACTGAACTATCGAGTAGTCATTAGCTTTGCTCTGCCAGACGTTCATAACATCTGGTGTTGCTCCTGCAGCAGGCTTGGCACTTAGCGGTGCTTCCAGGACGTAATTCTTCTGTGCAGCACTTAGGATAATCCTCAAGTTGCGGACCCAGTCCATGTAATTGCTACCATCATCTTTCAACTTTGCTTTCTCAAGGAACGCATTAAAATTCAACGGAACAACAGCACGGGCCATCTATCTACAATCAACATAGACAAGCAAAATACTATCAGGTACTAAGTTCATGATAAATTTAAGTTCAATTAATCATATTACTTAAGAACTCCCACTTAGAAAGACATCCCTCTAATCTTCTAAGTGATCACGTGATCCAAATCAACTAAACCATAACCGATCATCACGTGAAATGGAGTAGCTTTCAATGGTGAACATCAATATGTTGATCATATCTACTATATGATTCACGCTCGACCTTTCGGTCTCAGTGTTCCGAGGCCATATCTGCATATGCTAGGCTCATCAAGTTTAACCTGAGTATTCTACGTGTGGAAAAACTGGCTTGCACCCGTTGTAGATGGACGTAGAGCTTATCACACCTGATCATCACGTGGTGTATGGGCACGACGAACTTTAGCAATGGTGCATACTCAGGGAGAACACTTTTATCATGAAATTTAGTGAGAGATCATCTTATAATGCTACCGTCAATCAAAGCAAGATAAGATGCATAAAAGATAAACATCACATGCAATCAATATAAGTGATATGATATGGCCATCATCTTGTGCTTGTGATCTCCATCTCCGAAGCACCGTCATGATCACCATCGTCACCGGCGCGACACCTTGATCACCATCGTAGCATCGTTGTCGTCTCGTCAATCTTATGCTTCCACGACTATCGCTACCGCTTAGTGATAAAGTAAAGCATTACAGCGCAATTGCATTGCATACAATAAAGCGACAACCATATGGCTCCTGCCAGTTGCCGATAACTCGGTTACAAAACATGATCATCTCATACAATAAAATTTAGCATCATGTCTTGACCATATCACATCACAACATGCCCTGCAAAAACAAGTTAGACGTCCTCTACTTTGTTGTTGCAAGTTTTACGTGGCTGCTACGGGCTTAAGCAAGAACCGTTCTTACCTATGCATCAAAACCACAATGATAGTTTGTCAAGTTGGTGTTGTTTTAACCTTCGAAAGGACCGGGCGTAGCCACACTTGGTTCAACTAAAGTTGGAGAAACTGACACCCGCCAGCCACCTGTGTGCAAAGCACGTCGGTAGAACCAGTCTCGCGTAAGCGTACGCGTAATGTCGGTCCGGGCCGCTTCATCCAACAATACCGTCGAACCAAAGTATGACATGCTGGTAAGCAGTATGACTTATATCGCCCACAACTCACTTGTGTTCTACTCGTGCACAACATCAACGCATAAAACCTAGGCTCTGATACCACTGTTGGGGAACGTAGTAATTTCAAAAAAATTCCTACGCACACGCAAGATCATGGTGATGCATAGCAACGAGAGGGGAGAGTGTTGTCTATGTACCCTCGTAGACCATTCGCGGAAGCGTTATATCAACGCGGTTGATGTAGTCGTACGTCTTCACGTCCGACCGATCCAAGTACCGAAAGCACGGCACCTCCAAGTTCTGCACACGTTCGGCTTGGTGACGTCCTCGCCTTCTCGATCCAGCAAGAGGGGCGAAGTAGTAGATGAGTTCCAGCAGCACGACGGCGTGGTGACGGTGTTGGTGAAGAACAATCTCCGTAGGGCTTCGCCTAAGCACTACGAAAACTATGACGGAGGATAAACTAGAGGGGACGGGGTTGCCGGCACACGGCTTGGTGTTTCTTGATGTGTCTTTGGTGCTAGCCCTACCCCTCTATTTATATGTTGAGCCCTGGGGTCGAAACTTGGAGTAAAAGCCTCCTCAAAGTCGGTTTCACCCGAAAGGCAAGAGTCCTTCTCGGACTCCAGGGCTAGACGCAGGGTTCCCGGCGTCTACCCCCTAGACGCCAGGGTTCCTGGCGTCTAGCCTCTGGTCTCCGCAAAACTTCCTTTTGCACTTTCCAAAAGCCTCGTGGGCTTTCCCCTTTGGCCCAGATAAAGTGTTCTCGTGCCCAAACATTTCGGGAAACATCCGGAACCCCTTCCGGTGAATTCCAGAACCCTTCCAGAGATCAAACACTACTATCCCATATCAAACTTTATCTCCGGACCATTCCGGAGTTCCTCGTCATGTCCGTGATCTCATCTCGGACTCCGAACAACATTCGGTCATCAACATACATAAATCATATAGTACTATATCGTCAACGAACGTTAAGCGTGCGGACCCTACGGGTTCGAGAACTATGTAGACATGACCGAGACACCTCTCTGGTCAATAACCAATAGCGGGACCTGGATGCCCATATTGGCTCCTACATATTCTACGAAGATCTTTATCGGTCAGACCGCATAACAACATACGTTGTTCCCTTTGTCATCGGTATGTTACTTGCCCGAGAATCGATCGTCGGTATCTCAATACCTAGTTCAATCTCGTTACCGGCAAGTCTCTTTACTCGTTCCGTAATACACCATCCCGCAACTAACTCATTATTTGCAATGCTTGCAAGGCTTATAGTGATGTGCATTACCGAGTGGGCCTAGAGATACCTCTCCGACAATCAGAGTGACAAATCCTAATCTCGAAATACGCCAACCCAACAAGTACCTTTGGAGACACCTGTAGAGCACCTTTATAATCACCCAGTTACGTTGTGACGTTTGGCGGCACACAAAGTGTTCCTCCGGTAAACGGGAGTTGCATAATCTCATAGTCATAGGAACATGTATAAGTCATGAAGAAAGCAATAGCAACAAACTAAACGATCAAGTGCTAAGCTAACGGAATGGGTCAAGTCAATCACATCATTCTCCTAATGATGTGATCCCGTTAATCAAATGACAACTCATGTATATGGTTAGGAAACTTAACCATCTTTGATCAACGAGCTAGTCAAGTAGAGGCATACTAGTGACACTCTATCTGTCTATGTATTCACACATGTATTATGTTTCCGGTTAATACAATTATAGCATGAATAATAAACATTTATCATGAAATAAGGAAATAAATAATAACTTTATTATTGCCTCTAGGACATATTTCCTTCAGCGTCGGGGGCAGTGGTGGTCGGGGGCGGCGGGCGGGGACGTGGGGCATGGGGGCGGCGTGGGTGAGGTGAGGGAGAGAGAGAGGGGAAAGAGAGGGTGGGGCGTGGGGCCGACCGTTTTTAGTTAGGTTTAATTTCTTTGTCGCCTTCTAGCAGATGGCAAAGAGCGTACCTAGTAGGGTGGGTTCGGGGGGAAACGGCCGTTAGGTTGGCTATTCTCTTTGCCGTCAGCTAGCAGACGGCAAAGAAGCTTTGTCGTCTGCTAGCAGACGGCAAAGAAGCTTTGTCGTCTGCTAGCAGACGGCAAAGAAAGTGGTCGTTAGGTGGTTCTCACTAGTGGGCCACCCTCTCTCTTTGCCGTCCGCTAGCAGATGGCAAAGCTTCTATGCCGTCTGCTAGCGGACGGCAAAGAGCTGGCTGACGGCAAACAAGATCTTTGCCGGCTGCTCTTTCTTTGCCGTCAGCTTTCTGTATGCTGATGGCAAAGACCTCCTTTGCCGTCAGCTAGCAGACGGCAAAGAACTGGCTAACGGCAAAGATCCTGATTCTAGTAGTGATAGGAAGAAATTACCTTATTGTTATGTTTTATTTTCTGTATTTCTCTCATGTTCATTTCTGACTTCTCTCTGATTTCAACCTTTTAGATATCCGCCGAGTTTACCCTAGTCTTTTTGCCGGAGTTTTTCCAGCTGGATGAGACAATTCCCTTTGATACGCAGCTGGTTCAGATCACCAGGGAGTTGAAGATTGCTCTGCCTTCTATCATCGAGACCCCTATCTTGGCACCTCTAACAGCCACTCGTTGTAGGACTGTGGTGCACATACCAGGGAGGACCTTCAGAAGCTTCTCGGTGCCCATTAACTTCCAGTTTACTTACCCCACTTGGATCCTCGGGAGGAACATGGCTATTCATTGTGCACTTGGAAACATCCGGGAGGAGTACAGGGCCGAGCTCATCGGATCAGACCTCACCATGATCTCCTACAGAACTGCAGATGGAGAGATCATGTGCATCGTGAATGATGAATCCATCCTCTCATTTGTCCAAGACTTGGAGGCTCACATTAGAACTCTGGAAGTTCAGACGCGCAAAAGCATGAAGATGGTCATGAAGCTGCTGTTCCGTGAACTGCAATCGGAGAATAAAGCACGCGAGGACCATGATGAGTATGAAGAGGAAGTCAAGGATCTTCTGGAGAGGATCCAGAACTTGAAGACTTATATTTCCATAGTGGAAGAGAAGATGGACCTAGGAGAAGACCTTTATCCAAATGGTGACAGTGGACCCCTCGTGAGCAATGATGAGGACTACGAGGAGAGCACCACTGGAGGATGCACCACCGAAAGACGCACCGCTGGAGGATGCACCACGGGAGGCTACAACATGGATATCTGAGGAGGACACTTAGTTATGACCGCCATGTTATTGTTATTTTCTCGTTGATCGGTTAGGACGATGTTTTCTATTTGTCGTAAGACTTGTATCCCGAGCTTGAACTATGATTGAGTTGAATAAATGAACGATTGGTGTGTTAATGATTGTTGCATGCATATGGGTAGTGTTATTTTCTCTTTAGACCCTTGTTCTATTCTAATTCTCATCCACTCTAAAACACCATATGCCTCCAAGACGTGACCCCGGATTCAACTTTCCACCGAAGCTCACACAGCTCATTCAGCAACAGAATGCACTGATGCACATGTTGATCCAGAACTAAGACAACAACAATAACAATCCACCGCCACCACCCCCTATCAACAATCTGGCCCATTTCTTAAGGTTGAACCCGCCGGTGTTCTCTAGCAGCACTGAGCCGATTGTTGCTGATGATTGGCTCCGCAAGATCGGATGGGAGCTAGTAACTGATGGATGCACGGATGTGGAGAAGGTGCGCTTTGCCGCATATCAGCTTGATGGACCCGCAGCCTCTTGGTGGGAAAACTACACCACCACTTATCCCATTGCAACAGTCACATGGGATCAATTTCAGCATGCCTTCCGCACCGCTCATGTCTCAGCTGGTGCCATGAGTTTGAAGAAGTGTGAGTTCTGCAACTTACGCAAGGGGAATCGTACTGTGGCACAGTACGTGGACGAGTTCAGTCAGTTAGTTCGCTATGCCCCAGATGATGTAGCCACAAATGCCGCAAAGAAGGAGAATTTTCTGGAAGGACTCAATGATGAACTGGGAATGCAACTGATGGTGGCTACCTTCAACAACTTGCAGGAGCTGGTAGACAAGGCCATCATTCTTGAAGGCAAGCAGCAGCAGATAGATAACCGCAAAAGGAAGTATGCACATGGCAAGTACAACTCTGGAGCTCAGCAGAAGCCCCGCTACACCCCATACTTGGGAAACACCGGATCAAGAAGATACACTCACCACACCCATGGAGGACATACTCATGGAGGAAATGGGAGCAATCGTCACAACCACAGCATCTCCAAGAATGGCAATGGAGGCAATGGCAGTCAGCAGTGTCCCGTCCCGGCTCAGAAGGATCTGAGTCATATTACCTGTTTCAAGTGAAAGAAGACGGGACATCATGCCACCGATTTTCCGGAGTCCAAGTAGGGAAATGGAAATGGCAATGGCAATGGAAGCTCTGCAACCAAAAATCCCAATTATTTTCCTCATGCTCACGTGAACCACATTGATGTGGAGGAGGTTTACGATCACCCAGAGACTATGGTTGGTAAATTCTTGTTAAATTCACGTCCAGTATTTGTACTTTTTGATTCTGGTGCATTGCATGCATTCATATCAAGGATAGTTGTGGAAAAGTATGGTTTGCCCACTATAACCCTTAAGAGCCCTTTTCAGGTCAGTTCCCCGGGAGGTGAGATGACGACAGGATTAGGTTGTCACTCGAACCTCAACATCGGAAATCATGAGTTTCCTGTAGAATTTAAGTACAGGGATTGGACGTAATCCTAGGCATAGATTGGTTGACGAAGTATGAAGGGAACATTGATTGTGCCCGCAAGACGATTTTACTCACCACCCCGGAGCAGAAGAGGATTAAGTATGTATCCAGGCACACACCAAAGAATAATCTGGTAAATTCCCTCACGGGAGTTGTTCAGGAGGAAGTGTCAGTTGTACAAGACTTCCCCGATGTATTTTCGAAGGAATTACCGGGCATGCCACTAGACAGAGAAATTGAGTTCCTGATTGAATTATTGCCCGGCATAGTGCCAATATCCAAGAGAGCATGTCGGATGCCCCCCTAATGATTTGAAGGAAACCAAGAAGCAGATCAAGGAGTTGTTGGAGAAAGAATATATTTGCCCAAGCTCATCACCTTGGGGAGCCCCAGTTCTTTTGGTAGAGAATAAGGACAAAACCTTGAGGATGGTTGTAGATTATTGTGCATTGAACGAGGTGACTATCAAGAACAAATATCCTCTGCATGTGATCAATGATTTGTTTGATCAACTAGTTGGAGACCGAGTATACTCCAAGATCGATCTTCGATCAGGGTATCATCAGTTGAAGATTCATGAACAGGATATACCCAAAACAACTTTCACCATAAGGTATGGTTTATATGATTGTCATGTTATTTGGATTGACTAATGCTCCTACATATTTTATGAGAATGATGAACAAGGTATTTATGGAATATCGGGACAAGTTTGTCGTGATGTTCATCGATGACATATTGATATTCTCCAAGAGCGAGGAAGAACACAAGGAACACTTGTGTCTAGTTCTGGAGAAGCTCTGAGAACATCAGTTATACGCCAAGTTTAGAAAATATGATTTTTGGTTGAAGGAAGTCAGATTTCTCGGACATATTATTTCTGGAGAAGGAATAATAGTGGATCCTTCCAAGGTTGAAGTCATCACAAAATGGAAAGCACCCACCTCAGTCAAGGGGATCCGTTGTTTTCTCAGACTTGCAGGATATTATCGAAGGTTTATCGAGAAATTCTCTAAGATTGCAAAGCCTATGACGGAGTTGTTGAAGAAAGAGACCAGGTATACTTGGACTGAGGAATGTGAAGTCGGTTTCCAGGAGTTGAAGAAACATTTGGTTACAACTCCAGTGCTGATTTTGCCGAACATCCGTAAGGATTTTCAGGTTTATTGTGACGCTTCTCGTCAAGGACTTGGAGGAGTGCTCATGCAACAAGGAAAAGTTGTAGCCTATGCATCCAGGCAGCTACGACCTCATGAGTTGAATTATGCCACACATGATTTGGAGTTAGTAGCCGTAGTGCATGCACTCAAGACCTGGAGACATTTCCTAATCGAAAATAGTTATGATGTTTACACGGATCATAAGAGCTTGAAGTATATTTTCACGCAGAAGGAATTGAACCTCAAACAGAGGAGATGGCTAGAATTGATCAAGGACTATGACATGAGATTGCATTATCATCCAAGAAAGGCTAATGTTGTAGGAGATGCTTTGAGCCACAAGAGTTTTGTGGACACCCTTATAGAAGGATGATTACCCCAGGAGTTAGCCGACGACCTCAGAGATCTCCGGTTGGAGATAGTTCCAAGAGGATATGTTGCTACACTGGAGATTCAATCCTCATTGACCGAAAGAATCAGAGAAGCCCAGAAGACGGGCAAGGAAATTGCTAAGATAAAGGAAAGGATGAGTAAAGGAAAAGCTAAAGATTTTCGTGAGTATGGACACGGAACTATGTGGTTTGAGGATCGCATCTATGTGCCCAATGCCCCAGAGCTCAGGAAGTTAATACTTCAGGACGCCCATGATTCACCGTACTCGATACACACAAACAACATCAAGATGTATCTGGACTTGAAGGAAAGTTTCTGGTGAACAGGTATGAAGAAGGATATTGCCGAGTATGTAGCAGTATGCGATGTTTTTTAGGGATAAAGGCGGAACATCAGAAGCCAGCATGGTTACTTCAGCCTTTACCAATATCCGAGTGGAAATGGGAAAAACTTGGGATGGGTTTTATCACATGATTACCCAGGACTCGTTCAGGTTATGATTCTATCTGGGTAGTGGTTGATCGTTTGACCAAGGTAGCTCACTTCATTCCTGTGAAGACCACATATACAAGTGCTAAGTTAGCCAAGATATACATGACCAGGATCGTATGTCTGCATTGAGTTCCAAGGAGTATCGTATCAGATAGAGGAACACAATTTACCTCAAAGTTTTGAAATCAGTTACACGAAACTTTGGGTACACGGCTGGAGTTAAGTACAACTTTTCATCCACAGACAGATAGATAGACCGAAGAGTCAGTGAGATTCTAGAGGACATGTTGAGAGCTTGTGTACTAGACTATGGAGCTAGCTGGGATGGTATTTTACCCTATGCAGAGTTCTCCTGCAACAACAGTTATCAGACTAGTTTGAAGATGGCCCCTTTCGAGGCTCTATACGAAAGGAGGTGCGGAACATCGTTGATGTGGGATTGTGTTGGAGACCGAAAACTTTTTGGTCCCGATCTTATCAGAGATTCCGAAGAGAAGGCAAGTTGACCCATGACAGACTCAAGATAGCTTAGTCTAGACAGAAGAGTTATGCCGATAGTAAACGCAAGGAGGTAACGTACGAAGTGGGAGACCGAGCATATCTCCGTGTGTCTCCACTTCGAGGAAGCAAGAGGTTTGGTGTTAAAGAAAGTTAGCACCCAGATTTATAGGCCCATACAAAATTCTTGAACGTAGAGGAGAAGTTGCATACAAGCTGGAATCATTTGAAGGATTGTCAGGAGTTCACGATGTCTTTCACGTTTCTCAGTTGAAGAAATGCCATGCTGGGATGCCTAAGAGAATTTACAGGTCGGTGTTGGAAATGCCCTTAACTAGCAAGATCAATATGACACATGGACCCGCGAGTAAGTGAAAGTAATGTGTGACCCCGCGGAATTGTCAGAAATAGAGAGTACGGGGTGCTAGTTTCATGGATTTTGAGGTTGGGGTTTGATTGGACTTTGAGTATGAATTTAAGGTTTATTTTAGATTTTTCTGTTTCAAGAACTCCGGCGAGCTGGCCAGCGGAACAAAACGTACCCTCCCGCATGATCTCAGCTGACTGACATTTAAGCAAAATCATACTCCCTCCGTTCCAAATTACTCGTCATGGAAATGGATGTATCTAAAACTAAAATACATCTAAATATATTCATACCTTCGACAAATAATTCGGAACAGAAGGAGTAGATATTAGTCTGCTTTTTGTTCACGGATATTAAACTTGTCGAGAAAACAGGAATCCTTGGGCTCTAACGTTTATATCCTTCAGCCCCACATAACACATACTACATTCGTGATTCGACAATACTTCTAGACATAGTCTCTACGTGAACAATTTCTGAATTAGTTTCTCCAATGACCTATACTACCAGGCATCCTCCTGCCGTTATGTATCATATAATTTCATCAGACAGACGAAAGAAACCCGGAATTTCTTCAGTAATAAAGTTAAAAAAAACAGCTAGATGAAAATGCAGTGTGGCGATATGTCGATATGAGGTCAGCAGCGTGCCCGCACCAGCTTGCCGGTGGGCGGCGGGTCCATCCAGAGGGTGCAGCGCGGGTACACCCAGTACCTGTACGGCAGCCACCGCCCGAAGTTGAGCTGCGTGTGGAACTTCCCGACGAGCTTGAGTTTCACGGGCCCGCCCGCCACCGTCCCGTTCCGCCACGCAATGGCGTCCTCCCGCGACAGCGGCGCCTCGCTGACGACGAAGTCCACGGTCCGGAGCGCGTAGGTGCGGGGGTCCTCGAACAGCGGCGCCGGCAGCACCGTCGAAGTGCCGATCCTGTGGCCCTCGAAGTACAGGTCCAGCTGCATGTACCAGAGGACCATCTTCACCTTGGCGTTGGGGCTCGTGATGGCGGCCAGCACGGTGAGGTCCGCGTTGAGCGCGAGGCCGCGGGCCGGGCCGCCGGGGACGGTCAGCTCGTCCACGTACCCGGCGTTCAGGGACGCGTCGGTCACCCGGAGCTTCGGCGGCTGCGGGCGGTAGTAGAGGTACACGGTGAGCACGGCCACGCCGACCACCACCACCGCCAGCCAGAACAGGATGCAGCAGAGGGTGAAGCAGAAGGCCGGCAGCTGCCTGCGCTTCTTCCTGCCGTGGTCCGGCGAGAGGAAGCCCGGGGAGCCTGCCGGAGTCCTCCTCCCCGGCGTCCAGCGGGGACGTCCTGCCGGCGCCTGCGACGTCGACCCCTGGTGATCATGCTGCTGCTGCTGCTGCTGCGGGCTCCCGTTGCCCGGCACCGGCGCGCCCGCCTGGTAAGGCCCGCCGCCGTCGTCGTCTTGCTTGATCGTGGTGACGCGCTCGACCCTCGTGGTGTTGGTCCGGTAGCCGCCGTTGCCGGTCGGGCGCGCGCCCATCCGCGGCGCCTGGACCGGCCCCGGGATCCTCATCCTCTGCTCTCCCGGGACGCGCTCGTACCGGTACCGCGGCTCGTCGACCGCCACCGGCGGCAGCGGCTGTGGCGGCGGCCGGCCCCGCCTCTGCCACGGCGCCATGTAGTAGGGCCCGCGCCCGCCGCCGGGCGGCTGCGCCGGCGCCTCGGGCTCGTCGACCTCCTGGATTTCGCCGTGGCTCGGCCCGCCGGGGAAGCGCTCGTCGCCAGGATGGTGATGCATGGACGCGTCGCTCGCGCCGGGCTGGCGGTAGGAGACGAACTCGTTGGGCCCACGCCTGGGGCGAGCCGCCATCGCCGCCCTGCTGCTCACGGCAGCATCGTCGCGCAGCGCGGCCGCCACCGCCGCCGCGGCCGCCGCCGCCTCCGCCTCCCTCTGCGCGCCCGCGCCGTGGTGTCGAGCCGAGCGCGGCGCGGCGCGGCCACGGCTCGGCGGCCGCTCGCCGCCCGCCTCCACCGGCCTCTTGCTCATGGGGCCGGCAACGGGCGAACCACCAGCTAGCAGCTAGCTACAGGCCTGGGAGCTGGAAGCGATCAGCAGCAATGGCCAATGGCTCAGCGCGACGTGGCACTGCAGAGTGGGGGCGGGCGGGGGGTTAAGTAACCGGGGCAAGCAACGTGGCCACGGCGCAGCACCGGCAGGCACGGACAGAGGCGCTCGGGAGAAGAGGAGGAGGACGGGGGGAGAATTTTGGAGGGAAAGGGGGCAAGGAAGGTATCGTTTCTCCTGTACTGTAGCCGTTGCGAGCAAGCAACTTAGCCATGGAAGCTAGGCGCAGGGCGACTGGCAGAGGGAATTTCCGGTTGCCGTGGCACCAGAGCTTTGCTTGCCGGTGGCTACTTGCCACCTCCAAGGACGATGCTCAAAAGCGCATGCAAAACCTGCTCGAAAGTGGTCTCTGTCGTGGGGTTTTCTGGGGCGGCACAGGTGCTCGAGCTCGACAAAAAACAATCTGATGGAAAGCACCGTGGGGAAAATTGGGCACGGGGAGCTGGGCTTTCTTTTGGTTTGTTTTCTCCGGCGAGCCTTCTTTCTGAACGTCTGAGTGATGTGATGCCATTTTAAATGGGAGCGCTCGTGTTCAGGATCTCCGGTGCTCGCTGTGAAGAGGAGGACGATGCCTGCGGCTGCAGGCCCACGCAAGGTATGGCCCGGAGATGAGATGCTCGGTCTTCCTTCCATCCCCACGACCGCGGATTCCCACCGCCGTGCACCGCGGCCACCGCGGGAACGAACGGTGTCTGCCACTGTTACGTTCAGACAGATCCAATGATCAGCGATGACGATAATTCACTTCATGATTTGGAGTGCTTGTTTTTCATGTTTCTATATTGAACTAAAACCACGACAAGTATTCCCTAAAAAAACCATCACAAGTATTTCGAAACGGAGGAGTAATATCTCTGGCTTTAGCTGTCCTGTCCAAACTCCTAACCCACTCTCACACTAGATGACTTGACCTTTTAAAATCGATTTTGAACCGATTCCCTCTAGATCCTTCTCTGAGTGTAACCAAAATAGGTTTCCCTGTTATAAACCCTTCACAAGAGCTACTGCCATAGGACAAAAAAAACCTGCATTATCATAACACTGTAACATATATGGTTTCATTTCTGAAATAGAACGAGGGGCACAACCCCTATTTTGCTAAAAAAAATAGAAGTCGGTTTTCAAACTTTCATGATTTGCTGCTCTCAACGCACCATCCAAATCAAAATCAGTTGTCATCATCGTTTCGCTGATGAAATCTTCAAACTTTTTATTTATTTATGCATACGCCCTGATGCCTTTTTATCTCCTACATCTACATAAGTTTTGCTGCATTTTAGGGCAATCTCTTATGCATGCCTTCATGAACTTCACTTTTTCATTATTATGTACTGCACTCTCACACTAATGTTTGGTTCATTTTTGGGCGACAGCCCACGTCACATTTGTCTTAAGTGTGTTGCGTTTTTAAGAAAAACTTCAACCTTGTACGAAGAGTGTGTGATGCATTTTATTAAGTAAATGTAGTGTGGTTCTTTCTCACGGAATGTCTTGGACATTCGGATTTTGAAAGAACTGCACAATAGTTTTCGAGTGAGTGTATTGTATTTCTTCATAACGGAATCGAGCCAGAAACACGAGTAAAAAATAATAAGGAAATGGAAATAACGAGAAACAAATCCTAATAAACAAAAAAGGCACCGGTAAAAACATCGTCAGGAGACTGCCCCAAAGAAAAAAAAAACAGCCCATAAACATGCAACGCAAGGTCTAGGGTATCATCTGATTTGTAGTGACAAACCGTCCGCAACCCCAGGCGGCCACGGCTCGGTGGCCGTTCGCCGCCCTTCTCCATCGGTTTATTGCTCATGAGATCAGCAATGGGAAATCTACTAGCTACAAGCTTGGAAGCAATCAACAATGGCTCGACCCGATGCCACACTGCAGAGTGGAGGAGGGGTTAAGTAACCGGGGCAATCAACTCAGCCACGGCGCAGCACCAGCAGGCGTAGAGGCAATTGGGAGAAGGGGGAGATGAGAAGGGCAGAGGAGAATTTTGGAGGGAAAGAGGGCAAGGAAGGCGCAAATGACCGATGGAGGCCGAGCTCCATGGAGCTTGGTTTAAAAATATGATTTTCTACACGGCAAAAAAATCGATTTTTTTATGAACATACATACACATGTATATGTATGTGCAAAATTTCCTAATGTTATACTTTTTTCTGCGGGGTTCCTAATATTATACTTTAACACATGGCATAAAAAGAAAGATAAATATGTATTTTCCAAAATGGGCCGGCAATTTTTTTGTTGAGACGTTTTTTTTGTACAGCATACAAATCACAGTATTTCCAAAAGATCTTTTACACATTTGTGTGAAAAACATATAAGTTTCCATGGAATTTGTTTTGAAACTTTTAAATCTGAATTTTCTTGGATGGAGCCCGTCCTTCAAAAATTCACACTCTCAAGGAAGGTATCATTTGGTCTGTAACCGTTGCAAGCAAGCAAGCAACTTAGCCATGTCAGAGGCACTGGCAGCTAGGCGCACGGCGACTGGCAGAAGGAATTCCCGGTTGCCGTGGCACGGCGGCTTGCTTGCTTGCCAGTTGCTGCTTCAAAAGCGCTTGCTCGTAAAACCTGATCGAAAGTGGCCTCTCTGTCGTGATTTTTTATGAGACTCGGGGACGCGGCACAGGTGCTCGAGCTCGACAAAAACAATCTGATGGAAAAGTGGCATGAGAAAAACTGCACAGAGATGAACAATGGCGA
This sequence comes from Triticum urartu, assembly GCF_056163025.1. NCBI lineage: Eukaryota > Viridiplantae > Streptophyta > Magnoliopsida > Poales > Poaceae > Triticum > Triticum urartu. The sequence goes on from NC_141875.1 coordinate 638,262,035, forward strand.
CTGAGGTGCTTTTGGTTGTTTTATCTGGCGAATCTTCTTTCTGAATGTCTGTCTGAATGATGTGATGCCATTCTAAATCCAAGTGTTCTCTGGTGCTGTCACGCCTGCAGGCCCACGCAAGGTATGTCCCGGAGACGAGATGCTCGGCCCTCGATCCCCACGGCCGCGGCGGCTTCCCCTGCGCCGTGCGCCGTGGCTAGTGACGGCAGTTTGCGTGCGCCGGCCGGCCACCGCGGGAATCGTGGAAAGGGATCCGAGTGTGTATGTTGCCGTGACGACCAGACAGATCGGATGATCAGCGACGACGATTCTCAGAATTCAGCTCATGATTTGGAGTGCTTATTTTTAAGGTTCACGGGCACAATGTGTGGATGCATACACACACACGCACTCACACGTCGAATTGCAATTGTAAATAAAAGAAGTGATTCATATTTTTACGTTTTTCATTTCTTGTTTCACGCCTATACTATTTCTGGGTTGGGGGGCTCATCTTTTTTTTTCGAAAAGGGGGAATTTTCCGGCCTCTGCATCAGAAAGATGCATACGGCCATCTTATTAACCAAATAAAGTAGTGCCAACATGGTTCGAAAGTCTCCACAAGTAATAACGAAGCAAAGAAAGCTCACACAGAGCCAAAAAGGCTAGAAACACCCACTAGCTATGAAAAGACGCCACAACCGGCTGGCTAGAACTAGATAGGTAAACTACATGTCTATCCTATTACATGACCGCCATCCAAACCGGTTGAAGATATCCCGAGCTACCATCTCCCAGCGGAAAAACCCAGTAACCAAATGCTCTCTGGCCTCCGTCAGGGTGAGTGGCGACCACGAACGGATCAGTGTCGTAGTTCGGAATATAACCTGCAAAAAATGGATACATGATATTCTGTTAAAAACTAAATCATTTCTGCAAGTCCAGATAGTCCATAGCAAGGCACAAACTCCAACCCGAATGTGTCTCGCGAAGTCAGGCTCAATCCCATTAAACCATGTCCCAAATAACGCGTTAACAGAATTCGGTGGATTGATATTAAAAGCAATGTGGACCGTCTGCTAAAGTACTTTGGCCAACGGGCAATCGAAAAAAAGGTGTTTGATTGTCTCATCCCGAACACAGAAACTACACCTAGTAGGTCATGTCCAATTACGCTTTATCAAGTTGTCATTGATTAAAATAACTTGTTTATGGACAGACCACATAAACACTTTTATTTTCAAAGGAACTTTGACATCCCAAACATGCTTGGAAGTAGGAATGGAGTTCGAATTAATAACATCAATATACATTGATTTAACAGTGAATACTCCAGACTTAGTCAATTTTCAGCGTAATTCATCGGGTTGTTGGGAAAGCTGGACCTCCATCAGTCTCCTAACTAGACGGAGCCATTCTTTCCAACGATTGCCCGCTAGCGTCCGTCGGAACTGAATATTAAGGGGGATAGATTGAAATACCGATGCGACGAACACTTCACGTCGTTGAACAATACGGTACAAAGACGGATATTGGATGGCCAAAGGTGTCTCGCCGAGCCAAATATCCTCCCAGAAACGTGTACTAGTGCCGTTTCCAATAACAAACTTCATCCTATTAAACAAAGATTGTTTGACTTTCATCAGACCTTTCCAGAAAGGTGAATCGGTCGGCCTGACTGTAACCTGGGACAAAGTTTTTGTCTGGAGATACTTAGTACGAAGGATTTGAGCCCACATGGCATCATTCTCCGTTGAGAGCTTCCACAACCACTTGCTAAGAAGGCATCTATTCTTAACTTCTAGATTCTCAATACCGAGACCCCCTTGGTCTTTCGGTCTACAGATGATATCCCATTTAGCAAGCCGATATTTTCGTTTAAGCTCATCACCCTGCCAAAAGAAATGCGATCGATAGAAGTCCAGTCTCTTCCTAATCCCAATTGGGACCTCAAAGAACGATAGGAGAAACATAGGCATACTCGTGAGCACCGAATTAATCAGGATTAATCGGCCTCCGTATGACATGAGCTTACCCTTCCAACAACTCATTTTCTTCTCAAATCGGTCCTCGATGCACTTCCACTCTTTATTTGTCAGCCTACGATGGTGGATTGGAATACCCAGGTAAGAGAAGGGTAACTCTCCCAACTCGCACCCAAACAATTGCATATAAGCCTCCTGTTCGTCTTTGGCTCTACCAAAGCAGAACAGCTCGCTCTTATGAAAGTTAATCTTTAACCCGGTCAATTGTTCAAATAGGCATAACACAAGCTTCATATTTCTCGCCTTGGCCAAGTCATGCTCCATAAAGATAATTGTATTATCAGCGTACTGAAGGATGGAAACACCTCCATCAACAAGATGAGGTATCAATCCACCTACTTGACCATTTTCCTTAGCCCTTCCTATCAAAATTGCTAACATATCCACCATAATGTTAAACAAGATAGGGGACATCGGATCTCCTTGTCTTAGGCCTTTATGTGTCTGGAAGTAATGACCTATGTCATCATTAACTTTAATTTCCACACTACCTTTTTGCGTAAATGAGTCAACTTGTCGGCGTCAGGCTTCATCAAAACCTTTCATACGCAATGACTGTTGGAGGAATGGCCATTTGACCTTATCATACGCTTTCTCGAAATCCACCTTAAAAATTACTCCATCTAATTTTTTGGAATGGATTTCATGGAGCGTTTCATGCAGGACGACCACCCCTTCAAGGATATTTCTGTCCGGCATGAAAGCAGTTTGGGACTGTTGCACCACATAATGCGCAATCTGTGTGAGCCTATTAGTCCCTACCTTGATGAAAATTTTGAAACTAACATTAAGGAGGCAGATCGGCCTGAATTGCTCAATTCGCACAGCATCTGTTTTCTTAGGAAGCAGTGTGATAGTTCCAAAATTCAAGTGAAATAACTGAAGCTGTCCAGAGAACAGATCATGGAACATAGGTAGCAAATCCCCCTTAATAATGTGCCAGCACTTTTTATAGAACTCGGCCGGGAATCCATCCGGTCCGAGAGCATTATTGTTTTTCATCTGTGCAATAGCATCAAACACCTCCTTCTCTGAGAATGGGGCCATCAGAATATCATTATCGGCAGCCGATAGCTGAGGCACATCCTCAGTCCTGGACTAATCGAGGGACACACAATTATCCTCCGGAGGTCCAAATAACTGCTTATAATACTCGGTAATATAAGTTTTTAGGTTATCCTGTCCTAAAATAGTGGCCCTCATCTTGTTCAAGCTGAAAGATACGCTTCTTTCTGTGTTTACCATTAGCTATCAGATGAAAGAATTGAGTATTCGCGTCCCCTTGGACCACTTTGCGGACTTTAGCACACAAAGCCCACTTCAATTCTTCTTCGCGGAGCAGTTCTTTCAACCTCTTCTCCGCCTTAGTTTTAACCTGAAGCTCAGCTGGCAGTAAAATAGTGGACTCGGCCTTAATGTCCAGGGCCTGTATAAGAGAAAGGAGTCTATCCTTTTCAATCTTATACACACCACTGAGGTGCTTAGCCCAACCCCGTAAGAAACTTCTCAAATGCCTAATCTTATTCTGCCAACGCTCGATCGCAGTCATGCCTCCTGCACCTCTCTCCCATTCCCTGGCAATCAAGTCCAAGAACCCCTCGCGTTCGAACCATGACATCTCGAAAGAAAAGGTGTTCTTGTTACCCACGTGGTTCGGCTCCCCTGAGTCCACGAACAAGGGTGTGTGATCAGATATTCCCCTGGAGAGAGCTTGCACCGTAACCAGAGGGAACTTTTGTTCCCACTCCATGCTCGCAAGAACTCAATCAAGTTTTTCATAAGTTGGGTTTGGCAGAGCATTAGCCCAGGTAAACTTTCTACCAAAAAGCTCAATCTCCCTCAGATCCAAGCTTTTAATAATGGTATTGAACATAAACAACCATCTGCCGTCAAAGTTATCATTGTTCTTCTCCTCTCTCCTCCTGATGATATTGAAATCACCTCCAACTAAAATTGGAAGCTGTTCTGACCCATAGATTCGAACAAGGTCTGCCAGAAACTCCGGTTTGAGCTCGGGCTGTGCGGCACCATAAACCGCCACCAAAGCCTAGTTAAACCCATCTATCTTAGACCTGACTCAAAACTTCACCGCGAAGTCACCCATCACTACACTTCGTACTTCAAGCGAATCGCATCTCACACCGAGTAAGATATCGCCCGATCTTCCTCGCTGAGGGAGGCAATGCCAATCGAAATCAATACCACCCACAAGAGAGGAAAGAAACTGGGGCGCAAAGTTTTCTCTGTCAGTCTCCGATAGAGCAACAAAATCTAATTTCTGCTCTAAAGCTGCCTCAGCAAGGAACCTTCTTTTAGCCAAGTCCTTCAGACCTCTGCTATTCCAAAAGATTCCTCTCATATTTCATCATGGAATTTTTTAGTGATTTGAATCATAGCACTCCTACGAACTACGGAATCAGGATAGATCTTCCGTTCCCACTTACGTTTTGGTTTGCTAGGCTCTGACACGCGGTCCTCATAACCGGGTTCACTTAAACTACCAGCATCATTCTCTATGGGTACATCATCGTCCTCAGACACATGATTTGGAGGTGCTAGATCTGCACACAGATTATCGAGCACTCTAACCCCTAACGCATCAATCTCATCATCATTCATTAGTTTAACCGCTGCAAGATTATGAATAGTCTCTAAGACACGTTTCGCCTCCAAATCTAACAGATCATTGACCGAATTAGTAATCTCACTATCCGTGGCACCTAGTGAAACTCCTGATTGGTTTGCATTATTTATAATCTCCTCATTAGAAAAATGCAATAAAGAGTTAGATATGTTAACGGACATACCAGAAGATAATGTAGCCTCCTGCAGCTTGGTCGCCCTCATAGCGCACCGTTGCTGCATATCATCCACCTCCGGAAACTCGTGGATGCGAGCACTCATCCGTCTCCCCGTCAAGACGGGGTCCGGGATCCCGCCAAAAGCAACAACCTCCTCCCTAGTAAAACCTGGCGCTGAGTCCCTCAAAGGATCAACCGAGGTTACCAGAGAAGGCGGCTGCGGGCTCCCAAGCCCCTCAGACAGGTGCCCCACGCCGGGGTCCACGGCCACTGGTGCGATGGGAGAGGGGATGACGGGGGCCGCCTGCCCGCGCCCTCCTCCCGCCCCACCCGCCGGTGCAGACGGAAGAACTGTCAACGAAGGAGAGGCGGTCCTCCAGACCGCCGGGGAAGAATGATGAGCCAGGGCCTCCTGCCCCAACCCTCCCCCCAACGCAGCAGATGGCGTAGGTGTCGCCGCCACCACCGGAGTAGCAGGAGCCGAGGCCACCTGCCTCGGGCTCCCTCCCCCGGCGCTGGCCGACTCCAACGTGACCGACGTCACCGGCGTCGGGATATGGAGGAGAGACGTCAAGGCCTCCTGCCCCGACCCCCCTCCCCCCAACACCAGCTCACAGGTAGCAATCCGCACCGGATCCTTGACCACAAGAGGAGGAGGGGAAAGAGAAGCGACCTCCGGCTCCCCCACCCCAACTCCATCCAGAGTCCTCGCCGATGAGGCCCTCACCAAGCGTCCAGGCACAGAACCGCCAGCCCCCTCAAACTTCAACAGTGGAAGCGTGCGCTCAAACATATCATCAGAGTCTACCCGGTCACTCCAAAGTCTGGGAGGCGCTGATGCTGGCTCAAAAGACCCAAACCGCAACGAGGTCATAGGCACCGATGGCGATGCTGCCGGCTCAACCCCGGTCCCATCCCCGGGCAACTGCGCATCTGGGCGAGATCCGTTAGACCCCTCTCGTGTGGACTCATCAGTCTGTGCCCCATTGGCTCCCGCACCGCCATCACCCTCATGCATATCAACATCATTACCATTAACCGCATCAGCAAACAGATTTGTGTTCTCAAACTCAATATCGAGTGGGAACACCTCTCCCCTATAAGTCCAGTTGACCATATCAGGCACGAACTCAATATCCAGAACACTGACTAAAAGCCGGGCCACCCCATGAGCCCGGGTAAAAGCCATATCAACTCTCTCCGTCTTCCCAACCAACATACCCAAACTGGCCACACCTCGAACATCCTACAAAGGCTTAGACGGGGCCCCTACAAACCGCAACCAGACCTGCGTAAGCGGCTTTCCCTTAGGCTCCACCTTCCACTTGTGGAACTCCAGAATGCACGATGTGCTAGGAACTCTACACAAACCAAAGCTCAACAACCGCTGCAAGTCATCCACCGTGGGAAAATCAACCTTATAAGCCTTATCCTCGAGAACCACCAGCTCCCATCGAAAGTCCCCCGAAGCCAGCTCCTGAAGCCTCCGCACGATCTGAGCCTCAGTCACCTCTCCCTGGGTAGCTTTCACAACCCCGGTGGTCAAGCTCGGGGTCTCATCCGTAATCTCTCGCGCAGCCGGTGATTCAAAGAACATAAGCTCAGCACAGTAGACTCCATACACAGTCAGCGACGGAGCCTGGTCACGCAAGAACGGGCACTCCCCCGAGGCATGAGCCGGCTTGCCGCATGTCTCACACAGCTCGGCCACGCACTCAGCAATGAAATGGCCCTTCTCCCCCATCTAAAAGCATCTACAGCCGAACGCCTCAAACGATCGGGCGAGCTATCATAAAAAAGCGACCTAGACGGGCTTGTTAAACGGGCCTCAAACGTTCGGACTGACCGCACACCCTCAGATTCAACCCAAAAATGTGGCGGATATGACCATATGGGGCGCAGAAAACACTCTGAAACCCGACGGTTCGAAGCTCGTCTCATCCGTCAAACTGATGGCGCCGCTCTGGCAAGCCGCGTAGTGCCTAGTCCGGCTATTTAAGCCGATCGTCGGCACCAAAACCCTACACGTCCACATTTACCCCCTCCCGTCCGCTGCCGCCACCACTTTTCACTCGCCGTCTCGCACCACTAGTAGTTATGCCCCCTCACCGTCGGATAAGCAGCTACACATATCTAACGCCGGAGCACCGGCTGCAGCTCCTGAGCAGATACGGGCAAGGTGCGAAGCTCGGATCGCCATGGGGCTACCTCCGGATGCGGTGGATCCGGAAGATGAATTGGAGGAAGAGGAGGAGTAGGTTGAGGACGAGGAGGAGCTGGAGGAGGATGTGAGGGACGTTGGGGACGCAGATCTGCATGCCATCCTCGATTCCCTCCGCTCGGAGTCGGATGCGGAGGCTAGACACCGTCATCAGCCGGAGATGGAGGCGGAGCACGCCACGAAAGTCGACGAGATGCTCGCGTACATAGATGAGGAGGGGGATGAGGAGGAGGAGCCGGAGCCCTCCTACGCGCCCTTCCACCCGACGCCCAACCCCGACGTCGCGGACATCTCGGATGACGAGTCGTAGCTAGCGTGTCATAGTACGTAGGTTTTTTTTTGCATGGTTTGATGAAATATGAAAGACTCAGATGTAGAGAAGCAAATTTGAGACGTGACTGGTCATTGTCCACGGACGCGTCCGGTCGTGTCCGCAGGCATTTAAGGTGTCTGATTTGTCAAGTCCGGCAATATGCTCTACACCTCATTCAAGATCAAGAATAATCTTAGGGCCTCTTTGATTCGCGGGATTTTGAAAACGTAGGAATAGAAAAAGTATATGATTGGAGTGTCATGCCCACGTGAATCCTATAAGATTAGCAAGGAGTGTTTGATTTCACAGGAAAAAGCAAAGGAATCATAAAAGGAGGTTGGAGTGGATGTTAGATTTTTTATAAAATGTAGTACTCCTATGAATCAAAGGACAAATGTAGAAAAAATTTCTATGGGATTCAATCCTATGAATCAAAGAACAAATGTAGAAAAAAATTCAAAGGATTTCAATCCCCCAAAAGCCTATAGAATCCCTTTGAATCAAAGGAGCCCTTAGCCCCTCTCTTTTTTGTCCGTTTGTTTGGTTTCCTTTAAAACAAGTCAATTTTGATCTCTCTTGCATCCAGTTTCATGCACGCCCCCCACCAATTAGGCCACACGTAGAACATGGTTAGAGCAGATTGATTGACCCAGGAACATCACTCTTCAGGAGCTGAGCTAAGTGAGGACAGTGGCAAACCTAATGGTTGCTTTCCGTCACCGACGCATCCCTGTTAATTTGTTGTGTATGGCGGATACTGGTTACTTGATCATGTCAGCCGCCAGGATCAATACAATAAAAACACAAATAATACACTCGTGCGTGTACATAAACGCACCTGTACATACGATAAAATCCAAGATGTGTACATATGCTTGCGGGATGAGCTTAATAAATTCTTGGATACCAGATTGAATAATGTTATTAGTAGTAATTAGAAGAAAAAACTCATAGATTCTATGTTAATCAGTTCGTCAAAGCATTGTTTATGCCATCTCCACATGGGTCTGTCCGGTTCTTCCTCAAATGGGCTGCCTCAATCTTTATCAAAGTTTTGGTATCTAGGCATCTAGCTTATCCAGCTACAGTTAAGGATGGCAATTTTATCCGTGGACATGGATATCCATGGATATCCAACCCGAGTGGATAGGGTTTGGATATACTTTTGTGTTCATGGGCGGCGCCCAAACCCGACCCGATTGTTCGTGGATAGGGTATGGATATACCCAAACCCGACCCGATAGTATGACTTAATGGAGAAAAATCTGCTATCCCTGCCCCACGGTCGTATGTCCCACAACAATTTTACACTTTTTTATCTAAAACATGCATAAGAAATTACACAATCCCTATCGTAACTTTTTTTAGTTGACATTCAATCCCCTCTGTAACATACTCCAACACCCCTTCCCTTATTTATACCTCCTTCTTAAATGACTTGTCATTCTCATCTGTTAGAAAAATACTAAATGATCTTAGGTTGTTAGTGGATGTTGATTTACCATAAGTGAAGCCTAGCCTACCACGAGGTGGAGAATGGAAGAGTTTATGTTAATATTGTGTTATGTCTTATTTATATGTTTCGAGAGGACCCTATGGATATCCATCGGATTTGGACATGGACATAATTTTTCACCCATGGATTTTTTCATGGGCGGGCAAAGACTGTCTTCATGAACATGGATATAGATTTGAGATTGTTCAACCCGATCCAAATCCGACCCATTGCCATCCTTAGCTACAGTATAGTATACTCCTTCCTTACTCATAGAGCTCTTTGAATCCGCTTCAACTAAATGTGTAAAATAGAGTAATTTCTTCAAAAGCCAGTTTCTTTCCTTCGCCCATAATGCTTTCGATCTTCTGGACTGCTTCGCTTCCGCCACACTTGCACTGATTTTGCACAGCCCATAAAAATATCAAAAAAGGCCGCAGCTCGTGCGTACACAAGGGGGCACAAGAAAACGAGACAACCTAACAACGCACGAAGGACCTGTGCGAGATGAACGCGTCGCGCGAGTGCACGCTACAAAAAACACGAATCTTAAAGTTCCATCCAAACAGTCTAGGAGTTAGATGTGACTTGTGAGATAGCTAATTTTCATTTAGATGAGAATTAGCAAAACTGTTTTGGGTTTATATGTCCCGCACTATCCTAACACAATCTCACATAAGATTTTTTTACTTGGAAATTGTATGACATCAAACTAGCTTTATTATATCACCATAAATATATTACTACTCCCTCTGTAAACTAATATAAGAGCATTTAGATCACTACTTTAGTATTCTAAACGCTCTTATATTAGTTTACGGAGGGAGTACTATATATTTGATGCTGTGGATATTAGCACATTTTCTATAGGCTTAGTCAAACATAGAGAATTTTTGAGTTTGGACAATGCTAGAAATTCCAATAATCATGCCAGGAGACTAATGACCTTTTGTTTGTGGGTTGTTATAATATTATGCAAATTTATTTCTCCACTTACTTAATAGATGAGACAAATCTTTTGCATCTGTTTCAAGAAAATGGCACAAAGGGGGACAAATTTTACATATTGTGCCTTTTGATTGTCATGCACTGCATTTTCACACTAATGTCTGGTCATTCATTCGATCAGTCAGCATATGGTCAGCTAGCTTTGGAGATTAAAGTCCTGATGGGTGAGTGGAAGTTTATTCCACAGAAGTTTTGTCATTAAAAAATAGATGAGCAGATTGTTTGGCAAGTTGTAGCCACACTGAATGTATCACTGTTGTTTGAGTACAGAGAGGGTCTTCATGTATCGAAGATCTCTTACCTCTTGATCGTAACTCTATAATTTAGAAATAAAACTCCTTTTACCCTCACAAAAAAATGCACTGCATATTCACACTAATGTTGGTGCATTTTTGTGCGGTTGTTCACATAAAAAAGTCAACTAGTTTATTGCATTTGTAAAGAAGTCGTCTACCTTGTAGGAGCAGTGCAATGTAAATTTTGTAAGTATATGTACTGTATTCGTGTAGTTACCCTGCAAAAAAAAAGTAGTGTAGTTTCTTTTTCTACAAAATGAGTTGGATTTTGAAAGAAATGTGCAATCCGCAGAAAAAATATACAAATTCATTTTGGTGGATGCACTGTATTTGTTGACGGTGGTTTCAAGACAGGAAAATGGAAATAAAAAAAAAGTGAAATAATAAATGTCTAATAAAACGGTAAAAAGATGCACACTGTATAAAGTATGGTCCCTTTTGATGCTTGATGAGTTTGCGCGCTCAGTACGGGCTATGCCCTGTAATCCGCTAGTGGTTTGTTAAGTTGCGCCTGAACTGCTTGGGTGATCCTTTGGCGTGGGCCGGATTGGCTTTTGGTGATGTATTAAGACTCGGTGTTGTGCTATGGTGCCTGTTGGGGGCTTTATTAATTTAAAGCCGGGCGTATCTGGCGTCTTCATTCTAAAAAAAGTATGGCCTGATCTGGAGAGTCAAGAAAGGAAAAAATGTGAACCAATATGTGGTTGAATGGTTAGAAGGACAGTGCTATCCCTAGCCCAACATGGCTCAAGTTCTAGACTTGACGTTGGTGCTCGCATATTTCTAGATGTATTTTAGTCTTTTCGGCGATGTGCGTTCAGTGAAAGAAGACATTCTCGTCGATTACGAAAGTATCAGTGGCGACTTCGTCAATCTCAATATACATGTCGACTCAGTTTCTCGGAAATGCTCATAAGGATAGGGTGTGCATGCGTGTGTTTGTAAGGATAAGCAGTTAAGCACTGACAGAGGACCCCAGTGGGCAACGGGTGGCGGCTGTCGTACCTTGATTGGGTGCAAAAAAAATTAATACCAATGCATAATGTGTGACGACTGGGTAGGCTGGCTACAGTCGCGGGCGAATGTCGCTAGGATAGATGGGCCACGGTGCCACGCAGACGCATGCCCATGAACCAACTTCATAAATCAATCGCCCCTAACCCAAGACGCACGAAGCCATCCAGTCAGCGACGCACACCGCACATGCATGCAGCAGCAACCCTAGCTAGCGCGTCGGTGGCTGGCTAAGACGAGGCGACGGCCATGGGTTGGACGTCAAGCACGCGTGATGGACGGCTGATTTAGATTGTTTTTCTAGTTAAATATGTTTACATTTTAGGAAATACTTATCATCAACCGGTGGATAACTGGGCCGCGTCCGTCCCCTTCCCTGCGTGATATGTGTCCCGCATAACATCATTCAATAAACTCGCTTTTGCAACAGGAGCTATGCTTCCGAAACATGTGCAGTGTTGCAATACGCTATGACGGGTCTACGTTTTACAACACAACCTCTCTTGTGAAATTTTTCCGCAACAAGAACTCAGTTGCAAAAAAAGTTACAACAAAACCTTAGTTGCAAAAAAATTGATGTTGCAAAAGAAATCCGCAACAAGATCTGTGTTGCAGAATTAAGTCCGAAAAAGACATGCGTTATAAAAATAATTTCGCAACAAGACCCGTGTTGCAAAAATAATTTCGCAACAAGACCTGTGTTACAGAATGAAGGCACGTTCGGCCGTATGACGCGGTAAATCCGACGGCTCGCGACCCGGCTGATCTTTTAAAAAGATCGGCCGGCGGACGCGTAGCACGCCCCTTACATTTTCATTGCATTTGGTTATTATGTTGAGGATCACATGAAAACATTTATATTCATTTTTCCTGTGACTATTATGTTTTTTTGTGAAAATTGACTATTATGATTTTGCATCATTTTTTTACTTAAGAGTTCACCACACCTTATTTTTCTTCCATCCTCCGCCTCTGGGGATAAGTGTGTGTATGTACGAGTGCTTGCGTCTGCAATGTGTTAAAAAAAAGTATTGTCTCATCTGTAACCTGGGCAAGCATGTGGCATTTCCTATTTGGCGTTTCACGTGAATTGTAACCGGCGCACACGCCCTCTTCCGCGCTGGGCCGGCCCATTTCTTTTCTGTTTACAAAACGCAAAAAAGTACAAACTTGCTGTGATTTGAACCGAGGATCTCCTGTTCCGTTCCCGCTGCAGTAACCACCTCACTTGCTACGTTTTGTTACATCTTTTTCTTTTTTTTCTTGTTCCTTTGTTCTTTTTTTGGAACGGTTTTGTTTGGATTTTTTTCCTATTTGCTAAAGGTGCGAACTATTTTTCAAAGTTGTGTACTTTGTTTCAAAATTGATGATTTTGTTTTTCAAAATTGATGAACTTTTGTTTAAAATTTGATTTTTAAAAAAATTGATAAGATTTTACCAAAATTGTTGAAGTTTTTTCTCAAATTCCATATACATTTTTTTTCCAAAATTCGTGATTTTTTAAGTTTATGATCTTTTTCAAAATTGATGATTTTTTGAATTCATCATTTTTAATTTTTTTTGCTTTAGTTTGTATTTTTGTCAAAAAGTCAATGGTTGACTATAGTCAACTGGTCAACGGCGACAAGTCAACATGCGATCGAGCGACCAAGGGGAACCGGTCAAGCGTTCGAGCGCTTGCATCTGTATGGGCTGGCCCACCAGTGTTGGCGCGTGACTTGGGCCACTTGGGACCAAGTGGAGGTGCACCCCCCTTTCCCACTTGGGAAGGGAGGGAAGGCCGAATTTGAGGGGGACTCCTCCCCCTCTTGGGCGACCAGGGTGAAGTGACTTTTCTTTCCCTTGTGGCGCCCCTCCTCTCCCCTCCAACCTATATATATACTATAGGATTTCATCCTTTGGACACACAAGTTTTGGTGCCTCCTCTAGTTTTTCTAGTTCTAAATCTAGTTGATCCTAGTTGACTAATTAGAGCTAAACTAATAATTTAATCCTCATAATTAGAAGCCCCGTGTGGTTCTAATCTTCTCCCTCTAATTCTCCGGCGACGATTAGCTTTGGACGGCAAAGTGCTGCCGGATCGTGAAGGCTGCACGCTTGCAACCAAGTATAGAGGTTGTGCTTTCGGTCTTTGGTTCGAGGGATTGTTCGTGGGCGGTTCGCGGGATTTTTCATCGACTCTTCGAGGGACTCCAAATACGATCTATACCAACACGTTCTTCTTTCGGTGCAACTCGGTGATGGTAACGATCGTGATCCCAACCTATTATGCATCTTCATATTGATTATGGGTGTGTGTAGGCGTGATTTTTTTTGTTTTCTACTACATTTACCAACACCTTTCCCCGGCCACAAATCAACGTTTCTCGAGTCAAAAACAGTGCTTTCTTAAGGAGAGTCCTCTCCATGCCAATGACGAGGTCCAACAAGGATAGGCTTCTCAAGACCAGCACAACGAGAGGTACCATATAGAAGGTCTCTCTTTGGTGATTTGTTGCTCAAGATGATATCATCCATATCCATATATAAAACAAGATAGGATGGGGAGGAGGCGGTGTGACCCATTGGTGAGTGGAGGGGTGGAGGGGGGGGGGGTGTGGAGTTGTGTGAACTAGTGAAGAGTTATCTTGTTGGTCTGATGGTACATCTTCCCTTTTTGTGAAAAGGATCAAATCACAGAAGTACAAATCATCTCAAACATAATAAAAGTTACATCAAAATTCTGAGACCACTCAACGACCATTATTGTCGCTCCCTTACCGAAGTCGGTTTGACCTTATCTATGATAGCCGAGAAGTCTTTGTGCATGTGCCCCTATGGACCAGTGCCACATGACGAGAAACCCTAACCTAACTGCCTCAAGGAGACGACATGAATCTACATCGAGCTCCATCAACTACATCCAGATGGACGAACTCGAGGAGGACCGGAGCCTGGAAGACAAACTCAAAGAAGAAGAATCGTCATTTACCCAAGCGGCGCACCCGCGAGGACTAAAATTTGTATCCTAAGCTACTAACCCGATCGGAGGCACCGGGATTCCCCTCCCGGCCACCAGCTGCTGGAGGCAGACAGAGGAAAGGCGAATCCACAAACTCGCCGGGAAAGTCTGAATGATAGAGTTTAGCCTACCCGCTTATGGTTAGGGAAGGAAAACTAAAGGAATAGTGATGTATTGATGTCACTAAGGACATCTCCAACGCTGACCCTAAACCGCCTGCATATGTTCGAACCACGCGGTCCGGACACCGGAAGCCATCTAACACGGGCTTGTATTGATCCACCGAGCGGTACGGACCATGTTTTTCCAACAAAGTGGAACCAAAACGTGGGGGAGAGGGGGAGGGGCTTTGCGGTAGTCCGCTCATCCGTTTGCCCAACCAAAGGGCACCACATGACTCTCTCTCAGTCTGAATGGTGGAAAGCCGTTGCTAATTTTGTTTGTTTGGCGAAAGATGAAGGCAAACATGGGGGTAGGTCAAGTAACGTCAAACACGTGTGACATCACTTTCCGCCATTCACATCTCACATCATGTTTGGCGGAAGCACTTGTTTCATTTTTTTTCAGGAATACTTTTTATTTTCTTCAAGTGATTTAGTACTAGCATATCAGCGCGGAAAGTGAAAGACATGACTATTTAGGATGGCGGAAGGTTCTCATTTCGTGCTTATTAGCACGTACAGTCCGGCTTGTTCAAATTTGTTTTGAAATGGATGGGGACAGGGTTAGATGGCTGGCTCGTGTATCAGTAACCGGATATCGTCCCAGACTGATTTTCGAATAAATATTGTGTCTGTTTGTGGGTTAACGTTGAAGATGCTCTAATGGTACACCTTTAACGTGACATAGCAAACTGCTTGAAATGAGTCGGCGAGAAAATCCGAGATGGAAGTTCACTATAAAGATTTTCCCAATAAATAATCGACGAATAGGTTGGAAAATCTCCCCTAAAAAAAGAATAGGTTGGAAAAACACCTTCAACAGTACGAAACTCGGCCAAGGCGATCGAAACTCAAAAAAAGATGATGGAGAAAACACGCCTGGACCCACTGTCATAGGCCGCGAACACGACGGGCCGCCGGGGCGAAACCAACCAAACCCTCGGCCGTTCCATTCCATAAACCCGAGGAAGCACCACACCCCTCGCCCCGCTTCCCCTCCCCCGCTCCCCTCCGCAGCGCGGCCACCGTCTCCGCCAGAACCCTAGGGAAATCACGGGGAAGGCGCGGCGGAAGCAGCCGGCCTCCCTCGCCCCGGAAGATGACGGAGAACCACCGCTTCTGGGGTGCGTATCCTCCTCCCGAACCCCCCGATTTCGCCCCCGATCTGCTCGCGCGGTCCAATTCCGGTGCCCCCGTGCATTTCGCCGCATCTGATCGGCGGGGGGTAATTCCGGCGGTGGCGGGTTCCGTCCACCGCTTGGGGGATCTACGCGGCCTGTTCCTGCCTAGGGTTCCTCGTTTCTGACCGATCCCTGTTTGTTTAAAGTAGCGCATTCATGTCCGTCAGGGACCCTACAGTCCATGTTTCGCATGTCCCTTATTCCGTTGGCTCACGAGTGCATACCGTGTGTTGGTCTAGGGAGAGTGCTGTGGCTACCCTGTCTTGATCTGGATGGAGCATTGTGGTTTCCTGCTTGTTGTTCCTGGGTCTGGGTTTGGTTTGTCTGAACAATAGTCTCATGGATATCTGGTTGGATGGTAGTACTTTCAGTAGTCATAACCTACAGTAATGTGTTGTCAGCTTCGGTATATGTTGTGCTGTGACCTGCATTTCTTCTGAAGATGAGCATGCTCTGGTAATTGTTCGTGTAGCGCCGCCAATGCATTGTTTCTGTTCTGTGTGAAGAAATATCCCCATTCTGTTTGCCGTAATAATGTGCGGTGCATATTTCTCTGGGGAGCTTCAGGAAGCAACAGATATTTGTGTTTGCTAATTTCCATATATTTGTTAAATGACTAATGGCTAGTCTGCATGAATGATAACATTTTAGGAGTTGTCGTCAAGCCTGGAGAGACAGTGAAGTGTGACCCAGGAGATTCACATTATCACATTTCGACGGTGTGTTTTACACGCTTCATTTATAAGTGCTCTTCTAGCTTATTTGTAGGCGGATCAAGTTTGCTTACTCTTCAGGTATTTGCTTTTCTCGTTTACTACAGATAGCATTGGAGCCTGGCAAGGCAGAAGAGGATGTGCAAGTTTTTGTCAAAATTGATGATACAAGGATTATGCTTGGCACACTTTCAGTTGATAATCATCCTCATGTTTTAGCTGATCTGGTGTTCAAAGAGGAGTTTGAGCTGTTCCACTCCTCAATGACCAGCAACATCAGCTTTATGGGCTACAAATTTGATATTATCAAAAGATATCCTTCCACATTTCTTTCTTCAGTGTTTGCTAAGTAGCTTGAATATACATTTGTGTTCTTTAACTGTTTTCCTGTCTGTAGTCACATTTCACTCATGTACTAAACAAGGTAAATATTGTTTTTCATTTTAGTATTGGGCATCTATGATGTTTTCTTTGTACAGTTGATAACATGGCATAACGTCCGTATATCTGATGTTTCAGGTGCTGATTCTGATGAGGAGGTTCCATTGGCTATTCCACTAGACATCAATACAGACGGTATATTCTTTTCCTATGCATAACAGTTGTTTAAGAGTTCTAGAATGAAAACATGCCGCATTGACCCTTGGCATGTTTGACATTATTTACTTTCAGGTTACAAAAACAATGAAGCTACACATGGTGCCAATAATCTTCTTATTGCACCAAGGCCTGCTGATGCTCCATCCTCTATACCAAAGGCTAAAGTTGAGGAAACAAATAGTCCTGGAAAGCAAAAGGGAGATGATAAGGTTTGTATCTTTGTTAAGAATAATCAGCCATGGGTTATGATGGAGCTGTTGTTTCCTGTATGATTTATTTTCTTGCTCTTGTTGTTCTGGAGTGTGCAGGGAGAATGTTGGTAAATAAGTACAGTGAACATTCTAACATGTAACTAAAAATAGTTAACATGGACTATGCATTCATTTTGACAGCTTTTTTTCAAGTACATGATCAGTGTTTCCATGTGTGCACATGATACTTACTTTTATGCAACCTACCACATTCAATTCTAGTTGGATGACAGATCCACAAATAGTGGTTGTAGGTTGTAGCAGCCCAATCAGTGGCCTAGGGAGTTGATACGTTGTTGGTTGTGAAACCTGACATGGATTTGGTAGGTGTGAAAACTAAAGTCCCCTGATGCTGAATACGTTTGCAGGATAAGACTGGTATGCAGAATTCCAGTGATGGCCTTGATAATGAGAGTTCTGATCAAGATGTGGATTATCCTCGAAAGGTGCGAGATTGCTCAAAGAGACCTGTTATTTTGATGCCTTATCATTTCATAAAATCCTGAAACTCTTTCTGTTTTGACATGTTTAGAGAACAAAGGACGATTATAATCCAATGGAAACACCTCTGAATACACCCCAGGGGAAGAGGGCAAAGATAGCAACACCAACTACGGGCAACAAAACTGGTGTGAAGTGATCTTTATTTTATACTCCCTCCGCCCCAAAATAACTGTCTCAAGCTTAGTACAACTTTGTACAAAGTTGAGACACTTATTTTGGGACGGAGGAAGTATTTATTTAATCTGCTGAACTTGCATTGTTCTTTTAAAGGCACAGGAATCTCACTGCTTTATGAATAACTTGTGTGCAGGCTATGTCCATGTCGCGACCCCTCATCCAGCAGCAAAACAGGCCCGTAAGCCAGGTGACCATGTCCACGTTGCGACCCCTCATCCGGCAGCAAAACAAGCTGGTAAGTCAGGTGACCATGTCCGCGTTGCGACCCCTCATCCGGCAGCAAAACAGGCTCGTAAGTCAGGTGACCATGTTCACGTCGCGACCCCTCATCCGGCAGCAAAACAGGCTCATAAGTCAGGTGACCATGTCCACGTCGCGACCCCTCATCCAGCAGCAAAACAGGCTCGTAAGTCAGGTGACCACGTCCACGTCGCGACCCCTCATCCAGCAGCAAAACATGCAAGGAAGACGCCTGAAAACAACGACGACAAGTCTAAGCAATCCGCTGGCCACGTCTGCAACTCATGCAACAGGCAAGATCTTGTTCCTTCTCTTTGAATCTGATCCTGTCTGGAGCAAATGCTGCTGTATCCTCGCTGACACACTTTCCTTCTTCAGGACTTTCAGCTCCTTGAAGGGTCTTGGAGATCATTCCAGGGCGAAGCATGGCGACGCCAAGTAAGGTGGCCTGAGATATACCGTGGACAGGCTCGAGTGAAGTGTTATCTTAGGGGGGATGCTGGTGAACTGAATTTGGGTATCCGAGGCAGAGATGATGTGTAAAGAGGTCGCTTCTTTGGGTATATCGCTCCCCACGCACGATCAGGATGTTCTCTCTCTTTGACACCGTTTTAGACCGGTGTTGGTGTGCTGTGCTATGCTACGAAATGCTGTTGATTGTGCCGGGATCCTGGAATCACGTGGTTAATTATTATGGCTGGGTACTACTGTCTTGTTGATAAACGTTGTTTTGTGCCGTATGCGTTTTTTCATGATTCTTCATGCTTGTAAGTTGACCCACATTAGCAGGGTCTGCAAAAGAAACATTACAGAGTAAACACCCTCCGGTGCTGTCAAAGAACAGGGGGGCGACTAGGCGCCCATCTTCAGATAGGGGCCAAACGCTGCTGACAGAGGTGGCGGAGCTGATAAACCCGGTAACAGAGCAATGGAACGTTCGGCTCTGGGACTGAAGTCAACACAACACAGAGATGCAAGTAGTCAAGTACTTCAGCGAACACACAGGCGTCCTCCCAGAAAATGATCTCCGGAGGTTGCACGGCTGATCCTGCTGAACCAACCTTCCGCTGCTGCCGCCGTTGAGACAATCTTCACGCAAAACCCTGAAGCTCAGCGTCACGTAGGGGGTACTCTTGTGGGACCGCTGAACGCCGGGAAACAAGATCAAAGGCGGGAGAGAAGGTGCGACCGCTCAGGATGCTTGCTTCACTATCACCAAGCACCTGACAGAGTTTGGGGGAAGAAACGAAAGTCCGAAAATCAGGCTGGTGCTGGTGCTGCCGTTCCAAGATGGGACAGACCTTAGCTGGAGATTGTCAAGGTAAATTTCGATGCGGCTCTCAAACAAGAATCGGGTGACGGCGCATATGCCTGTCGGAATCTAAGAGTCGAGGGCCTGCACCAGGGAGAGGGCGTCAGACTCCAGCGTGAGCTGATGAACCCCAGAACTGGCTGCCCCATCAATCACAACAAGACATGTCATTGTTGGGTCAAACCTTGTCTCCGAGGCATGCATGCAGCGGCGGCAGCAGCAAATACTTTGCTAGGAAGTGAGTAAATTGCAAAAAACCACCATATTAAGGGACGTTAAAACAGAAAACCACCGCTTTTCGTTTTTTTTCAAAAAACCACCACGTTTGAGCTGACAGTTTTCAAAAAACACTGATTGCACGGTTTGGCGCGTCTGAGTGAAAAACTAACCTGTTGGGCCCAATGTCAGGCGCCACGTGGACAGGGGGAGACGGCGCCCGTCACGCGCGCCGTTAGACGGCGTCGCACTGACCTAACGAGCCGGCCCGACCCAGCCTGACCCGTTCGTCCATTCCCTTCTCTCTCGGCCGCCTTCTTCTCTGTCTGCGGCGCGTTCTCCACCGCCTCCGCCGTCCATTTGTCGCCGCAGTGATGGTGTCCTGGAAGGACGGCGAAACTAGCAGCGAAGATTCTGTGTCCCCCCTCTTCAACTCGCACGCGGACGAACCTACGTGAGTATCATTTCTCTTTGACTTAGGGTTAGGGTTTTCTTCGATTTGAGCTTAGTTTTAACGGATTTGAGTTGGGATTTGAGCACTGTTGCAACATTGTAGATCCCACAGACCATTGTTGACCCGGAGTGGTGCGGTATTGTTGCCGGAGGACCGATGTGCTGTCACAACCTTCCTGTTCATAGGGCTATTGTGTTCCAAGGAATCAACACTGGCCGTAGGTTTTATGGATGCGGTAATCAGGTTAGTGGCAGGTCCTCTCTTGTACATGTACATTATACAAATCCTTTTTTGATGCTCAGTGAACTGAATATAGGTTGATATGTCTGTGAACTGAATATAGTTCTGTACTTAGTTTACTGAAGATGTTGTTTTATCAGCTGTTTTGAGGGGAAAAGGTGTCAAGTTTAATCAATGCTTAACTGAATGTGTCTGGTTTTAAATGACCTCAGTTAACTAAATATATGTAGCTATTAACTGAATGTATGTAGCTGTTTAACTGAATATATGTAGCTGTTAACTGAATATGGTGTTAACTGACTTCTCTGAATGTGGTTGTTAACTCTGGTTTTGTCTGAATTATTATAGGAAGGTGACAATTGTGGTCTGGTTCAATGGATTGACCCAGAATGGCCAGAACCCATGAAAAATGCACTTCACAAACTTTGGGATATGTATGAGCAGAGTAGCAAAGAGAATGATGCTAAAGAAAAGCTCATACTCAAGCTAGGAGAAGAGAAGAAGCTAATCCAAGAGAAGCACCACAACCACATCAAAGAAACAAGCAATTTTTTTGCTACAATTCACAAGAATGTGATGAGAGAGAATTATCAGAAGATTATGCAGGATGGTGATGTAGAGAGTGATGTAGTTCAAGCCCAGGAAGAGAAGGCTAAACTTGAGAAAGACAATATTGAGCTTAGGACATCACTGCAAGTGATTAAGCAGAGCAATGATGAACTTGTTAGGAATTGGAAGCAACATGTAGCAGATGGAGGTGTTCAACAGATTGAACAGATGAAGAAGGATAAGCAGAAGTTAGAGTATATCATAGCTGATTTGCTTAAGGATGGGGAGGCAAACAAGATGAAGATGAGGAAAATCAAAGAAATATGTGATGAGTGAGTAATTTGTTGGCATAATGTATGAGGGCAACAAGGTTGAACTAAGTTTGGTTGGTTGTATTGTGTTGAACTATGTTGTTTCTGTTGAACTAAGTACTCTATTTTCAGTAATGGAGTTAATCTAAATCTTATTAGTATGTTGTTTAGTTGTAATGGATTATGATGTAAGATGTGAACACTAAGTTGTTTGTTGGATGTGATCAGTCTGGTCTAGTTTGATCTTGTTGATGGAATTTTATTTATAAATTATTGTTGTGATGGAATGAAATGATTGACGGTTGTCGAGGGTTGTCAAGAGGATAGGTTTAGCCTAAAAAGGTTGGTGCCTTTCGTCGATGGTTGTCGAGAGGATAGGTTTAGCCCAAAAAGGTTGATGCATTTCGTCGACGGTTGTCGAGAGGATAGGGTTAGCCTAAAAAGGTTGGTGCCTTTCGTCGACGGTTGTCGAGAGGATAGGGTTAGCCTAAAAAGGTTGATGCATTTCTGTGACTCCCCCGATTCAATCGTACACTAATCATACACGCAAACGTGTACGATCAAGATCAGGGACTCACGGGAAGATATCACAACACAACTCTACAAATAAAAATAAGTCATACAAGCATCATATTACAAGCCAGGGGCCTCGAGGGCTCGAATACAAGAGCTCGATCATAGACGAGTCAGCGGAAGCAACAATATCTGAGTACAGACATAAGTTAAACAAGTTTGCCTTAAGAAGGCTAGCACAAACTGGGATACAGATCGAAAGAGGTGCAGGCCTCCTGCCTGGGATCCTCCTAACTACTCCTGGTCGTCGTCAGCGGGCAGCACGTAGTAGTAGGCACCTCCGGTGTAGTAGGAGTCGTCGTCGACGGTGGCGTCTGGCTCCTGGACTCCAGCATCTGGTTGCGACAACCAGAATGAAAGGAAAGGGGGAAAAGGGGAAGAAAGAAACCGTGAGTACTCATCCAAAGTACTCGCAAGCAAGGAGCTACACTACATATGCATGGGTATCAAATGGAGTAAGGGTATCATATGTGGACTGAACTGCAGAATGCCAGAATAAGAGGGGGATAACTAATCTTTTCGAAGACTACGCTTCTGGTAGCCTCCGTCTTGCGACATGTAGAAGAGAGTAGACTGAAGTCCTCCAAGTAACATCGCATAGCATAATCCTACCCGGCGATCCCCTCCTCGTATCCCTGAGAGAGAGCGACCACCGGTTGTATCTGGCACTTGGAAGGGTGTGTTTTATTAAGTATCCGATTCTAGTTGTCATAAGGTCAAGGTACAACTCCAAGTCGTCCTGTTACCGAAGATCACGGCTATTCGAATAGATTAACTTCCCTGCAGGGGTGCACCACATACCCCAACACGCTCGATCCCATTTGGCCGGACACACTTTCCTGGGTCATGCCCGGCCTCGGAAGATCAACACGTCGCAGCCCCACCTAGACCAACAGAGAGGTCAGCACGCCGGTCTAAACCTAAGCGCCCAGGGGTCTGGGCCCATCGCCCTTAGCACACCTGCACGTTGCGTGGGCGGCCGGAAGCAGACCTAGCCTAGTGGCGTTCCAGTCCAATCCAGCGCGCGCCGCTCCGTCGCTGACGTCAAGAAGGCTTCGGCTGATACCACGACGCCGGGATACCCATAACTACTCCCACGTAGATGGTTAGTGCGTATAGACCAAATGGCCAGACTCAGATCAAATACCCAGATCTCGTTAAGCGTGCTAAGTATCCACGAACGCCGAACAGGGCCAGGCCCACCTCTCTCCTAGGTGGTCGGAACCTGCCCTGTCGCTCCGCCTCAAAGATCCACACAGAGGGCCGTTGGGACAAAGGTCCTTTCAGCCCCCAATCCGTGAATCACTCGCGGGTGCTCCACAAGCCGACCCGTCTTTAGTCACCACATGTATCATGTATAAAGCATATAGTATATACCCGTGATCAACTCCCGAGTGATCACGGCCCGATAGTATAGCATGGCAGACGGACAAGGATGTAGGGCCACTGATGAAAATGCTAGCATCCTATACTAAGCATTAGGATTGCAGGTAAAGGTAACAACAGTAGTAGCAAGGACAAGCTATGCATCAATATAGGATTAACGGGAAGCAGTAACATGCTACACTACTCTAATGCAAGCAGTATAGAGAAGAGTAGGCGATATCTGGTGATCAAAGGGGGGGGGCTTGCCTGGTTGCTCTGGCAAGAGAGAGGGGTCGTCAACTCCGTAGTCGTACAGGGTAGCAGCGGCGTCGGTCTCGGTGTCTAGAGAGAGAAGAGGGGGAAGAAACAATAAATATAATGCAAGCATATGCATAGTGATGCATGACAAGACAAGTTACGGCGTTAGAGGTGCCCTAACGCGGTAGTAGGTGATACCGGTGAAGGGGGATAACATCCGGGAAAGTATCCCCGGTGTTTCGCGTTTTCGGACAAAGGAGCCGGAGGGGGAAAGTTGCGAGTTCGATAGGTTAGAGGGGTGTGGCGGACGAACGGGTTGCGTATCCGGATTCGTCTCGTCGTTCTGAGCAACTTTCATGTACAAAGTTTTTCCATCTGAGCTACGGTTTATTTTCTATTCATTATTAAAGATTTAAATCATTTTTAGGACTAACAGAATTAATTAATTTAGGAAATACAATTATGACATCAGCATGATGTCAGCATGATGTCAGCGGTCAACTCTGACCGTTGACCAGTCAACTGGTGGGTGGGGCCCGTCGGTCACTGACTGTTATCTCATTATCAGAATTAATTAGCCTAATTAGGTTTAGGTTAACTAAACAGAATTAATTAAATTAATTAATTATCCTAATTAATTAATTATTATAATTCCTTTTTTTTGGGGGCATGGGGCCCATATGTCATAGGCTCATAGTAATTAAATAGGGCTAATTAGCTTTAGCTAAATGATTAGGTTAATCTAATCCGCTTTAATTAATTCTCTAATTAATTAATTAACATTTTAATTATTATATTTATTATTTATTATTCTTTTTTTTGTTAAAAGCGTTCTGGTCGTGGGCCCCCCTGTCATAGGCACAGGGGGCCTTAACGGGTTTTGGGCGCCGGGGCGATGGTTGTCGCCCGAACGGGCGCGGTTGCGGGCGCCGGGTCGCCTGGACCCGGGCGGTGCCTTGCCGGCAGCCATGGCGGGGCACGATGCCGGCCATGGAAGGGAGCGGGCCACGGCGGATGCGGCGGTCGGTGAGGACGGCGCAGAGGGCGCGGTGAGCGCGTGCTCACCGCAGGCGCACGCGTGGGCGGTCTAACGTGCGGTGACCGCGAGCGAGGGGCGAGGCAGAGAAGGGGAGAGGCCCGGGGCCTCACCAGCGTTGATGGGGAGAGGGGGCGACGAGGCGTGAGGAGGCCGGTCGTGGAGGAGGACGAAGACGGGCGGTCCGGCGACGCGGCGTCAGGGAGGCGGGGTGACTACGGGGCGAGGTGGCGGCGAGGTCTAGCGGCTTCAGAGGCAGGGCGGCGTCGGGCTCGTTGCCCCTTCCCGATCCAGATCGGGTCGGGGAAGAGGAGCGAGAGGGGAGGTGAGCCGGAGACGGGCAGCGGGCTGGTGCAGATCCGGCGACGGAGCTCGGCGGCGCCTGGTGCCGACGATGACGACGGGAGGCGTCGGGCTTGGCGAGGCGTCGGTGGGGGTTGGCGCGGCGGCGACGGAGGGGGGGGCCCTTCCGGTCCAGGAAAGGGGGAGGGGGGTGAGGACGACGGCGAGCGACGGGCGGGGCGGCGCCGGTGATGCGTCGGGGAGGCGGCGATGGGTTCGGGCCCGATCCCGATTGGATCGGGGGGGGAGTGGGGGCGAGAGGAGAGGTGGGGAGTGGGGGGTGAGTGGGGCGACGGGGTGGGGTTAGGGTTTCGGGGGTGTGGGTTATGGGGGGGGGGTGGCCGGCTGGGCCTTTGCCCAGTTGGGCCGGTGGTGGCCTGGCCGGCTGGGCCGTCTGGCCCAGTGGGGGGGGGGTCCTTTTATATATTTTTTTTATTTTTTTTATCTTTTCTGTTTTTATTTTTTTATTTTTTTATAAACACTTAGGCATTTTATAAAATGGTGAACCTTACACCATAATTATCTTTGTAATATTTGGCAACCACCGAACATTTTTGTTTTAATTTTTTTTTTAAAACTTTTATTGTTTTCTTTTATTTGAAATTTGAACTTGTTTCGGTTCTGAACTATCGAGAGTTTACCACAGTAACCGTGGTGACGTGGCATCATTAGCGGGGAATCACTGTAGCTTAATTATCCGGGCGTTACAAAACTCCTCCACTACAAGAAATCTCGTCCCGAGATTTTAGGAGGTAGAAGGAAACAATGCGGGGTATTCATCACGCAGGTGATCCTCGCGTTCCCAGGTGGCTTCGTCTTCAGAGTGATTCGACCATTGGACCTTGAGGAACTTGATCGCCTTCTGGCGTGTGCGGCGTTCAGCTTGGTCGAGGATGCGGACCGGATGCTCTTTATAGGAGAGGTCCTGTTGCAATTCGAGCACTTCATGATCCACCGCTCGGATTGGATCCTTGAAGCAACGGCGGAGTTGTGACACGTGGAACACATCGTGAACCTGAGAAAGGTTCGGTGGAAGCTCCAGTTGATATGCCACCTTTCCACGCCTTTCGAGAATAGTGAAGGGACCGATATAGCGAGGAGCTAGCTTGCCCTTGATCCCGAAGCGGTGAGCACCCTTCATTGGGGTAACTCGAAGATAAGCCTTTTCGCCAGGTTGATAGACCATGTCTTGGTGATGACGGTCATACTGACTTTTCTGACGTGACTGAGCAGTCTTGAGATTCTCGCGAATAATGCGAACTTGTTCTTCGGCCTGTTGGATAATATCCGGACCGAAGAATGGGCGTTCCCCAGTTTCTGACCAGTTCAGAGGGGTTCGACACTTTCGTCCATATAGCACTTCGAAGGGGGACATCTTCAGACTAGCTTGATAGCTATTATTATAAGAGAACTCGGCATATGGAAGAGATTCCTCCCATTTCTTGCCGAATGAGATTACACAAGCTCGAAGCATGTCTTCGAGAACTTGGTTGACACGTTCAACTTGTCCTTGCGACTGAGGATGGAACGCAGTACTGAACGACAGATGAGTCCCCATAGCTTCTTGGAAACTCGCCCAAAACCTTGAAGTGAATAAGCTGCCACGGTCGGAACTGATAACCAGTGGGATACCGTGAAGTGAAACAATTCTAGCCATGTAGAGAGTAGCAAGCTGACTAGCAGTGATTGTCTCTTTGACCGCCAGGAAATGGGCAACTTTGGAAAGCCGGTCAATGACGACAAGAATAGCATCATTACCTTTCTGCGATTTGGGAAATCCAGTGACGAAGTCCATTTCAACATGGTCCCATTTCCATTCAGGAATAGAGATAGGTTGCAGAGTTCCAGCAGGCCTTTGATGCTCTGCTTTGATTCGGCGACAAACGTCACACTCAGCAACATAACGAGCAATGTCCTGCTTCATATTAGACCACCAGAATCTTTGACGAATATCCTGGTACATCTTTGTACTACCAGGATGGATGGACAGAGGCGTATCATGGGCTTCTTGCATAACCCTTTTAGTCTTATCCAGGTTTTTCTTCGAACATGGTACCACTAAGCGGCCTTTGAAATACAAGGCGCCATCGTCGGCGATCGTGAAGAATGAGGGCTTTCCCCTTTTGAGGTCGCGCTTAATCTTGAGGACTTCATCGTCACACTTCTGTATCCATTTGATGGTGTCCACAAGATCTGGTTTCGCAACCAGGGTATTGAGAGAACCCTTGGAAACAACATGGAGGTTCTGTTTGGGGAAACCTTCGGGAGGGGGAGCGAGTGATCCCGGAGGAACAATATGGAGGTTCAGCCCTCTAAATTCTTCGACAAGCGAGGGCTGAACTTTGTGGACCTGGAGGTGGTTGCAGTAAGACTTGCGGCTCAGGGCATCAGCCATTACATTAGCCTTGCCGGGGGTATATGATATATCCACGTCAAAGTCTGCAACAGTCTCCATCCATCTTTGCTGACGTAGATTCAAATCTGGCTGAGTAAACAGATACTTCAGACTTTGATGGTCGGTGAAGATCTCGCAACGATTACCGAGAAGGTAATGTCGCCACTGCTTCAGTGCATGAATGACAGCAGCAAGCTCGAGGTCGTGAACCGGGTAGTTTTCTTCGTGAGGGCGCAATTGACGAGAGGCATAAGCAATCACTCTGCGCTCCTGCATTAGGACACAGCCTAATCCTTGGCGGGAAGCGTCGCAGTAAATGACGAAGTCCTTCTTAGTATCAGGTGGTGCAAGCACGGGGGCAGAAGTCAACTTGTCTTTGAGCGCCTGGAAACTTTCCTGACACTTGTCTGTCCAGTCAAACTTGACACCCTTATGCAACAGATTAGTCAGGGGCCTGGCAATCTTGGAGAAGTTTTCGACGAATCGACGGCAGTAGCTGGCGAGACCGAGGAAACTTCGGACTTGCTTGACGTTCTTCGGAGGAGCCCAATCGAGAATAGCTTGAACTCGTTCAGGGTTGACGGCAATACCATCCTTGGAGATGACATGCCCAAGATAGGTTACTTTGGGGAGCCAGAATTCACACTTGGAATACTTAGCATACAGTTGATGTTCTCGAAGCTTCTCTAGCACAAGACGCAGATGTCCAGCATGTTCTTCCTCGTTCTTGGAAAATACAAGGATATCGTCCAGATAAACCACGACGAACTTGTCGAGGTAATCCATGAATATATAATTCATCAGACGAGAGAAGGTGGCGGGAGCATTCGTTAAGCCGAATGACATGACTGTGTACTCATATGATCCATACCGAGTCACGAAGGCGGTTTTTGGGATGTCCTCTTCACGAACACGGATCTGGTGGTAACCCAACCTCAAGTCGAGTTTGGAGAACACTGATGAACCAGCCAGTTGATCGTAAAGATCATTGATCCGAGGAAGAGGGTATTTATTCTGAATGGTAGCTTGGTTTATAGGACGGTAGTCTTGGACCAATCGGTTTGTCCCATCCTTCTTCCTAACAAAGAGAGAAGGTGCTCCCCAAGGAGAGCAACTTGGGCGAATGAAACCTTTGACAAGAGATTTGTCGATTTCCTCCTTAAGCTCAAGGAGTTCATGCGGCGGCATCTTGTAGGGTCGTTTAGCTATAGGGGTAGTGCCGGGTTTCAAGTCGATGATGAATTCGACAGCTCTAGCAGGGGGAATCCCTGGAAGTTCTTCTGGGAATACATCTTGGAATTCACGAACGACGAGAACGTTTTCAATGCCCTCGAGTGGTGCAGCGTTCAACGCATTCGAGGCATAAAGTCGTGCCTCGGCGTTCTGAACTAGACGAGCTTGATAAGCTATTATCTCATCAGAAGGGTGTAGCAGATGGACGACCTTAGTGGCGCAAACTATAGAAGCAGTATGCGCTTTTAACCAATTCATTCCCAGAATGAGATCAATGCTACAGGACTTCAGTACGATGGGAGAGACAAGGAATTCCAGTCCTTCGATTTCTACAGGGACGTCGTTGCAAATCATGGAGGTTCGACATTGGCCCGCAGGGGTGTGTACTAATAGTGAAGCATCCATGTTCTCACATTTAATGTCGTGCAAGCATGCAAAACCTTCTGACATGAATGAATGCGATGCACCTGTATCAAATAAAACGGATGCTGGTACTGAATTTACGAGGAGGGTACCCATCACAGTAGCAGGCTGGTCTTGAGCTTCGCTCAGATCAACGTGGTTGGCATGAACACGACCATAAGACTTGGCATTGTTGCTGCGGAGCTGGTTGCTTCCACGGCCAGTTGCTGGAAGGGCCAGTTGATTCGGGTTCTGGTTGCATTCCCTAGCACGATGCCCTGGTTGCCCACACCTGAAGCACAATCCATTATTGGGAGTGGGAACAGGAGCTTGTGGTGGTGGAGCTGGGAGTCTTGGCCGCCTAGTCGGAGGAGTAGGCAGACGAGGTGCAGCGTAGGTCTGCCTTGGGGTAGGTGCATCCGGCTGGTACAAGCTATTGGGAATCCATATCTTGCGCTTCTGCGAGGACGGGCCCGAAGATGAGCCCGTGTCACGGTTGCGCCTGTGAGAGCTCTGGTATTCCTGCAGACCAGTTTCGACATTGATGGCTTTGTTCACCAGAGTGGCGAAATCAGCAAAATCATGCACTAGTAGTGCGAGTTTGATGTCAGCTTGAAGGCCATCCCGGAACTTCTCCTGTCTGCGTGCATCAGTTGCAATGTCCTCTTCAGCATAGCGGGACAAGTCCAGAAACTCCCGCTGATAAGCTTCCACAGTCTTGTTGCCTTGGGTGAGGTTGCGGAACTCACGCTTCTTCCGGTCCATAACTCCCTGAGGAATGAAGCGAGCACGGAAGGCAGCTTGGAAGTCTGGCCAGGTGATGATTGTTCCAGCTGGCAGTGTACGCCTGTGGCTGTCCCACCATTGAGCTGCGGGTCCCTTCAGGAAGAAGGAAGCAAAGGTGACATAGCTGGCAGGGGCTACATCAGCAGACTCCATCTCATAGGTGATGTCACGGAGCCAGTCATCAGCATCCAGAGGCTGAGTTGAGCTGCGGTACACAGTTGGGTTCAGGCGCATGAAATCCTGCAGAGTTACTGGGGTTGGCTGCTGGTTCATATTGGGGCGAGGAAACTGAGCCATCATATTCTCCATGAACTGGCGATTCATCTCAAGCTGTTGGATCATACCAGCCATGTACTCAGGCGGTGGTGGGGCGTTGCCACCACGACCACGACCACCTGGTCTAACCATCCTGCTAATATTTAACAGGGGTAGTTCAGCATTGAGGAATTGTAAAAACAAGAATCATTCATGATGAAACATGCACAACGAAAGCGGCACGATAGATACCACATAGTAGTCGGCATATCTTACAAAAGAGATCATGCATAGAGTTCGTTACACAGTGTTCAGTACATAGACTAAGACATCATAGGCGGCACGCAGGCTCGCGGCGAATGCATCTAACACTAATAAGCAAGTCTACGTCAGTCCCATGCGGTACTGCGGAGGTAGGTGTAGCCCGACAGCTGGCAGTGACGCGAAGGGAAGACCTCCACGCAAGTAGCCTGGGGTCCGCGGATACTCTGGTGCGGAACCCGACGCGCAGGTGGCAGGAGAGGGCCCAATGCAGGAGAGTAGCCTCCCACATCTGGCCAGCCGACGCCCTGGGGCATCACGGTCCTGGCTGGGTAGACAGCAGAACGCGACAGCTCCCCAGATCCGACGAAGGGGTGCAACATCGTCAGAGCACGGTAGAGGTGCTGACGGGTGGTGTACAACTCGTGGCGAAGAGCTCGGTTAGCTCGATCCAGCCCATCAGCATGCAGAACCAGGTTCTGATGGTAGAATGGCTCTCGGGTGACAGTGGAGTAGGCAGCAGTGTAGTAACCCTCCGCACCAACATCGGATGCGATAGCAATGTGCCTGAAGGGGGAGGTGTCCAACTCCTGATACTCGCCACGGAGACGTGTCAGGGCAGCATAAGCAGCATCGTGGACCGCCATATCGATAGTCACTCCAACACCATGAGCAGTGTGCAGCACGGTAGTGGAGTCATACTCCCGAGAGTAGAGGTGGACGATGGCACGGTACTGCTCCTGGTTGAAGTCCTGATACTCCTCATAGACGGTGTACTCAGGGTGCCAGCGATAACCCAGATAGGTCATCATCTCAACCAACACAGCAGGTGACCCTGAGGCACCAATGGCCGTCGTGTGGCGCACGACCTGCCTCGTGGGTTCCATCTGAAAACACAGATGTTTTCACTGGAGTCAAATGACAATGTGGATAATGTTCAAATACATTCTTAAAGAATAACTAGGGCTTATCCAACTTTGGGGTGAATGTCGTAACGGGATCCTAGTGTCAGAGTTAGTAAATTCGTTTAACCCGAGTAGAAGAGAGTTCAGAGTCCCAGAGTAAAGGTCGAGGAGTAAAAGATACTAGTACCACCCGATGGCGACGTGTGCCCGTAAGGCACACAGCCAAGTTAGTAAAAGTTTATACAATGTCTAGACTCGACTTCGGCCAAGGAGTGTGGAAGGGGGATTCCTACAGGCAGTCGGCTCTGATACCAACTTGTGACGCCCCCGATTCAATCGTACACTAATCATACACGCAAACGTGTACGATCAAGATCAGGGACTCACGGGAAGATATCACAACACAACTCTACAAATAAAAATAAGTCATACAAGCATCATATTACAAGCCAGGGGCCTCGAGGGCTCGAATACAAGAGCTCGATCATAGACGAGTCAGCGGAAGCAACAATATCTGAGTACAGACATAAGTTAAACAAGTTTGCCTTAAGAAGGCTAGCACAAACTGGGATACAGATCGAAAGAGGTGCAGGCCTCCTGCCTGGGATCCTCCTAACTACTCCTGGTCGTCGTCAGCGGGCAGCACGTAGTAGTAGGCACCTCCGGTGTAGTAGGAGTCGTCGTCGACGGTGGCGTCTGGCTCCTGGACTCCAGCATCTGGTTGCGACAACCAGAATGAAAGGAAAGGGGGAAAAGGGGAAGAAAGAAACCGTGAGTACTCATCCAAAGTACTCGCAAGCAAGGAGCTACACTACATATGCATGGGTATCAAATGGAGTAAGGGTATCATATGTGGACTGAACTGCAGAATGCCAGAATAAGAGGGGGATAACTAATCTTTTCGAAGACTACGCTTCTGGTAGCCTCCGTCTTGCGACATGTAGAAGAGAGTAGACTGAAGTCCTCCAAGTAACATCGCATAGCATAATCCTACCCGGCGATCCCCTCCTCGTATCCCTGAGAGAGAGCGACCACCGGTTGTATCTGGCACTTGGAAGGGTGTGTTTTATTAAGTATCCGATTCTAGTTGTCATAAGGTCAAGGTACAACTCCAAGTCGTCCTGTTACCGAAGATCACGGCTATTCGAATAGATTAACTTCCCTGCAGGGGTGCACCACATACCCCAACACGCTCGATCCCATTTGGCCGGACACACTTTCCTGGGTCATGCCCGGCCTCGGAAGATCAACACGTCGCAGCCCCACCTAGACCAACAGAGAGGTCAGCACGCCGGTCTAAACCTAAGCGCCCAGGGGTCTGGGCCCATCGCCCTTAGCACACCTGCACGTTGCGTGGGCGGCCGGAAGCAGACCTAGCCTAGTGGCGTTCCAGTCCAATCCAGCGCGCGCCGCTCCGTCGCTGACGTCAAGAAGGCTTCGGCTGATACCACGACGCCGGGATACCCATAACTACTCCCACGTAGATGGTTAGTGCGTATAGACCAAATGGCCAGACTCAGATCAAATACCCAGATCTCGTTAAGCGTGCTAAGTATCCACGAACGCCGAACAGGGCCAGGCCCACCTCTCTCCTAGGTGGTCGGAACCTGCCCTGTCGCTCCGCCTCAAAGATCCACACAGAGGGCCGTTGGGACAAAGGTCCTTTCAGCCCCCAATCCGTGAATCACTCGCGGGTGCTCCACAAGCCGACCCGCCTTTAGTCACCACATGTATCATGTATAAAGCATATAGTATATACCCGTGATCAACTCCCGAGTGATCACGGCCCGATAGTATAGCATGGCAGACGGACAAGGATGTAGGGCCACTGATGAAAATGCTAGCATCCTATACTAAGCATTAGGATTGCAGGTAAAGGTAACAACAGTAGTAGCAAGGACAAGCTATGCATCAATATAGGATTAACGGGAAGCAGTAACATGCTACACTACTCTAATGCAAGCAGTATAGAGAAGAGTAGGCGATATCTGGTGATCAAAGGGGGGGGGGCTTGCCTGGTTGCTCTGGCAAGAGAGAGGGGTCGTCAACTCCGTAGTCGTACAGGGTAGCAGCGGCGTCGGTCTCGGTGTCTAGAGAGAGAAGAGGGGGAAGAAACAATAAATATAATGCAAGCATATGCATAGTGATGCATGACAAGACAAGTTACGGCGTTAGAGGTGCCCTAACGCGGTAGTAGGTGATACCGGTGAAGGGGGATAACATCCGGGAAAGTATCCCCGGTGTTTCGCGTTTTCGGACAAAGGAGCCGGAGGGGGAAAGTTGCGAGTTCGATAGGTTAGAGGGGTGTGGCGGACGAACGGGTTGCGTATCCGGATTCGTCTCGTCGTTCTGAGCAACTTTCATGTACAAAGTTTTTCCATCTGAGCTACGGTTTATTTTCTATTCATTATTAAAGATTTAAATCATTTTTAGGACTAACAGAATTAATTAATTTAGGAAATACAATTATGACATCAGCATGATGTCAGCATGATGTCAGCGGTCAACTCTGACCGTTGACCAGTCAACTGGTGGGTGGGGCCCGTCGGTCACTGACTGTTATCTCATTATCAGAATTAATTAGCCTAATTAGGTTTAGGTTAACTAAATAGAATTAATTAAATTAATTAATTATCCTAATTAATTAATTATTATAATTCCTTTTTTTTGGGGGCATGGGGCCCATATGTCATAGGCTCATAGTAATTAAATAGGGCTAATTAGCTTTAGCTAAATGATTAGGTTAATCTAATCCGCTTTAATTAATTCTCTAATTAATTAATTAACATTTTAATTATTATATTTATTATTTATTATTCTTTTTTTTTGTTAAAAGCGTTCTGGTCGTGGGCCCCCCTGTCATAGGCACAGGGGGCCTTAACGGGTTTTGGGCGCCGGGGCGATGGTTGTCGCCCGAACGGGCGCGGTTGCGGGCGCCGGGTCGCCTGGACCCGGGCGGTGCCTTGCCGGCAGCCATGGCGGGGCACGATGCCGGCCATGGAAGGGAGCGGGCCACGGCGGATGCGGCGGTCGGTGAGGACGGCGCAGAGGGCGCGGTGAGCGCGTGCTCACCGCAGGCGCACGCGTGGGCGGTCTAACGTGCGGTGACCGCGAGCGAGGGGCGAGGCAGAGAAGGGGAGAGGCCCGGGGCCTCACCAGCGTTGATGGGGAGAGGGGGCGACGAGGCGTGAGGAGGCCGGTCGTGGAGGAGGACGAAGACGGGCGGTCCGGCGACGCGGCGTCAGGGAGGCGGGGTGACTACGGGGCGAGGTGGCGGCGAGGTCTAGCGGCTTCAGAGGCAGGGCGGCGTCGGGCTCGTTGCCCCTTCCCGATCCAGATCGGGTCGGGGAAGAGGAGCGAGAGGGGAGGTGAGCCGGAGACGGGCAGCGGGCTGGTGCAGATCCGGCGACGGAGCTCGGCGGCGCCTGGTGCCGACGATGACGACGGGAGGCGTCGGGCTTGGCGAGGCGTCGGTGGGGGTTGGCGCGGCGGCGACGGAGGGGGGGGCCCTTCCGGTCCAGGAAAGGGGGAGGGGGGTGAGGACGACGGCGAGCGACGGGCGGGGCGGCGCCGGTGATGCGTCGGGGAGGCGGCGATGGGTTCGGGCCCGATCCCGATTGGATCGGGGGGGGAGTGGGGGCGAGAGGAGAGGTGGGGAGTGGGGGGTGAGTGGGGCGACGGGGTGGGGTTAGGGTTTCGGGGGTGTGGGTTATGGGGGGGGGGTGGCCGGCTGGGCCTTTGCCCAGTTGGGCCGGTGGTGGCCTGGCCGGCTGGGCCGTCTGGCCCAGTGGGGGGGGGGTCCTTTTATATATTTTTTTTATTTTTTTTATCTTTTCTGTTTTTATTTTTTTATTTTTTTATAAACACTTAGGCATTTTATAAAATGGTGAACCTTACACCATAATTATCTTTGTAATATTTGGCAACCACCGAACATTTTTGTTTTAATTTTTTTTTTAAAACTTTTATTGTTTTCTTTTATTTGAAATTTGAACTTGTTTCGGTTCTGAACTATCGAGAGTTTACCACAGTAACCGTGGTGACGTGGCATCATTAGCGGGGAATCACTGTAGCTTAATTATCCGGGCGTTACAAAACTCCTCCACTACAAGAAATCTCGTCCCGAGATTTTAGGAGGTAGAAGGAAACAATGCGGGGTATTCATCACGCAGGCGATCCTCGCGTTCCCAGGTGGCTTCGTCTTCAGAGTGATTCGACCACTGGACCTTGAGGAACTTGATCGCCTTCTGGCGTGTGCGGCGTTCAGCTTGGTCGAGGATGCGGACCGGATGCTCTTTATAGGAGAGGTCCTGTTGCAATTCGAGCACTTCATGATCCACCGCTCGGATTGGATCCTTGAAGCAACGGCGGAGTTGTGACACGTGGAACACATCGTGAACCTGAGAAAGGTTCGGTGGAAGCTCCAGTTGATATGCCACCTTTCCACGCCTTTCGAGAATAGTGAAGGGACCGATATAGCGAGGAGCTAGCTTGCCCTTGATCCCGAAGCGGTGAGCACCCTTCATTGGGGTAACTCGAAGATAAGCCTTTTCGCCAGGTTGATAGACCATGTCTTGGTGATGACGGTCATACTGACTTTTCTGACGTGACTGAGCAGTCTTGAGATTCTCGCGAATAATGCGAACTTGTTCTTCGGCCTGTTGGATAATATCCGGACCGAAGAATGGGCGTTCCCCAGTTTCTGACCAGTTCAGAGGGGTTCGACACTTTCGTCCATATAGCACTTCGAAGGGGGACATCTTCAGACTAGCTTGATAGCTATTATTATAAGAGAACTCGGCATATGGAAGAGATTCCTCCCATTTCTTGCCGAATGAGATTACACAAGCTCGAAGCATGTCTTCGAGAACTTGGTTGACACGTTCAACTTGTCCTTGCGACTGAGGATGGAACACAGTACTGAACGACAGATGAGTCCCCATAGCTTCTTGGAAACTCGCCCAAAACCTTGAAGTGAATAAGCTGCCACGGTCGGAACTGATAACCAGTGGGATACCGTGAAGTGAAACAATTCTAGCCATGTAGAGAGTAGCAAGCTGACTAGCAGTGATTGTCTCTTTGACCGCCAGGAAATGGGCAACTTTGGAAAGCCGGTCAATGACGACAAGAATAGCATCATTACCTTTCTGCGATTTGGGAAATCCAGTGACGAAGTCCATTTCAACATGGTCCCATTTCCATTCAGGAATAGAGATAGGTTGCAGAGTTCCAGCAGGCCTTTGATGCTCTGCTTTGATTCGGCGACAAACGTCACACTCAGCAACATAACGAGCAATGTCCTGCTTCATATTAGACCACCAGAATCTTTGACGAATATCCTGGTACATCTTTGTACTACCAGGATGGATGGACAGAGGCGTATCATGGGCTTCTTGCATAACCCTTTTAGTCTTATCCAGGTTTTTCTTCGAACATGGTACCACTAAGCGGCCTTTGAAATACAAGGCGCCATCGTCGGCGATCGTGAAGAATGAGGGCTTTCCCCTTTTGAGGTCGCGCTTAATCTTGAGGACTTCATCGTCACACTTCTGTATCCATTTGATGGTGTCCACAAGATCTGGTTTCGCAACCAGGGTATTGAGAGAACCCTTGGAAACAACATGGAGGTTCTGTTTGGGGAAACCTTCGGGAGGGGGAGCGAGTGATCCCGGAGGAACAATATGGAGGTTCAGCCCTCTAAATTCTTCGACAAGCGAGGGCTGAACTTTGTGGACCTGGAGGTGGTTGCAGTAAGACTTGCGGCTCAGGGCATCAGCCATTACATTAGCCTTGCCGGGGGTATATGATATATCCACGTCAAAGTCTGCAACAGTCTCCATCCATCTTTGCTGACGTAGATTCAAATCTGGCTGAGTAAACAGATACTTCAGACTTTGATGGTCGGTGAAGATCTCGCAACGATTACCGAGAAGGTAATGTCGCCACTGCTTCAGTGCATGAATGACAGCAGCAAGCTCGAGGTCGTGAACCGGGTAGTTTTCTTCGTGAGGGCGCAATTGACGAGAGGCATAAGCAATCACTCTGCGCTCCTGCATTAGGACACAGCCTAATCCTTGGCGGGAAGCGTCGCAGTAAATGACGAAGTCCTTCTTAGTATCAGGTGGTGCAAGCACGGGGGCAGAAGTCAACTTGTCTTTGAGCGCCTGGAAACTTTCCTGACACTTGTCTGTCCAGTCAAACTTGACACCCTTATGCAATAGATTAGTCAGGGGCCTGGCAATCTTGGAGAAGTTTTCGACGAATCGACGGCAGTAGCTGGCGAGACCGAGGAAACTTCGGACTTGCTTGACGTTCTTCGGAGGAGTCCAATCGAGAATAGCTTGAACTCGTTCAGGGTTGACGGCAATACCATCCTTGGAGATGACATGCCCAAGATAGGTTACTTTGGGGAGCCAGAATTCACACTTGGAATACTTAGCATACAGTTGATGTTCTCGAAGCTTCTCTAGCACAAGACGCAGATGTCCAGCATGTTCTTCCTCGTTCTTGGAAAATACAAGGATATCGTCCAGATAAACCACGACGAACTTGTCGAGGTAATCCATGAATATATAATTCATCAGACGAGAGAAGGTGGCGGGAGCATTCGTTAAGCCGAATGACATGACTGTGTACTCATATGATCCATACCGAGTCACGAAGGCGGTTTTTGGGATGTCCTCTTCACGAACACGGATCTGGTGGTAACCCAACCTCAAGTCGAGTTTGGAGAACACTGATGAACCAGCCAGTTGATCGTAAAGATCATTGATCCGAGGAAGAGGGTATTTATTCTGAATGGTAGCTTGGTTTATAGGACGGTAGTCTTGGACCAATCGGTTTGTCCCATCCTTCTTCCTAACAAAGAGAGAAGGTGCTCCCCAAGGAGAGCAACTTGGGCGAATGAAACCTTTGACAAGAGATTTGTCGATTTCCTCCTTAAGCTCAAGGAGTTCATGCGGCGGCATCTTGTAGGGTCGTTTAGCTATAGCGGTAGTGCCGGGTTTCAAGTCGATGATGAATTCGACAGCTCTAGCAGGGGGAATCCCTGGAAGTTCTTCTGGGAATACATCTTGGAATTCACGAACGACGAGAACGTTTTCAATGCCCTCGAGTGGTGCAGCGTTCAACGCATTCGAGGCATAAAGTCGTGCCTCGGCGTTCTGAACTAGACGAGCTTGATAAGCTATTATCTCATCAGAAGGGTGTAGCAGATGGACGACCTTAGTGGCGCAAACTATAGAAGCAGTATGCGCTTTTAACCAATTCATTCCCAGAATGAGATCAATGCTACAGGACTTCAGTACGATGGGAGAGACAAGGAATTCCAGTCCTTCGATTTCTACAGGGACGTCGTTGCAAATCATGGAGGTTCGACATTGGCCCGCAGGGGTGTGTACTAATAGTGAAGCATCCATGTTCTCACATTTAATGTCGTGCAAGCATGCAAAACCTTCTGACATGAATGAATGCGATGCACCTGTATCAAATAAAACGGATGCTGGTACTGAATTTACGAGGAGGGTACCCATCACAGTAGCAGGCTGGTCTTGAGCTTCGCTCAGATCAACGTGGTTGGCATGAACACGACCATAAGACTTGGCATTGTTGCTGCGGAGCTGGTTGCTTCCACGGCCAGTTGCTGGAAGGGCCAGTTGATTCGGGTTCTGGTTGCATTCCCTAGCACGATGCCCTGGTTGCCCACACCTGAAGCACAATCCATTATTGGGAGTGGGAACAGGAGCTTGTGGTGGTGGAGCTGGGAGTCTTGGCCGCCTAGTCGGAGGAGTAGGCAGACGAGGTGCAGCGTAGGTCTGCCTTGGGGTAGGTGCATCCGGCTGGTACAAGCTATTGGGAATCCATATCTTGCGCTTCTGCGAGGACGGGCCCGAAGATGAGCCCGTGTCACGGTTGCGCCTGTGAGAGCTCTGGTATTCCTGCAGACCAGTTTCGACATTGATGGCTTTGTTCACCAGAGTGGCGAAATCAGCAAAATCATGCACTAGTAGTGCGAGTTTGATGTCAGCTTGAAGGCCATCCCGGAACTTCTCCTGTCTGCGTGCATCAGTTGCAATGTCCTCTTCAGCATAGCGGGACAAGTCCAGAAACTCCCGCTGATAAGCTTCCACAGTCTTGTTGCCTTGGGTGAGGTTGCGGAACTCACGCTTCTTCCGGTCCATAACTCCCTGAGGAATGAAGCGAGCACGGAAGGCAGCTTGGAAGTCTGGCCAGGTGATGATTGTTCCAGCTGGCAGTGTACGCCTGTGGCTGTCCCACCATTGAGCTGCGGGTCCCTTCAGGAAGAAGGAAGCAAAGGTGACATAGCTGGCAGGGGCTACATCAGCAGACTCCATCTCATAGGTGATGTCACGGAGCCAGTCATCAGCATCCAGAGGCTGAGTTGAGCTGCGGTACACAGTTGGGTTCAGGCGCATGAAATCCTGCAGAGTTACCAGATGCACCAGCAGCAGCAGCAGGCCTTGGAGGAGCAAATGAAGAAGAACCAGCTCTTCTTGGAGCAGATGAGGAAGCAGCAGTTCTTGGAGCAGATGAGGAAGCAGCAGTTGTTTGAGCAGATGAGGATGCACCAGCTCTGGGACCTGCAGCAGTTCTAGGAGCAGCATTAACAGTTCTTGGAGCTGCAGCAGTAGTTCTAGGAGCACCAGAAGCAGTTCTTGGAGCTGCACCAGCAGTTCTTGGAGCTGTAGCAGTAGTTCTAGGAGCACCAGAAGCAGTTCTTGGAGCTGCAGCAGCAGTTCTAGGAGCACCAGAAGCAGTTCT
Source organism: Triticum urartu (assembly GCF_056163025.1). Taxonomy (NCBI): domain Eukaryota; kingdom Viridiplantae; phylum Streptophyta; class Magnoliopsida; order Poales; family Poaceae; genus Triticum; species Triticum urartu. The sequence continues at coordinate 638,301,709 of NC_141875.1, forward strand.
AGGAGCACCAGAAGCTGCAGTTGTTGCTCTTGCACCAGATGGAGGGGCTGTTCTTGCTTCCTAAAACATGTCAAGTATTTGCATTATTTTTTAGTACAATATTATATACAGAACTAAACATGGCAAGCACAACAATTAATTATTATACCTTGTGCTTGTTCTTCCTAGCAGCAAGGGATGGCTTCAATTGATCACCACAGTTTGTGTATCTATGCCCTTGCTTCCCACAGTTGCTACAGGTGATGGTTCCAACTCTTGAACTGTCCTTGGGTTTTGGCACTTCAAATTGACCCTTTCTTCTTTTAGTCTGATTTCTGCCCTTCTTTTTGTGGAACACAGGGTGGTCTATGTCTCTAGTGTCTGTCCTTGTCCATAGGTCGGGTCCAGGAACTGGGTAGATCATTGGCTTGTAAGCTTCTAGGTTGCACAGACAGCATGGTTACATGGTACACCTCTCATGTCCCATTTTCTGCAACCACATGTCCAATTCTTCAAGTTGACAGCATATGATTTCTCACCACTATTCACCTGATATAGATCAGGCCCTGCCATCATATCTTTGCAATTCCTAGCCCATTCCTTTGACTCCTCTAGCATCTTCATATATGTTGGGGTAATTGTCCATCTTGCTGATTCCCCCCTGTTCTTTTTTCATTGAACTTCACCATTATTTTGGACCTAGCCCCTTCAACCATAGTTTTAATAGGTTTGCCCCTAATGTCCAAGATCATCCTATTGAACACCTCACTTATGTTGTTCACTACTAAATCAGTTTTACATGTGGTATCCATAGAATATCCAGCCCATGTTTCTACAGGTATTTTCTTAAGCCAGAGCCAAGCATCCTCACTTTCCTTTCTTATTTCTTCCATTGCCTCATCAAACCCAAACTTTGTGTAAGAATAAGCTGCTGCATCCATATACTGCTTAAGCTCTTCTCCTCTAAATCCAGCACTTTGGAAATTTGCATATATATGCCTTAAACAGTATCTTTGAGGACAATTAGGAAAAACTTGGTCAATGGCATTTAGCAGACCCTGGTTACATATATGATACATCATTTAGCAGTTCTAGGAGCAGCAGAAGTTCTATGTTGTGCACCACACTTAATGAAGTAAGGAAATTAAATTAGACAAACAGTTTACAACATTACATACCTTCTGCCTGTCTGAAATTATTGTGTACTTTCCAAATTGTCCTTCTTCTCCACCAAGAACTATGTTCAATTGTGTTAAAAACCAACACCAAGTTGGAGTGTCCTCCTCAACAACTCCAAAGGCAAGAGGGTATATATTGTTGTTTCCATCTCTACCAGTTGCAGCTAAGATCTGTTGCCCTGTGTTTAGTTTCACAAAACACCCATCTAGACCTGAAATAGGTACAACATAAGAGATGCAACAATGTATAGGTCAATAACAAATTGCTATAGAGACAAACATACCAATGAAAGGTCTACATCCTCTAAGAAAACCCTCTCTTTGTGCTGCAAGACAGATGAACAGCCTATGAAATCTGGGATTTTTGCTTGGATGCTCTCTCACAACTCTAGTAGTTACAATGCATCTGCTCGCAGGGTTTGTGTCCAACACAGCTTGAAGATAGTCTCTAATCCTAGTGTACTATGCTTCCTGATCACCCTGAACAACACTGAGAGCTTGCTACCTTGCCCTGTATGCCATCATCTTACCAACCTCCACACCATACTTCTCCTTTGTCTTGTCAATGAGTGTTTGAATTCCTGCTTTAGGATCTGTCCTGAAGCATTCTTCAACTGCTTTGGCCACAAACCTAGCAGGAACCTTGCATTTCTCACCACTTGGAGCACATGTATGCTCTAATTGTAGCTTCCTAATACAAAATGTTTTCTCTTGCCCAACTACAGATGCAACCATGTGAAAGGGGCAACCTTTGTCCACACAATCAACTATGATCCTATCTTTGTTGTTCCTGTGGTAATGGAAGTTCCTTCTCTGTGTCACATGCAAGTTAACCAATGCTCTTCTGAATTGGTAAACATCAATAAAACACATGTGCCAGCAAATTTGTTCCTGTGGCATAAGCCTATTTTCATCATACCATATCCTGGCTTTCTTCTTTTTTGCCCTAGACTTTCTCCCAGATGAGGAACAATACAACACTACTTCTTCATCAGAATCATTTTGAAGTTCATCATCTATATCTTCATCAGATAAGGGAATGTAGTCTGCCTCAAGTTTGGCCTGGGAACTGCAGTGTGATCTACTTGTTGGACCTCTTCTAACAGGTAATTTCTCAACTGGTGCTGCTTCAACAAACCCCTCTTCTTCATCCTCCTCCTCAGCCTCACAAAACAGATCTTCTGGCTCTGAATCACCTTCATAAACCCTCTTCCTCTTGAGATCTTTTATTTTCTGCTGCAAATCTACATCATCTTGCTCCTCCTCATCTATCTCCTCTTCAGAGCTATCCACATCATTCTCCTCTGTCTCCATCAACTCATCCTCTTCCATTCTTTCTTCTCCTTGTAGTACTAGACTGTCATCAGCAAACTCATTAAGAAAATCATCTAACTCTTTGGCACCAGCTATGTCCTTCCCCTTTTAACATTGCAACTCTGCTGAGTGAAGAGATATTCTCCATAAGAGTCCTCTGTATGAGCACTAACAACTGGAGCACACATATCTGATGTATGTTCAGTGGTCTGACTTTGGTAGAGCACACCTGCATCATCTATATTGTACACCTTTGGACAACCAATCTCAGAAATTGGAATCTGCTTTTCACATCCATCTCCAATGTTGATCTGGCACTTTGCCATCTCTGAGTCTCTTCCTTTCATTACTGTGATAGTAACACACCTCTTCTCCTCATACAATATCAACATTTCTTCTACATCTTCCTCAGATTGGATTAGCTGCATGCCTGCCATTCCTACACCTTCTTGCTTCACATAGTACATTGAACCCTTTTGATCATAGCCCTCTATCCCAATAATAGCTAACATGTTGATATATGTGATATCTGATTTACATAAGGTCCTTTCCAGATTGTCACAGCCTTGGAAATGAAACCTCATATCCCATGGTTCATCATCATCCAAACTGCAAGTTCAGTTAGCATTACATTCAGTTAAGACCATTCAATTTTAACAGTAAATTCAGATAACACTAAATTCAGTTAATAGTCAATCCAGATAACAGTAAATTCAGTTAACAGTCAATTCAGTTAACCACAATTAAGCTCATATTCAGTTAACAGTAAAAATCTGATTTATGTTAAAACTTAGCTAAGTTAAAACTAAATTAAAACTAAGTTAACGGTGAAATTCAGTAAATTCAGTTATCCACAGTTCAGTAAATTCAGTAAAAATCTGCTTTAAGTTAAAACTGAGCTACGTTAAAACTAAATTCAGTTATCCACAAATTAAGCTAAGTTAAAACTAACTGAGCTAAGTTAAGTTAAAACTAAACTAAATTCAGATATCCACAATTAAGTTAAAACTGAGCTATGTAAACACAACTGAGCTAAGTTAAAACTAAATTCAGTTATTCACTTAATAGTACATTCACTTCATCAAAATTATTCTGTTCAACTGTTGAAAATGAGATTCAAACCCTAATTCCTAAATTGAGATTCATACATAGGAAAGAGTCTAGCTACACTAGCAAAATCACTCAAAGTGTTCAACTACAGTAGCATAATCACTCAAATTGTTCAACTACACTGGCATAATCAAAAAGAAAATTTTGGAAACACTCACTCCACGCCGCCGAGGCCGGATGTGAAGTGGTGGCTCCGCCCTGGATTGGCCTTCCAGACCCGGGCCAGTTTGGCGGCCGCATGTGCCTCAATGTCGTCAGACTTGAAGATGTTGCAATCCTCGCCGCGCTCATCTCCGCCGACGCCGGCGGATCGAGAGGCGCCAAACATACCAGGGAGCACCGTCGGAGAGCGAGGAAGGACGGGGCGGCCACCAGCATCGGAGATGGAGAGGTCGCGGTCGTCCCTACCGTCACCGGATGCGCCTCCGTCGTCAACGCCACCGCCGGTCGCCATGCGGGAAGTGACCTAGGACGACTAGATGCGATCTGGGCGAAATGGCTGGGTCGGGCCGGCTCGTTAGGTCAGTGCGACGCCGTCTAACGGCGCGCGTGACGGGCGGCGTCTCCCCTTGTCCATGTGGCGCCTGACATTGGGCCCAACAGGTCAGTTTTTCAATCAGACGGGCCAAACCGTGCGATCAGTGTTTTTTAAAAACTGTCAGCTCAAACGTGGTGGTTTTTTGAAAAAAAACGAAAGGTGGTGGTTTTCTGTTTTAGCGTCTCCTAATGTGGTGGTTTTTTGCAATTTACTCCTAGGAAGTAGATGCATGTCGGCAGCATTAAACTTGGTCAACAGCATTTACACAGATGCATGCATGGTTGCATGTCGGCGGCAGCAGCAGCTGTTACTTAGCAAGGTAGTAAATTGGCAGGTCGGCAAGTCGGCAACACTTGCGTGGCTTACCAGTTAAGGCAAGCTAGGTAGTAACTAGTAGTAGTTTCTAGTGTAGTACACTTATAAGATGAGGTGGGCAGCTAGTAGAAATATCTTAGCTCCATAGTCGGTTTGTACTGCCTATAAATAGGCCCCAAGTCCCCGGTTGTAATAATAAGGCCATTCAGATTCAATACAAGACATTTCCTCCTCCTAGTACCACCGTGTGTGCTCGAAGCCTCAAGAGCTATGTACTACTACTACTGCTACTACGTGTGTGTGTGATCACTAGTGAGTGTGTGAGTAGTACGTGTGTGTGCTCATCCGCCGGTCATTTATCAGTGTACTTGAGTGCTAGTGAGTAGTTCTGGGCTAACAGTTATGGCGTCCACTTACAGAGCACACTTAACATGCAATAACTTTCCCACTCCAGCAGCATTCGCCTGTGCCCGAACAGCAAGCCAAATTTCGCAGGCTGCCAGCAAAGTCTCATTGAGATGTTTCACGAGTGAAATTCAACTCCTTTTGACAATGGCATATCAGCCACACTAGTGTGTGTTTGAGAGAACTTAACCCAATCCACTAAGAACATACCCCAAAAATTATGTTACGAGCAGAGCAGACTAGCAAAAAGGACCTGCAGAATATGTAGAGCTTCCACACGGTATATAACATCAAAACATGGCTTTCCAAGTTACAGGTTTACCATATATCACCTCCCAACTAATACCTTTCCCGAATATTAACCGACATCTCAGTAGCTATCAGATTTGCCAAAAATATGAACGGCACAAAACTGGGCATGTAAGAACCAACACCATATGCAATACGTACTATCTAAGACTAATCTAAGGCTGACAAGAGTATATAAGTTGGAGACGGAGCATCAGCATCATCAGCAGCAACATGTTACCACCAGCAGCAGCTCAAGCGTGCTTCGCCTTCTCATGGGACTGGAGCGCCGAAGCACTGCCGAATGTCCTGAAAGAATCGACGAGAGCACACGCGTTAGATGTCAAGCTTGCACACCAGAACACAAAGTTTGTCAGGCTGTCTGCATACCTGCTGCACGACTTGCAGGCGTGGGCGCCGCCGACATATTTGGACTTGAGATTTGGCTTGCTGTTCCCGGGCGCCTTGTCGGCCTGCTTTGCTGGATGGGGAGTTGCCACATGGACAGTCTTCCTGTCATCTGAAGCAAATGGGGTTTTATAGTTAGTTATAAAAACTGTTCTTACGACCGCACCCGGTATGAAGGTTGACAAGGGTCCACGGTAAGTATCGACGCACCTGTGTCCTGGCCAGATGGTGTTTCAATCTTTGCCTTCTTGTCAGGAGCAGGCGTCTCCAAGGCGGTTTCGGCCGCCCTCTTCGTGCCAACCTCAGGCTGCAGTGCACAAGAGTCAGATGAGACTGTTGAAGCAAACCGAAATAATGAGAACTGTTGGACCCATACCTTAGGAGTGTTTTTGTCTTCCTGATCACTTGTATTCTCCTTGTTACTGGTATCGTCAGAGCCAGGTGTCTTCAAGGCAGTCTCGGTGGCCACCGTCTTCTCGCCATCCTCGGGCTGTAGTGCACAAGGGTCAGATGCTGCTGTTGAAGCAAATGGAAACAAATGAGAACCGTTGGATCCACACCTTAGGAGTGTTTTTGTCTTCCTGATCACTTGTATCCTCCTTGTTACTAGTATCGTCAGAGCCAGGTGTCTCCAAGGCAGTCTCGGCGGCCACCATCTTCTCGCCATCCTCGGGCTGTAGTGCACAAGGGTCAGATGATGCTGTTGAAGCAAATGGAAACAAATGAGAACCGTTGGATCCACACCTCAGGAGTGTTTTTGTTTTCCTCATCACTTGAACCCTCTTTGCTACTGGTGTCGTCAGAGGCAGGTGTCTTCAAGGCATTCTCGGCCACCGCCTTCTTGCCATCCTCAGGCTGTAGTGCACAACAGAGTCAGATGATGCTGTTGAAGCAAATGGAAACAAATGAGAACTGTAAAGTTATCAGATCCACACCTTAGGAATGTCTTTGTCCATCTCTTCACTACTGGTACCATCTTCTTCAGAATCGGTATCTAAGCTACTGTACCCATCATCGTCGTACTGGATAAAAAGGTTTCATTGCCATCAATATTTCAAACTATTAAGAGAGTGAGCGCACTTGCATTATCATCAGCGAACACACTTACATCATCTGAATCTGAAGAAGAAAAGTCACTATCATCCTCACTACTGTCAAGGTTATCTGTAACCTTTTTATCACCCTTTGTTGTCGGAGGCTTTGCCACATTGCCTTAAAGATGGAACATAGAGAGGCACAGATGTGGCCCAAAAGTTATTAGTTCAGCCAGCGTAATGAGGAAACACAATTGCCCTTCAAGATTAAAATAACAAAAGACAAAATCTGCTTACCAACAATAGGATTGGTCACTTGATTGTTTACAGTTTCCACTTCATCTTCGCTAGAATCAGACTCGCTAGAATCAAACTCGCTAGAATCAGACTCGCAGATAGGCACAAAAATCTTGTAACCACATGCAAACACACTGGCAGTTTTTGAACTGTGTGATAGCTCAAACTGTTTCTCAAAGATCAAATCACAAGGAATCTGAGGGTGATTTTCAGCCGACAGAGTTCCAATGGCCCCCTTCTGATCACCAATTTTAGCAGATACTAGTATGCCGGCACTTCCTTTCTCTGTTTCACCCAGGGCAACCTGAAATCAGTAATCAGAACATGCAAGTAAATCCGTTAGCTTAAGGAGAGACCACTGGTTAAGCTTAAGAGAAGTACACACAAAGGCAATGAGGGACATGGCTAAACCTGTGTGAGATGAACAACACGCCCTTCACCAGGGTCGCAATAAACTGTCTGTCCCGGCTTCACTTCCACACCTGAACCAAAATAGCAACCCATAAGGCAATAAACACTTATAATTTAACCCACCAATGATGTCTTTTTACTATTATAAGAACGATAGTTAATGCAGCCCCAACAAAAGGGTATCACAAACTAGATGATCATAAATGGAAACTGCTGCTTCACCAAATAAAGATGTTCTGCAGTACTGTTGGTATTCAAATAGACAAAGGTGTATTAGAAAAATAAATCAATATAGCAGCAATGCCATCTCACTGCAACATAATGCTTGGCAAACTATATGGTCATACATGAAAATTTTGCTGATTCACCAAATAATTAAAGATTTTCTGCAGTTCTTTCGGTAGTCAAATAGACAAAGTTGTATAAAAAATCTACATAGCAGCAATGCCATCTCACTGCAAAAATAATGTTTGGAGTCACGACCAAAGAAAGCAAACGCTAACATCAGTTACCGCTATTGATTGAACTGCAAAACAGCTTGCTGTTCAGTGACAATAACTGTGATGAACCACCAAGGTGCAGAAGTATAAATTGTGTAGCTTCCAGCAGTGCAAGCTCGAGAAGGAACACCACTATTCCCCTACAAATCATCCATCCTACGAGGCGACATGCAAAAAATACGACCAGGAAGCATGTCACATGCTCAACCTCAAGCAATCAAGCCCCACGCACGCAAACGAACCAGCCGAGCCTAAACATATCGTCTCCCAGCACAACGCACGGCCAGCGTCAGAACGAGACTGCGCACCCGCCGCACGAAACGAGACGACCGGCGACGCGCGCGATCGCCCAAAATTCGAAGCAAAAGCTCTGGAAACCGGCCCGAGCCACCGCGAGAAAGAAGAAGACCAAATCGCATCGAGCGGAAGCATGGCTTACCCCAGAACTTCATCGTGGTCGCTCGGGGAGTCGAAGGCGCGGCCGCGCGAAAACCTTAGCGGATTGGAGCGGGAGGCAGAGCAGGAGGGTCGGGTTTAGGGTTTTGGCGGTGGAGACGACGGAGGGGAGCAGGGGAGCGGACTCCACAATTTAAAGCGAGGCGGACGGTCGAGGGCCGTTTGAGGCCTTCTTTATTAAGAAAAATAATACCCAAAAGGCATCTTAGAGTCCGTAGTTTGCATTCTTCTCCCTGAGATCTGTCCGTCCGCCCGTTGTTTTTCCTTCTTTATTAAGAAAAATAATACCCAAAAGGCATCTTAGAGTCCGTAGTTTGCTTTCATCTTTTTTTTTTAGAGAGACGCTACATGTCCGCCGGATGATCTGTATGATACATCTGCCACCTCAACGGCCGTTCGATGTACGCGCGCATAGCCGTTTGATCTATTCTGGCGCGCGGCTCGGTCTCCTTCCCGGACCCACTAATTACTGAAACAACGGTTGAGTTGCAGAAACAAGCGTCTCGCGAGCCATTCAATGCGTGACGCGAGCCGTTCAATCCTCCTCTCTAATTTCCTGCAACAATGCTCTTGTTGCAAGATCTAGTCTTCTCTGATTTCCTGCAACAAGACCTTGTTGCGAAACCTCATCTTCTACAAATTTCCTGAAACAACGGTCGAGTTACAAAAACAAGTGTTTAATTTGTTGTGCATCTTTCACGCGTCTGATTTTCTACAACAGATCCTTGTTGCAAAAATTACAACAACATCTCCCGTTGCGTCCTATTTTCTGCAACAAGACCCTTGTTGCAAAAATTAAAACAAGATCTCTTCCGCATCTAATTTTCTGCAACAGGACCCATGCGGGCATAGAGAGGCGGGGAGAGGAGCTGTTGGAGAGGACAATCAGGAGAGAAGGACTTGCAGCTCGACGGACGACAGCGACGTTTAGAGCGCCATGGATGGAGATCTTAGAAACAAAAGGAGCTGTGGCTTGCAGCAGTCCTTGCGGTGGCGGCGGCGCGCGACAAAGCGGGAGCAACGACCAGCTTGGCGTGGTGCGTCGATGCGTGGAGCAACGCTGTGAGAGAGAAAACGTGAGACAGATTGAGGAAGACGACGGAGCTACGTTCGGTGGGGAAAATAACGAGTGGATGAGAACCAAAAAAAGTAGATAAGGATATGACGGTGCGATACTATAATTATTTGCCAGGGACACGTGTCCGATGACGGAGGCAGCGGATGCAATTGCTGGATCAGCCGGTTGATTAGGATCATTTCCTTTTTTTAACTATAGTAGAATGTCCTTGTTTTGTCATGCCCCCTTTAATTTTTTCCTGACTGCATATATATAGGGGCTGTTCGGATGGAGTTCTAAGAGCAACTCCAATGGGGCGACCCATTTTGTCCGTTTGGATCATCCGAACACAAAAGTTGGCCAAACGGGGCAATTCAAACGGACACAGCGTCCGCCTGCTATCCGTTTCGTGTCCGCTCAGACCCAATTTTATCCCAAATTTGGGACACATTTGGGTCCGCGGCGGACACAAAGCAAACGCTTTCTGTGGCCTCCTCGTCCACCTTCGTCCGCTGCATGCGAGCACTGGCCCATCTATCAGCCACCCACCCATCCCACCCCCGTCTCTCTCCTCCTTTTCTCTTTCTCCCATCCACCCCACAGTGCCCCGCCACCGGCCGCTTCGGCCTCCGTCGCGAGCTAGCAGGGAGCAAGGGGCAGCGCCGGAGAAGCACCGGAGCCGGGGCAACGCCGGGCCAAGCGGATGCTCTCGACGACCTCGTTGCGCATGCGGCGCACCTCCATAGCGAGAACACGCGCGACCCCATGCTCTCGACGACCTGCTGCTGGCGTACAATGCGGGTGGCGTGCGCTGCGCTGCCGGGGCGAGAGCTACTGCAGCCCCGGCGAGCTGCTGCGGGTGGAGATCAGGCACGAGTGGCACGGGGCCAGAGCTACGGGGAGGGGCACGCATCGTGGGTGGCGTGCGGTGCACGGCCGGGGCAAGAGCTGCTGCAAAGCCGGCGAGGCGCATGCGACGGGGCGCGGGCGCGGCGGTGTGGGAGCTGCGGGGCGGGGCGCGGGGCGAGGCTGCACGGCTGTTGGTTGGAAGCTCGTCGGATGCAGATCAGATACTCGTCGGATGCTAGTCAGACAATCATTGGATGCTGACATCAAGCTGTGCACGGAGCCTATTGACATGAAGCTGCTCGTGCTCTGCGTGTGATGTCTACGCGGGGGGCGGCTGCTTGCATGCATGTGCTGGTGCGAGCGCGCGACCGAAGCACGGGCATCGGCGGAGGCGACCTCGCGGGGGCGTGACCGAGTTGCAGGGTGGGCGCGGCGAGCTGCGAGGCGGGGGTGGGGCGCGCGCGACGGGCCCGGCGAGCTGCGGACGGGAGCTCACGGGCGAGGCGGCGGAGGTGAGCTCGCGGGCGCAGGGTGAGGTCGCGCGGGAGCTCGCCCACCAGGTGTTTGACTAAATGCCGACGCGGATATGCACAAAATGGCTCTAGCTTCCGTTGAGCGCACCGGCCGACCCAAACGAAAAGGCGGATGCGGACAGGCGGATGGGCAACCCAAACGGATAAAAAACGAACAAAATCAGCGTCTGTTTGGGTCGCCCCATTAAAATTGCTTTAATAGGTAGCTGCTTCCTCGGACATAAATCCTTACCATAGGCCTCCAAAATTCAACCTGAGAATTGTGCCCGAGTCAGACAGCTTTGTGTGGAAGCCAACTAAACAACCCCATAAATACAATGCATATTAAATTTTGCATATGTAGAAACAAATAGCTTGCAATAATTGAAATGCACTTCACTTGTAATGTACTTCGATAATAATCAAGTGCTCACAAGTTGCTAAGGAGAAGCTTCAAATGTTTTGCTTCTGTTTTGGATGAGAGCCCGCACCTATAGAACTTTTATTGCTAGTGGTATATTTCACTGGAGGATTTAATGGAGATAAATGCATATATGAATTCACATCTTATCATGATATTTTTCTCTGAATCTTGTTATTGTTTCATATTCATCGTTCTATTCAGATTTTGATTGCTTGCCACATATGTCACATCAAATCATAAGCTTTGTGAATTGCGTAAGACTTGACGGTGAGTGGTAGCAGTGTCATATGGCATTCATTAAGCTTTGTAGATACAACAGTAGCCATATCCAAATACTAGCGGGCAGAGGCGCGGCAGCACCCCGCACCCGTTGGAGAGTCCATGTGATGTCGATCATTTTTTAAGGAAAACACTTCCCCTCAGTCGGTTGATCCGCGCTGGGCATCAACTGGACTTGCTGTTGCAGATTGGGTGTGATTGCACGGCTGCCTAGCGTTCGCTCCATCGCTCTCCATCCTTATCTCCATGACAGCCACCCATCCCCTCGTGTCTCTCTCTCTCTTTCCTTGAGGAGATTTCTTCTTCGTTCCGATCAAGCTGCCATGGGTGTCGGGGGATGACCCCCGGGTAGGCTCGGGGGTACTAGGCGCTTTTTCAAAACATTGGGGCGGCCAAGGCCCCACAATCCGACTGGCCCTCCAGCCGTCTCCCCAGCAGCAGGCCAGTTGGGCACGACGTTATGCCCGGGCCAGCTAGCCGTAGCCGGTAGCTGGTGGGGGTCAGCGTCTGTCCAATCCCACTGTATGACAAGACCCTCCCACAGTTGTGGAAGGTGTGTCTGAAGGAAATATGTCCTAGAGATAATAATAAAGTTGTTATTATATATTTCCTTATATCATGATAAATGTTTATTATTCATGCTAGAATTGTATTAACCGGAAACTTGATACATGTGTGGATACATAGACAAAACACCATGTCTCTAGTAAGCCTCTATTAGACTAGCTCGTTAATCAAAGATGGTTAAGTTTACTAACCACAGACATGTGTTGTCATTTGATGAACGGGATCACATCATTAGGAGAATGATGTGATGGACAAGACCCATCCGTTAGCTTAGCATATTGATGTTCAGTTTTATTGCTATTGATTTCTTCATATCATATACATATTCCTTTGACTATGAGATTATGCAACTTCCGGACACCGAAGGAATGCCTTATGTGCAATCAAATGTCACAACGTAACTGGCGATTATAAAGATGTTTTATAGGTATCTTCGAAGGTGTTTGTTGGGTTGGCATAGATCGAGATTAGGATTTGTCACTCCGAGTATCGGAGAGGTATCTCTGAGCCCTCTTGGTAATGCACATCATAAGAAGCCTTGCGAGCAAAGTGACTAATGAGTTAGTTGCGGGATGATGTATTACGGAACGAGTAAAGAGACTTGCCGGTAACGAGATTGAACTAGGTATGAAGATACTGACGATCGAATCTCGAGCAAGTAACATACTGAAAGTGCAATTAATCTCTGGGTGGTTTTAGTAATTATTAACAACATATAGCTCATTGAAATAATATCCAAGATAATCTTTTCAGAAAGTTCAATGATTGGCATGACATAGACTAAAGATGTGGACCCCTCAAAATGTTAAGGACATATATTGGCACAAGCGTCCAAGCATATTGGCACAAGCTCAAAATGCTAAGGACTAGAGATGTGGACTCCAAATTTAAAGAGAGACGGACGGTCGAGGGCCGTTTGATTATTCTCCGTGAGATCTGTTCGTCCGCCCGTTGTTTTTCCTTCTTTATTAAGAAAAAAAAAACAAAAAGCATCTTAGAGTCCGTAGCTTGCTTTCATCCTTCTTCTTTTTTTACTATAGTAAAATGTCCATGTGTTGTCATGGCCCCTTTATTTTTTTATTGCATATATATATATATAAACATAATGCATGTTAAATTTCGCATATATGTAGAAAAACATATGGCCCCTTCAAATTTTGTATTTTTTTGAGAAGGTTTCTTCTTCCTCCCGATCCAGATGACATGGGCGTCCCTTCCCTGGTCCGCGCACTGCCCAACAACGTGGCTCCCGAAGCTGTGCATGCCTCAAGGTGTCGGTGTTGTATACTAGGCCCAGGATGCTGCAAGCATGTGTCGCTCACCGCCGAGGTGTGGACTAAATCCACAACCTGAAGCTACCAGTGTTTCAGATGGGCATTGCTTGCTGCCGTCCCGGGATAGATCCATGGTTCGAGTTCTTGTGACGGTGCTGCAAATCGCTCACCAACGATGCTTGCGATGCGGAACTCGAAGATGCCTGCAACACCATGGATGTTGTGGGATGCGCGTTGTTCACAACATCATATTTGTTGCAATATTTTTGCGGCAGAGAACTTGTTGCAGGAATACAAAGGAGAGTCCGGAGATATTGTTGCAATTTTTGCAACAAGGGTCTTATTGAAGTAGTTTTGCAACAAAGGTCTTGTTGCAGGAATATAGATAAGCAGCCGGAGATGTCGTTACAATTTGTACAATAGGGGTCTTGTTGAAGAATGTGCAATATAGAATACTTACCGTGCAAACTAACCAATTATTTACCATTCAACGGTAGCATAAAATTTAAAACAAAATAGATGGACACATATATGCAAATATTAAATTATTATTATCTTGAATATAGTGATAATAAAATAATTTTTTGTATCTTGAAAATGCTTTGGCAATTAAATGGATAAATAACATACTCCCGCTCGTCATGTATCACATAGATGGATTTTTTGTACCTCTTCATCATTTTTAATATACTTCATAATGATTGCTAGTTCCGTGAAAAATTACATTGAGACCCCACATTATATACTATTTACACATAAACTGTATTTTTGTATGTAATAGTTATATAGTACTCCCTCTGTAAACTAATATAAGAGTGTTTAGAACACTAAAATAGTGATCTAAATGCTCTTATATTAGTTTACGGAGGGAGTATTGCATAAACTAAGGGCTCCGACTATATTTTTTGTGTGAAACTTGTATTAAGCAATATTAAAATAAGTAATAAGGTATAGTGAGGATGATAGAGTTCTAATACTTTTGTGTATGTGGTATATTTGAACATGAGAGTACATACTCGTAGCAGTAAAAAAAAAGAGCAATGCTAGACTCACGGGGTGGTTTTTTCCGTGTTTCACGGAGCTACCAACGTGGAGGTTTGAGATTGAATTAAACGGGTGGGAAGGGGCCCACCCCCCTGAAAATCAGGGAGGGGGATATGATTTTGGAAAATTAAGTAAAACGTTTGTATTAGTCTGTGTGTATAGTATTATTGCAAAAAAATAGTATATACTCCCTCTCTTCCAGACTATAAGACGCATCAGTTTCCACGCAAGTTAATATTATGTATGTTTGACCAAGATTATAGAATGGAATGTCGATACCAACAATACAAAACAAATAAAATATGAAAATACTTTTCTAGATGAATCTAATTATACAAATTTGGTGTTGTAAATATTGATATGTTTTTCTAAAAACTTAGTCAAACATGCACATGTTTGACTTTTGAGAGAACTTATATCTGTACTTTATACTTCAAAACGAAGGGAGTATATTACATTTTTGAACAAATGGAATATATTAATATCATATGGAGATACCAATTACACCCAACATCTGCAACAACGAAATGTCCGGATGCACACAGCCCGTTCAATCCAATAATCCGAATTGTGTAAGGCTCAACCAGGCAATCTCATACATAACCAGTGAAGACAGCGAACTCATTTCCACCGTATCTACCACTCTAATGTTAACAAGAACACCTTTATAAAAAAAACAAGAACACCGCACTCCACGAACTACATATGCATGATCCGCCCTGAAAGTGAAACGGACTGAACCTTTCCATAAACCTCCAGCACACAAGCTCCTTAAGTGTAAGGGCCCATGCCGATGCTGGAGCCGCCGTATGGAGCGCCGCCGGCGGCATCCCGGGATTTGGAGTAGCTGATGTAGTAGAACTCGCTGAGGATGGCGGTGAAGAAGGTGAAGGCTGCACCAGCAGCGAAGACGCCCTTGCGCAGCGTCTCGCAAGAGAGCGGGTCGCCGTTGAAGATCCCCCTGTACCGGGTGTGGTATGCATTACGGACTGATCCTGCCAGCAAACACGCCGCTGCGACGAGGAAGGTCAACCTGCAAATGGGAAGCAATCATATGAAAATTTCTCTGGGAACTGCAAGTGGAATGACTTGGTTGATACATTACGTCATTATCTACTTTTTCCACATTACTACAAGTTGGGCGCAGATCCTGACTTCTAAGCCACCTGACTTGAGTCAGAGAACCTAAACGAAACCTCTAGGTACTGAAAAGCATTTAGTCGTGACACACAACAGCAATAAGGTGAAAGAGCATCAAGTTCAAGTTTCAGTATATGTATTGAGGGACACAAGAAGGAGCAGTCAGAAACAGTCCAAGACGTGAAACCGGTTCCAAACTGGTGAGAATGGTCAGGCAATGGCATGTCTAAATTAGTTCAAGGCTGGGCTAGCTCAGGAGGACACCAAGGAAGCGAAGCCATTTACTCCATTGGCGTTGACTTAAGAACTGTTTAGAAAAGCCCAATACATGATTTCAAGGAAGATCAGATAAATAATTGAGCCACACAGTGCTAAAAAAAAACTGAAGTGGTTCGACAGTTCATTGAAAAACTTAACTGAAGCATGTGCTCTCACCTCTGGCCAAAAGAGATGAGCATATAAACATGCTCTCACTAATTTACTGTAACGGTACAGCTGTTGGTAGTGGTTAGCACAGCTACACAGGTATGAAATAACAAATAAGAGGATACTACTACAGAAGGTCTCATTAACATTAGAGGAAAGAAAAAGAGAACTGCTACACAAATGAGGAGCTTTTCTACTACCTGCAGGGAAGCGGGTGATGGAGGTGAAGCTGGAGACAGGCTCCCAGCGGTGGGATCAATTCAAGGAGGGGATGGAGATTATGGAGGAAACATAGAAGAAGAGGAGGAGCTCAAGGCTGCGGAGTGCGTAGAAAAAGGAGCAACAGTACCAGTTCAATAGGAGCAACTACTCCTACTATAATACAGTACTAGTTCTGTGCCAAAATTTGGTTCAGTCAAGAGATTCTATACCCAACTTATAACAGATCTAAGGTACCTGCACAATTCTGCATCTTCATAACAGAACTGTCAACAACTACTAAATTTAGCAGAAACACAGAACCCACAACTGTTCAGCCTTGGCAAATACTACCGAGCATGGTAAATTTTGATCTTGGCATCCTTCCAGGCTGACCAAATTAGGCCGTGAGGGGGCACCCACTTCAGAAGGCTCTCGACTCTAGTAAAGTAGTATTAAAGTAATTCTTAGCTTGAAATCAATAGCCAACCCAACATAAAACAAACCAGCAGCAGAATCGATACACACACATAGATCTGAACCCCAATCTCAACCTCACTTTAGATCTGAAGTGATGTCTAAAGTTTGGCTCAAGCGCCATCGGTAAATTCAGACCACAGGGCTAGATCTAATCAATTTCAAATTGCCGTAAAAGGGGGAAACTGAACTGATGGCCACAAATGTCAGAAGACAAACGAGAGGAAAGGAAGCTTAACTTAAACACACTGTGTAAAATAAACAGTTTACCATGAGAAGAGGAAGAGCATGAGGGCGCAGGCGCGCGAGCCCCCCGGCTTGAGCCCGCGGCCGCAGCAGAAGCAGCGGCTGGCGAGCATGACGACGGCCTGCGCGGCGACGAGGAGGAGCAGCGCGCCGACGCCGTAGCCGGTGGCGACGTCCGAGTCGTAGAAGCAGTAGTCGTACTCCTTGGCCAGATCCGGCGTCACCGTGGCCTTGCTGCGGCGCTGCTCGGCGGCGACGGCGAGGCCGAAGGCGATGAGGTTGAGGAGCAGGGCGGACACCTGCACGAGGATGGACGCCATTGCCATTGCGCTCTGCCTCTCCGAGGTGGTTGCTTGCTCTGCTGGGGAAAGTGAGGTGTGGAGCGGGTTCCGTGTCAAGTTAAAAGGTCGCGGCTTCGTGTCGGTGACGCCGGCGTCGGCGTGGAGCTGGTGAGTGCGAGCTGGCTAACACAGACTCAGATCTGGGGTTGGTGCTTCCCGAGAAGAAAAACAATTGATCCGGTTAGTTGGCTGGGGAGGTGAGTGAAGTGGACTGCGTGCCTAACGGCAAGGGAGCGTGGAGCACCGCCCCGAATGGCCGCGACCAACCGAGAACGGACGTTTCGCTCTCGGCCTACATGGAGGCGTCTTTTTTTTTTTTTTGCAAAATTCAAACTTTTTGCAAAATGCAAGTAAAAAAGGGTGTTACCTCCTCCGTCCCATGAAAAGTGTATATACATAAATTTTAAGACAAATTATGAAATGGAGTAAAAAATTTGCATTTGAACAAATTATGTTTCTTTGTTGCGGGCCGAGTGTTTGGGCCGGGTGTGTGCGCGCCGCTCGATCCACCTGAATCCAGCGCCCTTGTTTTGCACCACGTCCCCATTACTCTCACCGCTTGACTCACATCCTTGTCTCTTCACCACGCCTCTCTTCCGCTCGTCCATCCCCCTGTTTTCACTTTCGCTGCGACCGTCATGAAAGAGTCAAAGCTCGCGCCCCTCCCCCTTCTCTATGCATCTCTTCGGACCTCCCCCGGCTATCGTAGGTTGCCACAAAGCCGGCACACACCGCCACACGCAGCTACATGAACAAAACAGGGTGTCCGGTGTTGCAAACCACAGTCCCAGTGCACAAGAACAAGATGCTGCTACCACGTCTTATAGAGCTAGAATTGGCGCAGCGAGGTGCTACAACCAGCACGCGCCCGTGCTTCAACCAGCACACAACAATGCTGGGACGACATGTCGAGCTGCTACGAACTGGAGCGTGCATGGTGGCGACACCCACTGCCAGCCTACTACTACAACCATGGTTGTCGACTGCTGTGTTCGGCGAGGACAAATGCTACATCAGTCCACGTCGATGTTCTCACCTGCACGGGGACGGCGCCGTGAGAGGTGCTAGATCTGGCGAGGGTTTATTTTTTTGGAACCGACAAGGCGGATTGCGGGAAACGACAAAGTTATTGTCTAGAACCAGCAAAACGGATTGTAGGAACTGTGGTTCCGGAATGCTACCATGACGACTCTCTGATGCAACATCCATGATTGCCATGTGCTGGAACCGTGGTCACTGGATGCTACATTCATGGTCACCACGAGCTGGAACCGTGGTCACCGGATGCTACATCCATGCTCACAACAAGCTGGAACCGTTGTGACCAGATGTTGCATCGACACCCACCAAATGCTGGAACCAGCAGAGACGAGTACTGGCAACCGGTGATGTTCCAGCCATCGGCACACTGCAAAGGGGTTCAAGACGGCGTCGCGGCGGGGCAACCACGACTACTTGAGGCGCTGCTATCATGGACGACCAGCTCGGGGCGCGGTGATTTTTTACCGGATTCAACAAGCGCGGCGCGATGGAGGTGGAAGAAGACGTCAAACGTTTACGCGTCACTTCAATCCACTTTGATTTGACGGTTAGGAAAGAGCGAATACAACGGGCAGGGCCAGTCGGATGACCGGCGCCTAGTAGTCGCCATAAAAACCATTTTGTGCACACAATTTGGTAGTTCGCAAATAGATTGTCTGACATTAGGGAAGCAATTCTTCCACAACGCTTGGTTGACTGGACTGAGTTGATGCGCTACACGACAGTACAAGAAGCAATAAAAATGACATTCATGTCTATAGACCACCTAGCGACAACTACAAACACTAGAGAGAGCTGAAGGCACGCCGCCACCATCGGCCCTGCCTCACCGTAGCCAGGCAAACCTTGATGTAGTAGAAGTCAGGAAGTCGTCGTGCTAAAATCCCAAAGGACCAGCACAACATAACAACAACTGTCACCGATGAAAAGAAGCGTAGATCAGAAGGATCCAATCTGTAGACGCACAAACATAGACGAACCATAACCGAATCCAAGACGATCCACCAAAGACAAACACTGACCAAATCCCTCGAGTTCTGCCAGAGACACGCGTTCACACACCCTTCGATGAAGCTAGATGCACCACCGGAACGAGGACTAAGCAGGGAGAACTTCATTTCATCTTCAGAGAGACGTCGTTGTCTCATCTTTCTGAGCACACAAACCCTAAACAAACCTAAAGAAACGCCTAAAGACAAAGCAGGAGCCCTCCCGCCGGCAAGGGATGGGATCCACCGCGCAGGAAACCCTTACGTGGGATTCGCTCATGGAAGGAACATGATGAAAATGTTTTATGGCCTTCCACGCAACCAACAAAGCTTTAGCAGCCAAAATCAACGCCGGCATAATGGAGCTGTCAAACCGAGGATGTGATGTACGGATTTGTTGATTTAAAATGAATTTTGTTTAATGTGGCAAACTAAAACCGAGTTCTTTGATGCTACAACACTTTTCAAGTTGATCTTGCTGCGTATGTCTTGCATTGGTTTCACACTTTTGGTGCATATGGTATTTGTACGGTGTTACAGTAGTTAAAACAGTACGTTGCCTAATACAGTAGTATAATTTTCTGTTGCATTGAGATGTTTCTTATTGCACCAAGTTTTTATTGGCAAAAGGAGGAGAAAATACGTGCGAAACGTCAGGCTCCTAAATCTGCAGGAAGAGAGAAAAGGATCATCCAGGATATAATGACCGAGCCTGTGAAGTACTGATAGACAGTGGACTTGCAGCACTTCGGCTCATCATTTCCTGCCTCAGCCAATATGAAGCCAAGCACAACATACATTTCTTTTTAACAAAGTACAACATACATAACGACTGGCAGCAGAGCCAGGTCAGCTTAGCTGTGTTCTGCCTCTCACAAGTATCCTCAGCATCCATTTATTCGGAAGATGCCACACATACCTTCAAAACCTGCCCGGTCAATAGGGAATACTACTAGTAATATTTACTAGCACCACACGGGGCTCTCAGGGAAGACGAATCTCCTGGACTTGCAATCTCCCTCGCTGCTGAAGCTCGTAGAGCATGAGCAGTGCGGCGGAATCCATCGCGCTCTTCTTATCCGCAAAGCAATCCCCTGTGAGGCTGATCACATCACTATTCGGTATGTGCAGTTTTATGGTTGACGCGAAGGTGAACCCTTGACCTTGAGGCGTAGGCGTGCTATCACGGAAAATGGGTAGATTTAGCTGGTCAGTTTACACAAGCTACCTGGAAGGACACTCATCAGTAATCACAGGGAGAGACAGCTTTGAGGCAAAAGTACCTTTGTTCTACCTTCGCACAATCGAAATTAGGAGCTGGCCATTGTAACTTTTTGCAGAACTCATACAGTCCTGCACGGGGTCCTCCTTTGCTCATTCTCACCGGCCAGTCCACTGCGTAAGTGAGACATTATACACAGTTCCAGTGAGTTGACAAGAACTCGTGCTTGGGATGACAAACAAAACATACCTGGTTTATCAAGACTGGCAGCTATCTTTGATCCAGCTGATCGCTTTCCCCTGGTTGGTGTTGAAAGTTGTATATCCATTGCATCAAAAATGTTACGACGATCCTGGAACTGTTGCGTGTTGCTTGCATTCTTTGGTACTATAAGTCCTTCCTCCTGCAGAAGAAAATCGAACATTGATGGGTTGAACTGCTGGACCTTGAAAACAAAACGATGTCAAAATAGTGAAAGCACAAAACAGAAAACGGGTACCTCAAGGTCCTTGAGTAACATGGAAGCTGCATGTGCTTTAGCATCCTTTTTGCTCTTGCCACAACCTTGCCTGACAAGGAGCGTCTCCTTGAGTTGCACATCCAGAGTAGCCTCTATTTTGTCTCCATCTGTACACTTAATTCCATCTGTACACTTAATTCCTAGAAAGTACCCACTTTTGTTGCACCATTCGAGAAGCTCTCTGAAGGGAGGTAACTCCAGCTTCTCAGGTGTAACAATAGGGGAAAGAAGAGGTTTGAAAATACCCCAAACTACCTCCAAATCAAGTTTTCTATCTATAAGAATTGCACCCGCAATACTTTCTACAACATCACCCAGAACCTGCAGGGCAAAAGAAAGAAAACTATGATATTAATATAGATAGGTGGTCAACTACACTAGTACACGACGATTCTGGAAAATGAAACAGAAGGTGAATAAAAAAATTAACAACAGTAATACCCATAAATAAAAAATGTGACTAATAATCTATTTAGCCATCTTGAGTAAATCATACACATCGAAGGCAAAGGAAGAGAAACATACCTTAGGCCCTCTTAATGCCGCATCTGATAAAAGGTTGAGTTTGTCCGTGGAAGAATTCTCTAAACTATCCACATATTCAGTAATATTTTCTGGTAATTTCCCAGAAGAATGCTGGAGAAACTGATATAACTTATGCTTCACTGCGAGTTGTGCAAAATTTTCATTGTTTACTGATGCAGACCGTAAATCTGTCAGCTCCCCCTCATCGGTGTCTTTATGACTAGAGAAAAGATGTCGTGTTAAAAGAATATCCAAGACAGCATCACCAAGGAACTCCAGACGCTGGAACAAATAGACGCATTCAGTGTTTTCCAGTAAGAAAATTGAATAATAAAGATTTGAAAACACCCAACATGAATAGCCAGCTAAATTAAATTTAATGCTAACATCAGCCATTACCTCGTAGGAATATCCTTCTGCTGATTCCTGCAGTGATGGGTGGGTAAGAGCTTCTAGCAGAAGACCTTTCATCAAAAATACATAGCCTAGTTTTGCTTCAACCTTTTCAATTACATCATTTTTTGGAAGATAAGTCTGCACAGATGCACTCAAGAACTGACCAATCAATTCTTCCTCAACTTCAACATTAATTCCCAACCATTTGAGAACAGCCATAGCTGCTCTTAAGCCACCTTCTACATAATATGCACCGATTATAGCTTCGACGCAATCAGAAATTGTTTTGGAACACATCCATCTGTGTCCCTTATCACACAGCTGGCCTACTTTCACATTAATATCCTCAGTGACAACCTCAGAATTTACTCGGCAATTACAAGGAACAGGATGAATGGAGAGCTGTCCTGGTGCAAGCCATCGACGAGGATCAAATGCAGCATCACGTATATAACCCTATGAATCACATGCCACCAGTTACAGGATTAGTCTGTGATAATGTTAACAGTCCACTTAACAAATGCAACATTTGTATAGATTGCCCAGAATGAGATACAATTTACCTGTATTTTGTGTTCAATTCCAAACCCATAAAGTGCAGCATTAGATATTATATCAACCCTACTGGATGTTAACTGCCCCTCATCCATGTTAGGAAATTTTAGGAAAAGGTGACAACTAACGACAT
The DNA here is from genome assembly GCF_056163025.1 of Triticum urartu. NCBI lineage: Eukaryota > Viridiplantae > Streptophyta > Magnoliopsida > Poales > Poaceae > Triticum > Triticum urartu. Next base: position 638,324,157 of record NC_141875.1, read on the forward strand.
ACTTCAACACAGAATCTCCCAATAATTCCAGACGCTCCATTGAGAAGTCTTCAGAGCATCGAAGAGTTGTGATAGCTTCTAGAATCTGAAGTGCATGTGCAAATTGATTATGTCCATTTCATGGAACACAATAAACGTAATGTATAGAAGTGATAAAAAATACTAATGCCGATTTCTTACCAGAAAGCTTGATACATTAGAATCGTCATATGAAATTTCACTCTTTAGTTGACTGGCTAGCATTAATGCCTCTATACGATGCATCAAAGATGGGAACAAATAAAATGTTCTTAAAATGTCATCAGAAAAATTAAGGGGAATCAGCAACTCTGGGGGCATGTGAACACGGTTGTTTGCCTTAGTTATATCTGATGTGCCACCCTTTTTCTTCTCACCGTTACCTAGAAAAGGCAGCGAGCAGACATGAGGCTCATATATAAATAATCAAGCAAAGCATGAACAATGAGGACAAGATATATGGCGAATGCACCCGTCTAATTAAATGAGCTCATTGTTAATCATGTTTGATGCATGAAAAACGAAGATGATTTATGTAATAATTCTTCAAGAAACTACAAAGTGACTAAAACTGAAACTGGCTACAGAGGGAAAGACAAGGACCTTCATCTCTGAGCTTCGAGGAAAGAATGTTGTGAGGCCTATGACTGGGTTTCAGCACTAGTAGTGGCTGTGAGGGATGACGAAGAACTATGCCATACCTGCAAATGAAATAAATTAATTTAACATATTATGATTGAGCAAGCACATGAATATGCGCAGTAACAAACATACTTCTTCTCAAAGTATTCTGCAAAGGTGCGGAACTCTGTTCCTTTTTCATCTGATACACCATCAAATGTGCTATTGGCAGATAGATCGGCAACATGAAGAGCAGTATATATCTTTCCTGTGTGGACTGCCAGCACTACCACATTTCTAAGGAAATGAGTCTCACATGAAGTGTTGGCGAAATGAATTAGATCTTCATCATTTTGGTCGAAATCAAGTATTCCCTGTATGTTCATTTTTTCTTCAGAATAAATCTTCCTCAAAAGTTTAACAGCTGTTGCGGCTTCATCAATCACTCTCCAGTTGATGCATGTAATACCATGGGACTCCACAGTAGGATCCATAGGTAAAATCAAATACATATTTGGATTATTCCAGATAAACGTGTCATCTTTATTGAGAATAAACTCCCGCGGAACGTCGGATGATTTTGATCCAGTGAACAACTTTCCAAACAAACCATTGAACAGAAGTACTTGAAATAGCTTTGCTTGCTCCATCTACGCGAGGAAAACAGAATGAATCTTTCATATGTTAATCAAAAGTGACAAAAAGAACAGGGATAACAATGGTAGCAAGAAGAGAACACAAACTTGAGCAGACCTGTTGAACATCCAACTCAAAAAGGCCACAAGGAGAGACTGAAGCTTTCACCATCTTGTCATGTAGAAACAGATCAATATCCAAATTAGCAGCTTCATGTGCTATAGTTTTATCAATTAACAGAACAAAATCGGAGTATTTCTGACCAACTTGGTCACAAAGAAATTTCATTCTGTAGCCTTGAAGCTTAACAGCAGTTCTCTCTGATGCCCAGGTACCAGACAACCCACATACTCTAGTTGTACCATGTAGCTCCTTTCGTTTGGTTGTACCTTCGTGGAGGCAATAAAAGATTGTCATCAGAAATACAGGTTCCTTTTTATCACAATTAACTCAGGAATAAATATTTTGTAAAAATATACAACATTTAGAGCTTAGTAATAACTCACCTACACCAGCCAAAGATGTGAGAACGTCAGTTTTGTTCACAGATTCCAGTGGTGGCTCTTCAACAGATAGACAAAGAGAGTCAGTAAGTACTCCTAGCTGATGCAGCTGCTTACATGCATCAAGACAAACAAGCTGTTTTGCTTTCTTCTTGTTTCTTGCTTTTGGACCCACCAAAGGTGGCAACATGTCACTAGATGGTAGTGTTAACGTACACACAAAACCATCACCGTAGTTGGTGAACTCAAACAAAGGTTTTGTGGTGTCGTACCTGTGACATGTTCAGAAATGTAAGAACGTGAAATTGGAGCCCTCCACACAAAATGACAACTGGTATCGCAGATTTACAGGTGTAAAATGTGTAGCCAAGAATAACCAGACTAAAAAATGCGATCACCATACTTGTCTCCTGGAAGCTTGTCACAGTATTGGACGATAACACTAACGCTAGAACCAGCAGTTACTTTTGCTCCGGTTGTGCCTACAAGGTATTCATTTTTTTCTTCAACTGGGAAGAAACCAGGGAGTAGATCCTCGGAATCTCTGTTCAAAGCAGTCTCAACCATTGACTTCTCGCTTCTCAAAATGGCAGATATCAAATTATTTTGTTTAACATTTTCCCTGCAAAGAACATCGCAATTATAGCTTCTTTGTTTTCCCTTTTCACCATTCCTTTTTGCAACCATTTAACACCACAAGCATAAAAAAATCTAGAATTAACAGCCAAGTGAAATTTTACCTTTCAATCATTAGTATGTACTGAGAGTCCTTCTGGCGTGCTCGTCCACGTGACTGCATATAACTACGGGTAGTCTTTGGCAAATCAAATCTTATTACACACGAGCAGTCTGTGACATCAATACCCTCTTCTGCGACATCCGTAGTAAATAGTAAGTTCACCTACATTTAGTCCAGAATGGGAAGACAAAGAAATGTCAGATCACAAGGACCAAATTTCCCTTTCTCTAAATGTCGACAGAATCTAACAACCTTTCCAGAGCGAAATGAATCCAGTGTGTCCTTTTGCATTTTAGGGGTCAGAGCGTCCACTGAAGAACTCCCTCCAGTAAGAGAAGAAAATGTAAAATGTGAGAGGTGTCCAATTTTCTTCATTGTCCGTTCCATGGCTCTAGCAGTGATCTTTCGATCCACAAAAATGAGGCATCTGACATGATCACAGTTACTGCTAGGAAGAGAAGCATGTCATGTCAGTGTAAAGGAGCAGAACTATGTCATCATGTGAGGTAAAACCGTAAAAGTAGCGTATTTACCTGAAAGAGTGGAAGATTTGGATGAGTTCATAAAGCTTTGGTGAAATATAACCCGTCTTAATTGCTTCCACACATCCACTCTCAGAATTTAGAAGCACATCGCTGCCTGAAATGACAGGAACTCATTACAGATGATATATCATACTTGATCTAGTGGTAAATGCTACATTTATTTAATATTCTTCGGCCAACAGTTTTGCATAATAGTGTAAGGCTGCAAAAAAGATCATCGGAATAATAGGGTATTGCTGGTTTTAGTTACACATCATCACACCTTGCTGGAGGTGCTTGTCAATTATACATGACATATCCTCAAAGAACTTCAGATGAAGCACTGAAATTTCTGCAAGCAGGAACGAGCTATTTGCAACACTTTGAATATTTGTGGCATCAGAAGCTTTCTTCAGCCAACCTTTTCTCTGACCCCTTTCAATGTAGATTTTGGTGGCCTACAAGGAACATAAAGTATTAACTATGGCGTGATGCCCTAAATGTCAAATAGTGATTAAAAAATTAAGATAAAAACTGCATTACATGTTACATGAAACATTAGAACCAATGAATCTAAGAGATACCTCACTAGCACAAAGAAGACCAATATCATCGATGCAATACAGGATTTTGGCTGAAGAATTGGATAGACGCCTCCGTGATTCTTTAGCTATTTCATCGGATTCTTTATTCTGGTAGTTAGGCTTATTCTGCAATGTAGTTATTAACGCATCGTACTGCACGAACAAAAATTAATTGTCCTCAGAAATAAAATCTCGAGCCACTGAACTTCAGTAACATATACTTAAACAGTAGAGGAGGGACTAAAATGAGAGACCTCAGAATGCAAAAGTCCCAACTCTTCACTCAAATCCTTGAAACAAACTGTTTTTGGGTCATAGTATCTGTCCACTTCTTTTGCAGAAGGAGCGCAAAGCTCTATCTCTGCTCTATCAGCCACAGCGTAGATCTGTTCAAGCAAAACAGAAATATATAGGTTGAAGGCCACAATCTAGAAACATATCTGGATATGGATATATGTTTGGAGTTTTTTTTCTAGATCCACAGGCACTAGCCCTTGTGGCTTTTAAATTAAAAGAGAACAGATACTAGGTCGAATGCGGTGGGCCACTAGGGGCCACGACCCCACACACCTCTAGCCAATTGGTTGATGCCCACTTCTATATGTTTGCAGTTCAATGGACAAAAATAGAATGCTGCAGTGATCACAACTAGAATATTGTGCAAATACCTTGTATAACCAGAAAAATAGGAACTACCTTAGCATTTAGAAGCTTTTCCAGTTCAGTGAACTGAACTTCACAATCCAGATTAGAAGAGACACCTATAAAGATGACAAAGAAAAATCAAAATCATCAGAGAAGATTTATGGGGTGTAGAAGGAAATCAAACCTATGGTAGATACTACTCCCTCCGTTCCGAATTACTTGTCGCAGGTATGGATGTATCTAGATGTATTTTAATTTTAGATACATCCATTTCTGCGACGAGTAATTTGGAACGGAGGGAGTACGACGCAAGGGAACTTCAGAAATATTGACAGTCCATGGCAGAAATACAACTGAAGATTATGCCCTTGAAGAGTTCCTTCTCTGGATTAATGTTTCTTTCACTTGGCAATCACATGTCACGTTTAGTAATTTAGCTCATGACCTATATGCTATTGTTCATAAGAATGTTACAGTGACCTTTCATCATAGTCTACGATCAAGTTTATCCATGCCACTGTATTTACTGTTTAGCATTCACTTGTTTACCTTAAATTATGTATTTGACACGAAGTTCATCAGTTTATTTAATATATCTGACATGCAAGTAGAAACAATTCAAAGCATGCAGTGTTGTACGCAATGTAGCAAAACAAAAAAGTATTTTATGTATTTGTGAATGCTTGCCTTTCCTTATAACAGGCGAGGCCGTCATACCAAACACCTTTGGCTTGTGGTCAGATTGGTGATAGTAGTCCTGCTCAAAACATGTCCATGGCGAACACAACAATTTCAGAATGATTATAAAAAGGAAATGTTCAGCACAACAAGGTGATCTGGTGTTTCACAATACCTTCATTATTCTCGAATAAGGGTGTTTGCCAGTTGCACGATGGCACTCATCAAATATCATAAGACTAACCATGTCCAAGCTCAAGAAAGCTTTGCCTAAAGCACTTAGCAACACATCTGGTATCATCACCATGACCTGCAATGTTTCAATGGCACTCCAAAGTAAGTGACAAAAGCATCTACATACAAATGAAACAAAGCATAGCACTGATCAAAATTTAAGAAAGGTATAAGAAAATGGGCCTATGTACGAGTCCAATGCACGAATGAAGTGGTAGTAGATGTATTGTTTGTTAGCCCAGTATCGCACAGATGAATTGGCAGAAGTTATCACAGATGACGCATCAAGCGATGGTATGTTAATAAGGGGTAGGGAGACTAAGAACGAATACAGATGAAAATAAAATTATTTCTTGGTCAAATAAGCAGAGGACGACTCAGAAAGTATGAATATGCTTGTTAAGTCGACTAAATCGTTATACAATGGTATTAGATATCAACTGTCAAGGTCTTTCAATGCAAGTCAGAAGCATTTAGGGGCTGTTTGGTTTTCGCCTGTGTACGCCCTGCCAATCTTGGCAAGCCAAATAATTGGCGTAAGAATTGGCCGCCCCAGACTTGCCAATGATTTGGCGTGAAACTGAACTGGAGGAGTTGAGGTGGGCTGGGCGCACCAAAAAATTGGTGCCCATCCAAACAGAATGCCAAGCCTAGTCAACGACCAAAATTTTGGATCGGCAGCTGAGGGCTGCAATCCAAACAGCCCCTTAATCTGTCTATATCTATATACCAATATGATCCAACAAATCTCAGACATCAAACAGTGTCAATCCAACGGCCTATATTGCTCCAATGGCAAGCGCTCAACATGTTTAGCATGCAATTAATAACATACGAAATATAGACTATCCATGTAATTACGCGTAATTGATATCCTACCTCATATTAACATGCAATTAATTTTCTGCCTAATATCAACATGCAATTAATTTTCTACCTGAGATCAACGTGCATTGCACGTACGCAACGCATTTACCGGTGTTATCAAGTAGTATGATATAATGAACAGAAAAATTCAGACAAGCATTGTTACCATGATACAATGAACAAATGAGGAACCAACAGGCCTGGACCAGCAATTACCTGAGATTTCGATATTTTTTCTTTCCATCTCTGAGGCGTCCAGTGATCAACCCCCGAGGCACCGCAATACAGCTCCACCTCAAAATCTGTGTGGGTTTTAATCACCTCACATTGCTGCGGCAACAAAATGTCAGAACATACTAGTTTCATATACCAAGATGAATGGACGGTCACCAGCCTACATACTGCAGTAGTACAACCTGTGTGACGAGCTGAACTGTTGGTGCAAGGAATATGATCTTCCCGTTGTTATTTGATTTGTCCATCTTTTCCCCAAACTCTTTCATGAGCATCACGGCAATCATCGTCTTCCCGGCTCCTGTGTCAAGCATTGCAATCGTGTTTCGGGCCTTGGCAACCTCAAAGACATCGAGCTGGTATCTGACCGATTTCAATATCAGAAAGCAACATCAGGCACAGTACTCTTGTCTGATCATACAAGACTGTATAATCCTGCAACAAAAATAAAGAAATGGTGCCAAACCTTCTGGGTGTGAAAACTTGAGACTCCGTCTTCTGCCGCTTCTGCCCGTCTGCTTCGTCTCCTTGAGCACACGACTCCGATGGCCTCTTCAGAGGGTTCATGTTAACTGCCCAAAATCCAACAAACAGTTCAGCGAGAGAGATCAATGGCGAACCCCAATCCTTAGAAACCCCCTCACCAATTCGAACAGAATCAAATTAACTCGAGAGGAGGGGGGGAAACAGAGTGCTCGTGTTCTGTCAGAAACGAAAAGCCGGAGCACCTTAACCCCCAAAAACCCTCGCAGAAACTCCCAACTGGCAGAAACCCCAGAGCAGAGATGCCGAAGTAGATCAATGGCGCCGGAAAATGTTCTGGAAGCGCCCGCGTGCCCGGATTAAGCCCCGCGGAAGCTCCAACATCAAGCCAATCCGCCGCCATTAACGCGAATGCACGGAGCCGCAATCAACCGGGTCGAACGCGCATTGCCGAATCAACCCCGGCGGCCTGATCGGCAGGAACGCCGCAGCCGCGAAACCCGAACCGGCCGAGAGCGGACACAAAACCCCAAGAGGGACGCGCAAGGCGGCGAGGCGAGGCTAGGTTGGTTGCTTACCGTCGGGGACGGGGGCGGCGGCCTCCGCCTCCGCCGGCGCCGGCGCGGGACCGGTGGCGTCCATCGCGTCCTCGCCGGCCTCTCCGCCTCCGGGCGCCGATTCCGGTTCCGCCTCCGCCATGGGGGAGGGAAGAATCGTACGAGGCAAGCTTCGGAGTAACCCCCACTACAGACCACAGTACTACTACTACTACTCTGCTTTGGGGTTTGTGGTTTGGCACTGACGCGCGCTGGCCCACCGCGAATGCGCCGTCGGGTCGGATCCCTCGGCGGTTTATATGGGGAGGGGAGGGAGGCGTCACGGCGGGTGGGGTCGGATCCCTCGGCCGCGTTTCTGCATCCGGAAGCAGACACTGACGCGGCCCCCTTTCCTTTCCTAAATCCAATTTCTTCCGTCATGTCCCTCCTGCCCTGTGTGGCGCGCGGTGGGGCTTTGGCGCGTGCCACGACGAGGCTGACCCGTGGGGCCTGCAACGGGCTCGGTGGCCTGCGGGGCCCGGTGGTCGGCGGGGCTGGGAGCCTGGGGTGGGGTGGTCGCTTGGTGATTCCCCTGTGGACTGTGGTGGTGGGTGGCGACGTTTGCTCCTTTTGCACTGGCTCGTCGTGTCCCTCCTGCCCTGTGTGGTGCGCGGTGCACGGTAATTCAGGCCCGCGACCACGGGAGAGAGAGAAAGCGGGCGGACCGGCCACGGTCCACGCCGAAAGGTGCGGCTTCCAGTACCCGGCTTCAATCAAGAGGACACAACCAAAACTGTCAAAAGAAAAGAAAAGAGGACACAACCAAATGTTGCGATTTCCATGTGCTCCACACTGGCGCATCCTAAAGTGGAGCACAAGTGTGCTATTTATCACCAAAAATTCGCTCCGAATAAAATCATGCTACACAGAATACATGAGTAGGTGAAGATCATGCTTTATGTCTCCTCCATTTGCTTTGTGATATTTCTTGTTTATTTGGATACAAACACTATGTTTCGGTAAAAGAAACGGGATATCATGTTTTCTTTTTTTGTGTTGGGTCCCATTTTATGTGGGACATGTCCAAAAAAATAGATAAGCACGCGTCGCGGCATAAATTACAGTGCCTAAATATAGCACGGGCTTTGAATCGATCAGGATGAACCAAATTCTTTTTGGCTTTGGAGGTAAAGACTTTGGGTTTTTCTTCCTATCATTGATCTGGAGGTGCAGCGGTCACTGGTAACTAATGTCTTCGGACCAGAATCACATTCTCTGACTTGCTACGACAAAGTAGTATAGCTATAATGATTCGATTTGGAATGAGCTAGCGGCCCATATCGAAAATTGCAGCATGCCAACTCATGTCAAAACAAAAAACAAATCTAATTGTTTTTGGTATAGCTCTGAATGGTAACAAAAACATCGATGTGGTGCATATGACACCGTATAGGTCTCATAGGTCTCGTTGGTTTTTCTTGGGGGGAAGCCTTGATGTTTTGTTTCTTGATAACTTCTCTACAAAAGCTCTGTGCCTGCCACGCAAGATTTTGATGTTTCTTTATCAAGAGTTGAGATTAATAATAAGCTAGAGAACACATGAGAGAAATGGAGTGGCCGGTACCATGGATGGTGGGCTAGATAGATAGTTTTTTTTTCTTTTGCAGGTAGACAGTTTGGGTTTGATCCTCAACTCTGGCTTAACTAATTTAATATTTGGTCTCTGCTCGTTTTAGAGAGGTCACTTGGTGTCTTATGGATTAGCCATAGTTTTAAATAGCATGCTATGACATTCTACGTTCCATGCTAAATCACGCTAAACTGTACGCGATGTGTTTAGTTTTAGGCCATTTCAACTGGTATGGCGGTGCTATTAGCAACATGAATTAGTGTGATCGACAATTTAGTCCATCCTTCGGCTTTACCTTAATTAAATCATCTTTCCTAGACATAACTTATTTTCCTTACTCTATCAATAACGCTACAGATAAAGGGGAAAAAATGAGTTGTTCAGTTCTATTGTTCAATACCTAATTTCACTCATTATTAATAGGCTTACATTTTATCTGAAAATGCATATACGAATATGGTGCCACGCGAGGATGGTATCATGTCAGTCCGCTACCACGTGATTCATGTAGTATGCATACCATAAAACATGTATAATTTTTATCGTAACTCTGAAAGATGGTATTAAGGAGCGTATCTTGATAATTCTCAAGTGCAAGGAATTGTTGTAGCACTTTTCAATGAAGGCCATGGTAAATATGGAGCGTCGAACCCGCAAGAAGGTAAATGTAAAATCAATATTATCTCAGGTCATATCTGCCACGCTAATACAACCCTGCGTACACAGAGTGTTTGCTTTATCTAGAAACAATAAATAAAACTATGTTGCGGGTATAAAAAGGTGACTTTGCAAGATAACGAAGAACATATACATAAAAGATGGGTGTTTCCTAAGCAAGGATACAATAAATACAAATGGCAAGTGTGGAATAGTGGTGGTATGGTGTGCGAAATTGTCCCTAGGCAATCAACTAAGTTACTAAAGCGATCATCGTAATTGCAGTTTATATGTGGGAGAGGCCTCTGCTAACATATTATCCCTTACTTGAAATTTTATGCACTTATGATTGGAACTATTAACAACCATCCGCAACAACTAACAAGTTCATTAAGGTAAACCCAATCATGGAATTGAGATATATTGCCTCCCCCTTCAATCTAGTATGTATCAATTTCTATGGTCTGACGAGGTTTCAGTCACTCCTGCACCCATATGCATAGTCCTATCAACATACAAATAACCCTATGGTGTGATCCACATACACACTCATATGATGGGCACCAAAGGACAATAACATAATCATGAGCAACTGAAATCAATCATAGTGATTCACCAATTAACCCATAGGACAACAATAATCTACTCGGACACAAAGAAGAGGCAAGAAATCATCATAATAATAATCAATAGCATCCAAACACCATGTTCAAGTAGGGGCTTACAGTGGTATGCGGGGGACTGAACCGCCGAAAAGAGGTGATGAAGATGTTGGTCAAGACGACAATATTGACAAAGATGATCACCGCGATGATGGTTCCCTCGGCGAGAGAGGCTCCCCTTTGGCTTCTTCCTCCATTGCCTCTCCTCTAGACGGGGAGAGGTTCTCCCCTCTGGTCCTTGGCCACCATGGCTTGCCCCTCCGAGATTGGATCTCTTCTCTCCGTCTCACTGTTTTTCGGCACTATTTTTTGGCCAAACACAATTTCTTAAATAGCCGAAGATTTGTAACTCTGATCAGGCTGATATTTTGAGGGGATCTTTCTCCATTTCTTGTGGCGAAAGAAGGTCTCCAACAAATATCCACAACCCCCACGCTGGCACAGTGTGCCCGGGGGTGGGTGCAAAACATGAACAGACACAGGGCACTAGATTAATAGGTTAGTCCAAAAAATATATATATTGATGCCAAAAATATGTAAAAGTGGTATGATAATAGCATGAAACGATGAAAAATACATTGAAGACGTATTAGCATCCCTAAACTTAATCCACGTTCGTCCTCGATTTGGTAAATGATAATCAAAGATAATTATTAAACCTGATAATAGTGGTGGCAATGGTGAAACCGGAAGCTGCTAGAGCTCGGACACTAATGAATGTATTTTTACACCCATTACATAATTGTTCAAACCTGTTAGTCTCAGATATTTTGAGAAAATCACTCTGATCTTATAACTAATGACTAATAAATGCAAAAGATTACAATTCCCATTGTTTAATTTGTTTCTGCAGGAAAATGCAGAACATTCAAAGAATAGTCATGCGTCATCCTTAGCAAGTTATAGCAAAAGTTGAGGAGCATGAAAGTGAAATGTTGTTAAAAGAAAGAGAGTTAAGCTCCATGGCTTGAAACTAAAAAACGTCCATGATTATTGAAAGCTTGAAAAGTACTGATTGCAAAACTGTGATATGGATTATGCTCATTAATTTCCATTTGGAATACTTTTCCTCATAGTAGTTACTTATCCGGTTGGGAGCTAACATATGTAGTTCTTTAACTGAATATAGGAAGGAATTTGGAAAATCTTTAGATCTACATTGACCACAATAGAATACTAGCAGGTAGTGCACGGCATGCCGCTGCGCCTCACTGGTTCATCTAGGGATTATCAAAGCGTTGCATGCTTTTTTTTAAACTCGGCATATATTGGGTAAATTTAGTAATACAGAGCACGAGAGAAAAGAGAGTGAAATAAGAAAACTATTGGTAAAAGCTATATTTTAAGGGAACCCATGAGAATTTGGTTTACTTTTTTGTGGATGAGAGTTTGGTTTACTTGACTATATGAAATCCGAAGAACTATCATTAAAATCAATATTTTAGAGTTAACCTATGAGAACTTGGAAAATTTTCGTGCGTTGCCACAGACTAACAAAAAAATGCACATACAAGCATGGAATTAATTTCCTCTCTCAATATAGAAAGACTCCAAAGGCATATCCATTTAATCTCGGTCATCGAACAATATCAATCCAACGACCTGGAGCGCTTACTTTCCGACAGGAATAGTCTGTTTAATTAGGTAAGTGCGACGTGGTTCCATTAAGAGTTTAGAGATGATTAGAAGCAAAGTTTTGCTCCCCCCACCCCCGCCCCCACCCCTGAAAATCAGGGGGGAGATTAGGTGTATAGTACTCGTGTAGATGCATGGATGGGTTGCTTGCATGGTCTAAGGAGTAGATGGGCCACCGTTGTTAATTTGGAAAGGGAATGTCAAGGTCAGAATCTGATTGGGAACGGATGAAGGAGGTCGTGCGTTTGCACAAGCGATCATGAAAGAGTCATTTCGGATTGATCCATAAGCGCTCAACATGTTTAGTCTACAATTAATATCATATCATATCATATATAGCATCAATGTAATCACAAAAATAGCATATAATTGATGTTCTACCTAATATAAGCATGGAATTAATTTCTTCTCTAATTGATGTCATTCTATATGTCTTTTAGGAAGGTAATCTCATAAATATGGTGTGAATTCTGGATTTTAATTACGTAATATTTACGTGATTGAATTGAATTGGCGCCTGCCAAAGCAAGCACGAAAAACCAAAAGGTGGGTCGGACTAATCAATTCGAACTTTAGTGGGAGGGTGAGAAAACCAACGTGGGGGTGGTGGTCGGAGGTGGAGGCGAAAATAAACCATGCGTACCGGATTACCAACTCCCCTTTTAGGAGTAGAGATCATTATTAAGGTATTGTAATTTTACTGTAGTAAAATTACAATACCTTAATAATGATATTCTATACTGATCAATATAGGTTAGTATTCATTTGTTGTCAAGTTAAGCATAGTATGTTTAACATTTCCATTTAATTTTTTATTAATGGAATTGACTTTCATACGTTGTTTCACATTTGCAATGAACATATGTATTCATATATGGGGAAAAAATTGCAACTTTGTACGCACATTCTAAAAGCTGTGGACTCCTACGTAGTACCATATTAGGTGAAGTCAGCATGTCGTCCCAATATTTACGTATTGCTAGACGATTTTAAAACACGACCTTAAAAATGACATTTACCTTAGGCATAGTACATTATCGACAATTGTGTACGTGAGATCACGGTGTTTCTAGGCTCTAACAAAGTGCAAGGCAGTGCGCAATAGCGCTTGTCGGCAGCGGGGTGTGGAGGCAGGCGGATGGGGTGGGATAGGCCGGCGGTTGCACACAAGGTGGATTAGATCATGCTTGAGAGGAGGAAGGAAGGTTGGGAGAAAGAAGATTAAGTGTGAAGGGTTAGATTTAGATCTAACGAATAGGAAACTAAATGACTGATGCCAAACATCTTTTCAAGTACCTGACATTTAGACGCTCCCAAGACGTTTTAGATCGAAGTAGTGATCTAAAACATCTTATATTTTTTGTTTGCGGATGGAGTAGCCTTTTTAACGGTTTACGTATGCATCAAGTAGGTGTAGGTCCACTGACTTGCCCGGTAAGCCGGGCCCCTGGAGTGACCACGGCGACGCGTGCTCCAATCTGCAGAAGCTACAAGTCGGAGAAGCGGCCGACTGGCACGGCAGAGAGTGTGTTCCACTGTGTTGATCCCTTCCTCCTGACAGGAACCTCCCGTTACTATAATCATTTAAAGAGCTCTGACTAACTATGTACCCCGACTCGGCCAAATTAGACCCCTTCCTCGCTCGTCAACATCACCATTCCTTCTCAAACACTAATCCTTGATGTCGTACCCCCACATGCAGGCCGCATGAAGCTTCTTTTCCCCGTGTGTATCTGATATCTCCTCCTATATAATCCACCGTTGCACTGCGATCCTCGTACTCATCCCTAACCAGCTCACTGCAATCTCCATCGAAAATCATACACCCATCAGCCCTTTCTCGCGCTTACATACACAGGCAACGATCGATATGGCCATGGCTATGTGGAGAAAGAAGGAGGCGGCCGGAGCCATAGGCGGCGCCGCCCCGGCATGCGTTGTTCGCTCCGCCGGCGAGGGCGGGGGCAAGATCCCGAAGGGCTACGTCCCGATGGTCCTCGTCGGCGACGAGGGAGAAAGGGAGGAAAGGGTGCTGGTTCACGTCGGGATGCTCACGGAGCCGCGCGTCCTGGCTCTGCTGGAGATGTCCGCGCAGCGGTTCGGGTACGGCCAGCGGGGCGTCCTGAGGATCCCGTGCGGCGTGGAGCGGTTCGAGCAGACGGTCCGTGGCCACCGGCGGGAGACGCAGGAGCCTGCGTGCGCGGCAGCACACTAAGAGAGAGCCAACGGCCACAATTTTTCAATTTTTTATTTTTTTGCGGGGAATGGCCATGGTTTTTTGCTGTACAGTCGTTGAATTGCCTTTGTGGTGTCAATATTTCTTTCTTTGTTACTCCCTTTGTAAACTTTTCTGTAATCTTTTATAAGATCGTTTATAGATCACTAAAGTATTATGTTTTGTTTAGTGTTTCTTAGCTAAACATTGATATAAAGTTACTCGTTGACACGGTCTTTCAATTGTGTATATACATGAATATGAGGCTTTCTTTAACAATATCCAAAACCATAGTAATCTCTCATCGTGCAAAAGTCTCCATCCAAAATTCAAATAAAATTAAACTAAAACCATGACAATAGCTATGAAACGGAGGAAATATACAACTATAAATGGTGAACGAGGTTTCTTCAAAATACTGAAGTATACAACTATAAATGGTGAATGAGTTTTTTCAAAATAACATAGTAATACATTCAACCGTTCCACTAGATTGAGATGATCAAAGAGATAATGGTGAACGAGGTTTTTTCAAAATACCGAAGTGTGGTTATCGTCTTTTCCACGGTGCGACTCTGACTCCAAGAGAAAAAATGATTTACTATGTGTAACGATTAACATCAATTTGTATCAACTCATTGCACTTCCTAGCTATGACCATGGTGAGCATAAGTATCTATTCCCATTTATGATATTTAACCTGCCTTATGCTCCGAAGCGATTTTTACATATGCCTTAATTTTCAATAGGTTTTATAGGACTCCAATACGACGTTGCAGTCATGCTCTAGATTGTGCACGTTGTGCGGCGAGCCGAAGAGCGACCGAGCGCAACCATGCCATGTCGGTGAACTCTACAGAAGGCATCACGCAGAGACATCTAAAGGGTATCCTATATCTGATAATTATCAAATAAAGCAGTAATTAGTATAATAATAAGACAATAAGGCAGAAAGCTACCAAAAAATTATATCGTAAACCAGATTGGCCGTCTTCTTCATTCGAGTGTACGCCAACTGTTGGAGACTGAAATTACACCGAACTAGCGATAATGGAAACAGATACCTCGAAACACCCTCATCATACTTAGGCTTTTGAGATCTCAATAATCACTTGCCACTACAAACGAGATCTAATAATGCTGAAGAAACATCTGTTAGGACATCACCCAAGGCAACCCAGACTTGTAATCCATTGCAGGCATTAGAGATGTGCTTATTTTGAAAAATTATGAGGGCATTATGAGTAGACATTAAAAGAATTGAGTTTGGCAAGGCTTGATCCTCAACTCTACCTTAATACTCTAGCGTTATCGAAGGGTGTGTCTCCAGGGGATCTTCGGAGATTTGATCGGTCGGTGCTGATTTTTGGTGGATCTTTTTGGATCCAGTCTTCCTTCGTTTATCCACATGTTGGATCCTTTCAATTTATGATTCTCTTCAACGCAACAATTAATGTTCTGGTGTTGGTCCTGTGGGGCCTTGACATGACGGCTTCCAGACTATTTACTACAATAAGTTTCGCAAATGTTAACGCCCACACGTGTGGCACAAAGTAACATGGTCCAAACGCCTCCACTACCATTCATTTTACCACATCAAAACAGATGACATCAGCGGGAATCTTTTTGGTTTTCGGCATAAAATGTTTTATCTTCTAATTAAAAAATCTAATTAAAAATCCGTTTTCACCATTAAATACGTCTCGGCGAGATCTTCAAAACTAGATCACATGTTGATATGTTTCGACGAATTTTTTTTGACCAAAAGTTGCCATAATGCTTACACTGTAGTTGCCATAGTGTTACACTAAAGTTGCCATGTGGCAATTTAGTTTATAGATCATGGCAATTTTAGTATTTGGACCATGGCAAATCCTGTACTTTGACCATGAAAATTATTTTCTGTATGAACCATGGCAATTTTAAGTGCATGTATCATGGAAATTTTAGTTTATGATTCATGGCAAATCTAGTTTCTTAATTCCCCGTTTTATAATATGTTAAAATTTACTTTTAAATGTAGAAGAAAATAGCTGAAACATATCATGGCAACTTCAGTGTAAAACCATAGCAATTCATGTACAATAGACATAACAACTTTTTAAAAGTCGTCGAAACATGTTGATATGAGATCTAATTTCGAAGATCTCGTCGCGATGGATTTAATAGTAAAAATTGATCTTCAATTGGATTTTTCATTAAAGAGATAAAACAGTTTTAAAAGTGGAAATTCAAAAAGATTCCCACATGCATGCATGCACGCGGTGACGTGTAGTATGTGTGTTATAGAGCATGTGGGCGGGTGTCACTCACACCACACGTGTGGACGTTATCAATGTCCATAAGTTTTCTTTGACTTCGATGAAGGAGAGGTGATGATGACAGTGCGCTACTCGCTAGTGGTGGAGCTACGGCAAGGCCAAAGTGGCCGTGGCCCGCCCATGATATGTATGTTTTTTCTTTCATATATGCATCGGTAGCCCATAAACCTGGTCTGCTTACAGACAACACCTAAGCCCCTAAATCCCTCTATGCTCCATTCAGTGAGAGATTCGCACGACGCCAGCCATGGAGCAGTATTATGTGCCACAAGGAGCAGCGGCAAAACAAGCATCAACGGCCACTAGCTGGCCAGCATCATCCATCGCACATTTGCACACCCAAGGGACGACGGCTTTGCCGTGCGTATCTCTACTCCTAACGGACGAATTGGTGAATCGTCTGCACAGTTTATTTTCGTTGGGTTTTTTCCGTCTCTCCTCCCATCACCCCTCCCACCCTGGTCAACAGTTTATTTTTGCTGGGTTTTTTCGTCTCTCCTCCCATCACCCCCTCCCACCCTGGTCCATCAGTTTATTTTTCTCTCCACTCTTTATTGCAACCAGAACTTTCCTAATGTATAACAAATCATGGATCTAATTTTCTTAAATTATGCAAATCAATCGATTCCTTTTACTGGTTCAATTTGTCTTAGTAAACAAATAACAGATTTTCAGGAAACAAATAATACATTTTAACTAACTTCCTTAAATTATGCAAATCAATCGATTCCTTTTATTGGTTCAATTTGTCTTATAAGACAAATAACAGATTTTCAGGAAACAAATAATACATTTTAATCTAACTTTCCTAACTTATCTAAATCAATCGATTTCTCTTATTAGTGAAATTTATTTTAGGAAACAAATAACAGACACGTCATAACTTTTCCCCCAATAAATAGTTTCTTAACATTTGCAAACTTTCCTAATCAGACACGTCACAAACAGGGAGGTACTGATATCACGTTAGCAAACAATAAAACCCCATTTCCATAGAAATCAGTTCAAAAATCCTAACTTTCCTAATTTTTTACCTTTCCTTGATAACAACCAATATCTCCTATGTTTTCCACCTATTGAAGGAAATCACCCCTCCATCGATAATAGCATTTTTTTGAACTGAGATCTCCGGGTTATGATTATTTTTTTATGATTCTTTCCAATTGTGACCTCTCATTCCACTCCGGCTCCTTCTCGCATAAACACCTCCACCACAGCCAGGTGACACCGCCCTAGGCCTCCTGCCTCTCCACACCTTCTCCGCCACATCCTTCTCGTACTCCATTAACAATCCCTCCGCCACATTTGTCCACGGCGGTGTCGAGGGCATGGCGCAGCAGCGTACCAGCGGTAGAGCAGCGCATAGCAGCAGGAAGCAACACGCAGCAGGCGAGGCGAGCGGCCGATGGTGGAGGGCATAGATGCGGCCGGCGTGGCTGAGGCGGCGGCCGACAGAAGATGGCCACGACTGGAGGCGGCGCGAGGCAGGGGCGCGACAGTGGGGCGAGCGAAGGGATAGGCGGCAACACACGGGGCGAGCGCAGCCAACGAGAGTGTGGCGTGCGGCCAGGGTGTGTGTCGCGCGGGGCACAATGGTGCGGTGGCTGCAGCGAGCGTGACGGCAGCGGCGGGCGCGACCGACGCGGTGTAGCACGAGCATGGGCATGGAGAGGGAGTGGCCCCGCGGGCGCGGAAGAAGAGCGGCAGGCTCGGGCATGGACGTGCATAGGAGCGGGCATGTGCCACGGGGTCAATCCGAGGAGCTCGGTGGCTACCCCTGCAATGGCCATGGCGGACGGCGGTTCTCGGTCACGGCGAAATACCTAACGAGAGGGGAAACATGGGAAAGGCAAGAGGAGATCATGGCGGTGTCAATGGCGCCCTAGGGGAAGACATGGGAGCTCGGGGCGGCGCGGATTGGACGACAATGTCGCGGTGGCCCAAGGTTGAGGAAGACGGCAGCGACGTTGATGCGGGGGTGCTGGACTTGATCTCGTTGGCGCAGACGAAGTAGCGAAGGCGTTCAGAGCTACTCGATAAGCTCCTAGCCCGCAGGGAGGGCAGTGGCCATGTGGACAGGGTCAGTCATGGTGGCCGTGGCGTCTGACTTCGTCCAGAGATCGAGCGAGCGAGAAGGAGAAGTGGATTTGGGAGGGGGCGTCAAGGAGGAGTGAGGCCATGGGCGCAGGGAAGGAAGGGCGTCACCCTTATCCATTTCCCTTCGATGCCAGCGAGGTGGTCGGGCGGAAGCCCGGCTCTGTAGCGACGCGGCTCGGGGAACAGGAGAAGACGACCGCGCGGGGACTAGATCGCTGAGCTGGTTCAGTGGCAAGGCCCGGGGGCAGGGCGAATCCCCTTTTACATTGTCCTTTTGGTTTTTCAATGTATTCTAATCTGTTTCTCCTTTTTAACATTGTTTTCTATTTATTCTTATCAACTAAATGATCTCTAATCCTAATGTCTGAGTTGGTAGTCTCCGTTTCGGGTTTATTTTCGCCCCACCTCCCGAGTGAGGGAGAGGGGGAGAGAGAGTGAGGAAGAGGGAGGGAGGGGTGTGTGTGTGAGAGAGAGAATTTGATGGTAAAAAGGTCGTCAATGTCACTTAATATGTATGAGAATATTAAATGTAATATTAACATAATTAATATTGAACTTTTAAAGTTAATGTGGTCCCGTTGCAACGCACGAGCGTTCTTCTAGTATATGTGCTGATCTAGTTAAAAAAATTGTCGAGGACTGACTCATGTCTAATGAAGTAGCACGATTCATCCTAATTTTGAAGAAAAAAATGTGACTTATTTGCCTGGCCCGTCCAACTATTTCTGTGTAGCTTCGCCACTGCTACTCGCTTCAGGGATTGCAGTCATTTTTAGGTGGTCGATGAACCTATATGTAATTTTCCTACTTCTGATGTTTTTTGTATTGTCATGAAAGATGACGAATAGATCAAAAGTTTTTCATTGAAAGTCTTAACTTAATAATTAGACTATTCCTTTTAGGTATAATTTTTTTCTTTGTTCTATCAATAACTCATGTGGTGTTTGATTCCCTAGTCCTAGGACTTTTTTTAGTCCCAACTAAAAAGTCTTTAGTCCCTAAAAAGTCCCTCCCTGTTTGTTTCCAGAGACTAAAAAGTCCCTAGTCCCTTGCTAGAGATTATTAAATGACCATGTTGTCCCTAGTATATAGAAAAATAATAATCAAACAACAACATGGGATGGCGGGCCAATGAGTGCATAGAGGGGCATTGTTGGAAAAGTCCCAAAAAGACTCTTCTCCTTGAGAGTCTTCTTCATTTAGTCCCAAATGCCTAGTTTAGTCCCTAAAAAGTCCCTCCCGTTTGATAAAAAAGTCTTTAAGAGGGACTTTTTCTAGTCCTTACACAAAAAAGTCCCTGAAAACAAACACCCCCTCAATTTTTTGGGTGATCAATAACTCACCTTAATACACAAAACAAACTAGTTATTCGATAGTGTGCAAAATTAGCATACGCCATTTTATAGGTGGTTTTCTCCTAATACTCATGTAAAATGATGACTACATTTTCGCAGGGTGCACGCAATATGTTTAAAACTAGCTCTTGTTCATTAGTGTCAAGATCTATTCGTAAACATATACCCCTTAAAAAGATATCTATTATAAAAGTTCACCGAAAATATAAAGTATCTCAAACATAATAAAATTATATCGATATTACGAGACCATTGGACAATCACTATTGCCGCTAGAACGAGCTGCGGACATACCGACTTTATCGATGACAGTCGAAAGGTCTTTCTACACGTGCCCCAAAGGACAAGCGCCCTAGAGCCGCAATCATCGCCGTTGAAGCCTTGCATAGATTTAAAGCACATGACATCAAATCTTGCCAAATGTCGAGAAAGTCTAACCTCACCTCCCAAAGGAGGCGATTGAAATCTACTTCGGAGCTCTGTCGACTACGTCTAGATGGACGAACTCGAGAATGACCGAAGTTCGGAAGACAAACTCGAAGAAGAAACCCCGCCACCCGCTCAATACCGCACCCGCAAGTACTAAAAAATCCTAACCTAAACTACTAGCCGGAGAAGAGGCACCGAGATTACCTTTCCGACCACCGGCCGACGGAGCGGAAGAGGGAATACGAATCCCCAGCCTCGCCGGTGAAGTCTGCAGGGAGAGTTTGGTCTAGCCGCCTAAGGTTAGGGAAGAAAAGTTGTAGTCAATGACGTGAAAAAAAAATCTTTTTGAAAAAAATGTGTCAAGAAAAAAAATGAATTATTAGGAAGACGAAAGAACGAGAAATGGTGAAAACTAGAGGTTGGGGCGCGCCCACGGCGCGCCCCCTGAAATGGCAGCTGTGCGGTGCCAGGTAAACTCCCGCCCTTTCCAATGGTTTTAGCGCTGATTGATTCCCTTATAGCACGCATACATGTATAGCTGATGCATGGCTAAAGTGAACCAAATTCAGCAAATAAACAAGCAATGTCCAACGCACCAAGCCAACGGTCGCCGGCGTCTCGTCCATTGAGAATCCCTGTCTGCCATAGTGCAGCCAGTCGTTGCTCCTGCAGCCCGCGGCTGTGCCGCAGTCTCTTGACCAGGAGTACCACGCTACCAGAGCACTGCCAGTCGCAGCAGCCGGAACATCTGCCGGCTGATTGGAGCCTTCTTCCTTGTCTTGTATCAACTTCGATGCTACACTTGTCTGCGGCGACTCCAAGATTGTCTGCTCCACAGTAGGTGGTGCCTCGACGGCTTTCTGGCTCTGTTCCCACTTTAATCAGCATGTAACAAACAACTCTTTACACAACCAGTACAACATCAAAATACCACAATAGGCAGTTGCTTTGGCCAAACAGGAGGTGAAAGGAAATGTAGAGCATCTGCTTTTGCATGGCATAAGACATTCGGGTTGTCTTTAAGTACAATAATTCAATTCTTATCTGATTTTTGCTAATACAAGGAACAGTCTGAATATTGTTTATAAAATCAATGATCCTGACTAATTAAGCTAGAAAAAAATATGCCCAAAGGAAATCCTTACAGCCACTAGAAACAACAATGCTTGCATAATCAAAATATCAAAATTCATTGTGCATAGTAGGAAGGTCCGATTATTAAGGGGAAGTGAAGAAGCTCAAAAGAAATCCTCACTGCTAGCGCCGTTAACACACAAGTTCCCCATAGATTTTCCACTGCTCTCCCCAGAATTCCCGTGCAATCGAAATCAATCACCAATCACCATGCCATAAATCAACAGTACATAGTTAAGTCTTGGAGCATACAGAGGTGTCCATATTAGAAATAAATAAAAATGATAATATTCATAGGCGTCACAGATCTCAACCTAACAAGTACCGCCAAAAGATATTAGAGATGGAAGCTCGTCACCTTTCGAGGGGGGAGGAGCACCTGCATCATATAGACAAGGAAGGAGGGGTCGGGTTGGGGAGGATCTCGTCGAGCGCAGCCATTATATAAGCCATCATTATAACTAAGTAAAAAATGCCTTCTGTTCGATGGCGTCATCTATTAATGAGAGTTGTTCAATCACTATAGACACATCACATTTAACATGCAGATACTGATACAATAGCAATTAACTTTGATGATCTAATACAAGCATTCCCCTAGTGCAGAAGCAAGCCAACTGCAAGGTTCATGGCAAACGAATGGAAATTATTTCTACCAATATTATGTTTTCAACCTTCGCAACAAAATATACCGCAGAAGATAGCAAAAAAAGTGGAATATATTTAGGATCCACCTGAACAGAAAAAGAGAAGATATAATAATAAGATAATCAAACATATTGCATTTTTTTCTGTACTTACAAAATCGTGTCCCACCTCCCATCCATCTATCCTGCACAAAAGTAGGTTACAGTCATATAGACGATGATAAGCAGCAAGTACAGTACAATCCACATCTATACACTGCCTGAAAAAATAACCTGATCTGTCTAATATAGAACAGTGCAACATAAAGTGCCTAATAAAGCACAAAAACATGATGCAAGCAAAAACTACAGAATCAAATTTACAGCAGTCTATAAAGGTAAGGGCATAGTTTTTTTTATATCATAAGCATCCTATGAAATTCAGAAAACTAAGTAACTTTTAGATCAATAGGGCATGATGCAAGAAGTAATGTTAATTAACATGCAGACTCACTTCAAAATCATCAAGATGCTTTGTAGCGTCAATGGAGATGTTTGCCACTATTGTATTTCAAGCTTTCCTCAACCATAATGCATACAATAGACAGGTCGGTGAACAGTTGATTGCTGAAAGATGTATTGCATATATCTCCAAATCAGTAATATAAATAGTACTGCTATTAAATTAGCACAACTAAAAAATAGATTAAATCATATGCATGAAAATGCTCATAGATTAATTTCTCTAGCTAGATAATAGCTCTGCTCTCTTTAGTGTTCACGTTATGTCAGTGAACAGTTGATCGCTGAAAGATGTATTGCATATATCTCCAAATCAGTAATATAAATAGTACTGTTACTAAATTAGCATAACTAAAAATTAGATTAAATCATATGCATGAAAATGCTCATTGATTAATTTCTCTAGCTTTTATTGTCGAGATAATAGCTCTGCGCTCTTTAGTGTTGACGTTTCTTCATGATACACGAGATGAACCTGCATCTAAAGAAACTGAGTTGAGATCTCTTTTTATTTGGTCTGGCATCCATACACTAACAACCATGAACTGGAAGGTAAATAGAGGCAACAACAATAAAAAGAGAGTGATTTTTCCTCATGTTGGATCCATAACAGGGAGGAGAGATGGAGAGACAAGTTGTACCTTAGGCGTGCATGCGACCAAGAGCACACACAAACAGATCGATGAAGAACCCAAGGCTCACAAGACGCCTCTGCTTCTCCTGCAGCATGCGTCCATTTCAACATCAATCTTCTTCACACTGTCGAAGACGAGGAGGAGAGAGGCTGCGGCCAGCGAGCCAGCCTCAACACCCTTCACCGATCCGTCTCGACCTTGTTCTCCTCCACATCCTCGTTGGCAGCGCCTTCCCTCACTACTGGGACTGATTACATTAGGGTTAGAGACTGCAAGTAAACTCGCATGCCGAACTTCACTGCCCTCGTACATATTCAAACTTGGTCTTCAGGCAATTTCCCCCGTAGGTGGCCAGAGATTTGCATCAATGTCACATGTTCAACAATCTCTCCAGTGACTGGAATATTCTTATCCACGGGCTGGAATCAACAAAGTATATCCAATGAATAGTTCTGAAGCCATACACTAAAATCTAAAATATGAAGACATGTTCCAGAAAACCAATTTAGTTTGCAAGAAAATACATTCCTCTAACAGAGACCTGAAAAACACGAATATTTCAGTTTGCAAACGCATACCAACAAACAGATAGAGGCCAGCAACAAACAAGAACATAGCACACTTTGCAGATTAACTGAGGCTTCACTACCTTATAAACCGAAAAAGAAAATAAAGATATCACAGGAGAAGTTTGGATGTACCCAATTCATCACAGGTGCATATAACTGAAGTAGTAGGCTAACTACTTGTAACACCCTCGATGCGACTATAGCTCCCACGTGTCGAGGCACGACTTAGAGACATAATCGCATTGAAGGCATATGTCGCAAGTTAGGCAATTTTCACAAACATCCCATGTAATGTAATAATAAAAGGGAAGATAACATAGTTGGCTTACACTCGCCACGTCAATCAAGTGCATAAATTAACATTACATCAACCATACACTCAAGGCCCGACTGCGGAGCCAAAATGAAAGAGAACCCAACATGCGACACGGTCCCAATCACCCCCAACTGGGCACCACTACTGATCATCGGGAAAGGAAACGTAGTATCGTTGAGAGTCTTCGTCGAACTCCCACTTGAGCTCATACGCGTCTCCTGGAGCGGAATCATCGGGCCCTGCATCTGCTGTAATAGTAATCTGTGAGCCACAGGGACTCAGCAATCTCGCACCCTCGCGATCAAGACTATTTAAGCTTATAGGAAAGGAAAGGCAAATATATGTGGAGCTGCAGCAAGCGACTAGCATATATGGTGGCTAACTTATTCGCAAAGGAGAGCGAGAAGAGGAGGCAAAGCGCGAGCGAGAAACTAGAGAGCAACCTGCGCAAACATTACTCCAACACCGTGTCCACTTCCCGGACTCCACCGAGAAGAGGCCATCACGGCAACACACTCATTTGATTCATTTTAATTAATTAAGGTTCAAGTTATCTACAACCGGACATTAACAAATTCCCATCTGCCCATAACCGCGGGCACGGCTTTCGAAAGTTCAATCCCTGCAGGGGAGTCCCAACTTAGCCCATGACAAGCTCTCACGGTCAACGAAGGAATAGACCTCCTCCCAAGACGTTCCGATCAGACTCGGTATCTCGGTAACTCAAGACACTTCGACAGGTTAAAACAAGACCAGCAACACCGCCCGAATGTGCCGACAAATCCCGATAGGAGCTGCACATATCTCTTTCTCAGGGCACACTCAGATTGTCCTAGGTACGGGTAGGCCAGCCCAGAGTTGCCCCTGGTGGCCACCGGTAGCTGACAGGTGGACCAACACTCAGAGGAGCACTGGCCCTGGGGGGTTAAAATAAGATGACCCTTGAGTCTACAGAACCCAAGGGAAAGAAAAGGCTAGGTGGCGAATGGTAAAACCAATGTTGGGCATTGCTGGAAAAGCTTTAATCAAGGCGAAATATCAAGGGGTTCCCATTATAACCCAACCGCGTAAGGAACGCAAAATCCAGGAATATAACACCGATATGACGGAAACTAGGGCGGCAAGAGTGGAACAAAACACTAGGCGAGAGGCCGAGCCTTCCACCCTTCACCAAGTATATAGATGCAATAAGATAACATAGCAATATAATGATATCCCAACAAGTAAATAAATGTTCCAACAAGGAACGCCTCCAATCTTCACCTGCAACTAGCAACGCTATAAGAGGGGCTTAGCAAAGCGGTAACATAGCCAATCAACGGTTTGCTAGGACCATGGTGGGTTAGAGGTTCAACATGGCAATTGGGAGGCTGACAAGCAAAAGGTAGGCATCGTAGCATTGGCATAGCAAAAGAGCGAGCAAACTAGCATAGCAAAGATAGTAGTGATTTCGAGGGTATGATCATCTTGCCTGCACAGTTGTCAGAGTTGACTGGATCCTCACAAGCAAACTCAACGGGCTCCTCGATAGCGAACTCGTCTCCCGGCTCTACCCAAACAAGACAAACAAGCAACAAGGACACAATCAACTACGTGCAAGGATCAAGCGATATGATGCAATGATGATATGCTATGCGGGATGCGATGCGGGATGCAAAATGCAAGATATGACAGGAAATGCATGAACCTGGCCTCAACTTGAAATTCCAAGGGTGCCACTGGAAAGATGAGATGAAATCGCTTGAAAACGATATAAAGAACGCCGGAATCGGAGTTACGGTTTGGAAATGGCAAGCGATTCAAAATTGACACCGGTCTGCGATTTACAGCAAGTAGGCATCTAAATGCAATGAGATGAACATGCTACAGCCACCAAACATGACAACAAAATACATGGCAGGGATGCACACAAGATGCTTAACAAAAGTCTAGCACTGAGCTACGGCCAAATCATCCATTATGAGGTTCAAACAAGCATGGCAAAAACACAAATGCAAAACAGATCTCAAACTTAGTGAAATTAACACTTGTCTGAAATTTCAGATCATGAAGCCCTCTTCGGAGCATCAAAACAACATGCTACAGGACCTGAACATGACAAAGAAAGATATGGCATGGAGCTACTCAACAAGCTTAACAAAAATCCCTTAGTGACCTTGAGCCAAAAGGGATCACAAAATATACTAACAAGCACACGAACATAGCAAAAACATAATCAGTTTTCAGACTTAGTGAAAACTGGGACATGCTGAAACATAACTCACGAAAGCATGTAAACGAGCTCGATGCACTCACTACGGTGCAATTCATGGCAAGGCAAGCATACACCCATAAATAACGCACAAAATACAAGCTAGACATGGCAAGAACAATGGCATAGCATGCACGGATCAACTACAATAACATCGGCAAAATCGCAAACTAGTTGACGATCTGCCCAGATTCACAACGAAGCAAAAGTAGAGCTCGATTGACTCAAGCTAGGGTGCTCCATAATTGCAAACAAAGACATGGATGGATAGAACATAACAAGATTAACAAAACTCCTTTACTTATCATCCTTAAAAGAGGCATGGGTCACTAGGAAACAACATGAACATATGGCATCATGAACTAAATAATCCTAGACTTAGTGAAAACTACTAAGTCCCTGAAAACAGATTCACCGGGTGCCTCACTTTGCAAGCTTGCACAAGTCACCACACACATCACAAAAATGCATGGGTTGCACCTCTGGAAATAAGACAAAATCCTTAACAAAACATATGAAGGACTCATGTGCATATCATGCACACAATAATCATGGCAAAAATGACAAAAGTCTAAGATGAACTAGCAGATCTGACAATTAACTCATGAAGCCTCCTTCTAACAGCATTTCGGGCATCAAGATGAACTCAAATGAAAATGATGCAATGGAATGAAATGATGTGCTCGTCGAGACAAACATTTTGATATGCTATATGCATGAATCGGAGATATGGATGCAAAGTTACGGAGCCTCGAACAAAGAAACTTGGACTGAAAATGTAATGACTTAGAGAAAAAACAACCCCAGATCTAGGGTTGCACGGAAACCGAGGCGCGGCCGGCGCGCACTGTTCACGCTGGAGGTCGTCGGCCGCCGGAGTCGGTGGGGAGGCGGCGTGGTGCTCCCGGGCCGGATCTCGCCGGATCCGGCCGGCGGGGAGCCGGAGAGGCGGCGGGGCGGCGTGGCCGGCCGGCGCGGAGCGCGGCGCGGCGTCCGGCGAAGAAGGGCGGCGGGGCTGCCGGAGTTGCGAGCTCCGGGCGGCGGCGGCGGTGGCCCGCGGCTGCGCCGGCCACCGGAGCCGAGGGAGGCGGCGGCGATCGAGGCGGGGAGGAGCGGGGCGGCTCGGGCCCTTGGGGGCTCTCCCCGGGCCGAGCGGGCCGCGCGGGAGTGGCGGCGGAGGAGTGCCACGTGGCGCGACGGGATAGGGCGAGGGGGCGACGGCGGACGTGTCCGGCGCGGCGCGGGGGCGATTTAGGGTTTCGGAGAGGGAGAGAGATCCGAATTTCGGGGGGAGGGGCCTTTATATAGGCATTGAGGGAGCTAGGAGAGTCCAAATGAGGTGCGGTTTTCGGCCACGCGATCGTGATCGAACGCTCTAGGTGATGGAGCAGAGTTTGGTGGGTTTTGAGCCAAATTGGAGGGGTGTTGGGCTGCAACACACACGAGGCCTTTTCGGTCCCTCGGTTAACCGTTGGAGTACCAAACGAAGTCCAAATGGTACGAAACTTGACAGGCGGTCTACCGGTAGTAAACCAAGGCCGCTTGGCAAGTCTCGGTCCAATCCGGAAATGTTTAATCCCCACACACGAAAGAAAGCTAGAAATGGCCACCGGAGGAGAACGGAGCGCCGGAATGCAAAACGGACAACGGGGAAAATGCTCGAATGCATGAGACGAACACGTATGCAAATGCAATGCACATGATGACATGATATGAGATGCATTACAACGGTAATAATACACGGAGACACAAAACCCGAACCCGAGGAAATAAATATAACTTAACGCCGGAAACGGCAAGAGTTGGAGTACAAATTGGGAAAGTTACATCCGGGGTATTACACTATTGCAGTACACTTGCCACTTCGCTAGGGCCAAGTTTAGAAATACTTGTGAAAATTCAGACATATAAAAGCATCATTCCAGGTATATAACGATTGCAACCGCTCCATTTGGATACGTGGTAGATTCAGTCTTCTCAAAATTGGTTCCTACAAATTAACCAATGCATCCAAAGGAATTTGTTTAGATATGAGCACATCCAAAATCTGAGCACATCTAACACCTATTGGACCAGAGAGGAAGAAAAGGAAAAGCTCACCAACAAATCTTGCAACCTACCGCAACAACAGGAAACCACAGGCCGATCGAATCGGACACGAACGACACCAGCAACAGCAGCAACCAACCCGTAGGAGAAGAAGGGGTGTGGCAGGGGGGCACGTCGACCTGGTCCGTCTTGACCTCGTCCTCCCGCGGCTTCCTCGGGACGAGAGCTCGCGGCGCCGCCCGCCTTGTCATCAGCGCTATGAGGAAGAGCAGGGCCACGCCTTGCTACGAGGAAGAGGCCCCCGCCGGTGCATTCGACGCCATGGTGGCTGCCCGAGCCCGGGCCCGCGCCGCCCCTGCAGCCATCTGCGTGCGTTGAGACAAGGCCGAGAAGGAATGGGAAGATTGGAGACATCATGCTCACCTCAGATGCTTTCACCCGTCCCTGCGGCGGCGCTGGTGGCAGATCAGAGATCGAAACCGCCACCGCCGCCGACTTCTCTTCCCATCCAATCCGCACGGCTGGTGGCGTACTCGCAGCCGCGTCCCCTCATCCTTCTCTTCCGCCCGGCCTTCCCATCCACTGGCTGCCTCCTCCCGATTGCCAAGAATTGGAACGACCAGATCAGGGGAAGAAGAGGAATGAGAGGTTGCGTGTCATGGGAGAGGAAATGAGGAAGGGGTGGGGGGCTCGAGGCAGGCCTTTCTCCGATGGGCAGCGCCAGAGGGGCGATGGGGCGGCGGCGGTTGCCACAACCCTAGTTGATAGGAGGAAAAACGAAAGAGAGAGAGAGACAAGAGAGGAGGCGTGTATGGGGAGGAAAGCCTATCAGCGAAACAAAAGCGAACCTCTTGACGACGTGGCTATCGCCGTTGATGCGTAGCTGAATGGTTTTAAATGCCGCTGCGTTGACTGCTGCCGACGTGTTGACCCGAGATGCCACCTCCTACCCGCCCCTTTCGATAACGCTCCCTCTCTCCACCTCCCTCGCCGCGTTGAGCAGCTCAGTTGACCCGTCGCCTATTTCTCATACGTAGGCCCTGCCTCTGCGCACGCCACGCAGCTGGAGCGATGAGGAGGGCGCCGGCGGCGGCATTCCTGCTGCTGGCGCTGCTCGCGGCGGCGGAGGCTAGTGGTCCGGAGGGCGGCGAGCAGGCGTGCGACAAGGGGTGGGAGCGCAGCGGCAGCAGGCTCTGCTGCAAACGGAACATCACCGACTTCTTCAAGGCCCGCCACTTCGAGGAGCTCTTCCCCAGGCGGAACGACACCATCGCCCACGCCGCGGGATTCTGGGACTACCCGGCCTTCATCGCCGCCGCCGCCCTCTTTGAGCCCCGCGGGTTCGGCACCACCGGCGGCAAGGAGATGGGCGTCAGGGAGGTCGCCGCCTTCCTCGCCCACGTCGGCGCCAGCACCTCGTGTACGCTTCTCCCGTGTCCCGACTCTGGTTCGCCTTGATTTGCATATCAGTCAGGGATCTCCTGAATACTAGTCCGATGTGGGATCAGTCTAATTGCTGCTATAAACATACTCGAGCACTCCACACCACAGGCAAAACAGTATAGAGATGCTTAGGCTGCTAATAGGATATGCAGAGAAAGCTGACAAACATAGACAGACCATCACAAATTTCAGCATGCCCAACAGGATTTAGCTGTGCAAAATGTTCAAAGAGTCATCCCTGGCAAGTAGCAGCGGAAGTTGATGAGTGACACATATAACAGGTGAAACAAGACGGATGCGTTTGCTGCAGAGGTGGAATTGTACCAAATTTTGCATGGCAGCAGAATGTTGTTAAAAGATAGAGGCGTGAGCTACATAGGTTGAAACTAAAATCTGTCTGTAATTATTGAATTGCCAAACTGTGATGCCGCATGCTAATTACTTTCCACTGTAGTAACATGTGCAGTTCTTCATAAGAATATGGGAAGGATTTTGGTAAATTTTAAACCCATTTTGATCTGCAGAGAATATCATTGTTTAAGGCATTGTGATTGTGCTATATGTTCAGTGTGACTGTGACTGTGACTGTGACTGTTGACCATACTATTATAAATTTTAAATCCGTTTTGATATTAGCATCAAACAAATACTGGAACTGTTACTCCTTCAGGTGGACGTTTTTATCCAAATCCAACGGCATGGGGTCTTTGCTACAAGCGTGAAATGAGCCCATACCAGAACTTCTATTGCGATGACAGCAACGAATTATATCGCTGTGTCGAAGGACTTCAATACTATGGCCGAGGCGGCGAGGCCCTCTTCCTGTTTACTGGTCAGGCCAATATATCCCTCTCTCTGTTGTCGTTAAGTATGAATCAACAAGAGATGATTCTGGAACTGCTTGTTCACTACCCTCAGGAACTATAACTACGGTATCATCGGTAAGGGTATCAAGCAGGATCTGTTGAGCCACCCAGAGTTGCTGCAACAGAATGCCACCCTAGCATTTGAGGCAGCAATCTGGAGGTGGATGACTCCAGTGAAGTGGAGACAGCCGTCAGCCCACGATGCCTTCGTTGGTAACTGGAAACCAAGCAAGAATGATCCTTTGTCTAAGAGATATCCGGGCTTTGGCACTACAATGAATATCATGCGTGGTGATCGCATCTGCGGTCAAGGGTTCACTGATGAGATGAATAACACTATATCCCACTACATATATTATCTCGGCTTGATGGGAGTTAATCATGAGCACTCTGGGCGTAGCTTGGATTGTGCCGACCAGGTGGTATTCAATCCGTCCTCGAAGAGTTTGGGCTCATAAACAAAGCCGCTTGTCAGTGTGATATCCATGGATGTGCCCTTTGCGTAATTGCATTTGAGATCGGCCATCTGGCTTCCCTAACTGTAGAAAGCATATCTCTGAATCTGTACAGTATTCTTTAAGCAGCTGGGAATATTACATTGTGGGCATGCCGCCTATCTCTTGGTATGTGATTTTCTTTTTATGCTTAATGAAGCACATAATTGACATTTTAAGTTTTTAGCACGTGAAAATTTGTTACTGTATTTATATTGTTATTAGATGAGTTTTATTTTTCATCGAACCTTGCCTTGCTCCTTTTTTTACAGCACACTCATTGCCTTGCTACTTTCCTGACTATGGCTGCAGAACTTTCTGAATATTCTGTGTGTTTTCTGAATTCTGTCAATGCTGTGTTGGCCAGTTCTGCAGTCTGGAGTACGTTTAGAGAACAGTTTTAGAAGGCTAAGAGCACAAACGGGTAGATGGTAAGATATATGGTTCTTGCAGAATTACCAAGGGACAGGTATTGACCAGCT
Organism: Triticum urartu; assembly: GCF_056163025.1. Classification (NCBI taxonomy): domain Eukaryota; kingdom Viridiplantae; phylum Streptophyta; class Magnoliopsida; order Poales; family Poaceae; genus Triticum; species Triticum urartu. The sequence continues at coordinate 638,355,847 of NC_141875.1, forward strand.
CATCCTAGCCCTGTGCACCGTCAGTTGGGACACTACTGACTACACCAGCATTTCAGTTAAGACAATTTGATCTGCCAGTGCATCATTTCTGCGAGGTGATTCCTTCCAGCTGAGTCTGAATGCCTGTCTTGTCAATCGTAGCTCTGTTTTTGATGATACAGTAAAATAGATAACTACGTAGTTTTGAGCTTTTGATTATACAGTAAAAAAAAGATAACTACGTATAGCTTTGATTATTGCTATCTGATATGGCACTTCGCAAAACATTATTACTGCTGTAATGTAAAGATTGTTCTAATGAACTTTGGTGACATACGGATCGGAATCAAACCTCATGACATGGAAAAAAATGGAAACAGATCCAATCTTAATGCCAATCTTCACCAATTACAGGGACATACTATATAGTAAGATAATGATCGATACAATATTTGCCTCTTCCTTTCCTTGTATCATTCGACAGAGAAGGAAAGAAAAAGGCGAGGCAGTACTAAAACACGAAGGAACGCCGAACTAAGCCCTCGGCTTCTGTTCGTCTCCGCCGTGCCTCCGAGGTTAGCCCCGCCGCGCGAGACCTCGACACGGATCCATTCGCTTCTTCATCCTGCAGTATTTTTGCCGTCGTCAACAGACAACAGGCCCCACGATTGTTCCGGGAGTACGTCCTCCACGGAGCCGCCGAGACTTCCCTCTCGTCCCCGCACCTTGCCTTCATCCTCCTTCAGTACATTTGGTAATGCATCTCTCTTATTTCCCCTTTTTGAAAAAAGGAACCCATCTCCGTGGTACTTCTGGAGACTGTTGTCTCTTGTATTAGCGATCTAGTTGGATGGTACGTTGAAACAACAAAGGAGGATTTCTTAAGTATTTTGACTGTTAGGGTTTCAGTTTTGGCACTGATTGTATGCAACTGCTCACAACTTTGGGGATATGATTGCGTAGCTTTACATTCTACAGACATTGCCAAGGATCTCTTGATTCTGAATAATGCCCACAAACAGACGGACTACATGCATATATATCATTTATCAGTCTCCCAATTAGTCCAGAAATTTTCACATTGTGTTCTGCAATGACCACGTTTGTGGGCCAATATATAGTATATTTACATGAACGGAATTTTTACAGGCCCAAGTGTATTCCTAATTGATTTTAACTTCTATATATATGCCTACTATTTTAGTAGCCAAGAACTAGCTTATATAAATCTTCATTATTGAAATCAAGTTCATGGCTGTGACACCACGTCAATGGAGGTTCAGAGGACCATGTGTATTCCTAATTGTTTTGAATTTCTATGTATATACGTACTATTTTATTAGTAGCCAAGAACTAGCTTATATAAATCTTCATTGTTGAAATCAAGTTCATCGCTGTGCCAGCATACATTTTCAGGCATTTCGACCGGATGCAATTCTAATCTGCGCACTCATGTGGGGAAAATTTTAGGTGTTCACTCTCAACCTTCATATTTCCCAGTATACATAGCATATATGATTTAGCCTACCTTCTCTGTATGGATCTTTTGATACTTTCGATTATTTTTCAGGATAGGTTATGGCGGATAGATCAACTATTGCCCACCTAATATATGGAATTTTACTTGTGTCTGGCTTCACAAGAGGTGCGTGAAAATTTATCTTCCATCTCATATGAAACATCGTTGCTACATATTCCTTGCAGTGAGTAAATTATGTCTCTCGACAAATTAATTATCCTATATGTAGTTTTTTATCCTGTAGTTCTCAAATGCAAATTAAGCATGCTTATTATTATTTCGCTGTTGACTAAGGGGCCCCGGGTTCTAGTTTCGCTCCGGGCCACCAAAATCTCACGACCGGCCCTGTTCACACTAAAGAGATTTACGAGAAGGTCCGCCGCCTGAGGTATAGTACCGTTTTGTGCAGGATGCCGCTACTTCCAGAGAGCCGCTGTGTGGCAACACCAAGGAGCTTTGAAGTACGAGATCTTCGACAAAATTTGGGGTGATTTGCCACCATTGCCCAATGGCGGAAAGATGAAGGGCAAAGCTTATCACGCGTAGGACCACGTGTCCGCAGGGACTTTGAGGAGCTCCAGGATGTGTACCCTCACCTCGCTTTGGCCCTGGAGAAAATCGCCACCGCCACCGATGGGCAGGACCCTCTAAAGAGGGTGTTTGAGTTGATTGATGATGCTAAATCCCGCAAACTGAATGAGAAAGTGAAGAAGCAACGAGTTCTCGAGATCAAGGCAGAGCTATACCGTGCTAGCGTACGGGTTAAGATGTTTAGCATGTTTATCAAATTTATTTGAATCCATCAAACGCGTGGGCTCACCCCGTACGCATTTTAATGTACACATCCGTGTTACGTAGACGTATGCATTCTTCTTTAAAAAATATAGCAGTTTCACACCTCCTCAGCATGCATGACATTTGATGGATTCAAACCAAGTTGGTAAACATGCTAAGCACCTCACCCCCATACACTAGCACGGTCCAGCTCTGCCTTGATCTCCAAAACCCGCTGCTTCTTCACTTTCTCATTCAGGTTGCGGGCTTTAGCATCATCAATCAACTCAAACGCTCTCTTCAAAGGGTCCAGCTCATCGGTGTCGGTGGTGATCTTCTCCACCTGCAGAGCGAGGTGAGGGTACACATTCCGGAGCTCCTCAAAGTCTCTGCGGACACGTGGTCCTGGCCTGATAAGCCTTGCCCTTTCCGCTATTGGACAATGGTGGTGAATCACCCCAAATTTTGTCGAAGATCTCGTACTTCCAAAGGTCCTCAGCGTTGCCACGCAGCGGCGCTCCAGTAGCAGCAGCGGCTCGCATAGAACGGTACTTATCCCTCTTGCGGCGGACCTTCTCGCAAATCTCTTTTATTGTGGACTCCTTGTCAAGAATGTGTCCGTGGAGGACACCACGCAGCTCGGAGCGACCTGGAGGAGGCCCATATGTTTTGACGTGGCAATGAGTCCCTCGAGGATGCGGACCTCGTCTTGTGCCGACCAAACATGAACATATGCGCCTCGCTTTCCTCCCTTCCTCTCGGCTCGACGACGCCTTTTCTTCTCCTCGAAAGCGGCGACATCCCTCGCAGAGGATCACGGCCAAGAAGCGGACACGTTGGCCTCAAGGACTCTTCATCTTCCTTCTGGACTCTGATGTAATGTCACCATTAGTCAAAATAGCTATTGCATCTAAAATGCGTATGCATTTGTAATGTTCGATAGTTGTTGTTTGTAGAGTTAGCTGAGTTGAGAAAGTAGTACCTCTATTCACTAATGTAAGACGTTTTGGCAGTTTAAATTGAACTGCCAAAACAGCTTGCATTAGTGGACAGAGGGTGTTTACATTAGCAATGTTTAGCTATCTGCTCAAGAAATTTTGTTTAGCCGCAACTACTACTCCAACTATATGCCTTTAATCTAGACAGAGGTCACAAGACATATTTTGATCTTTAAAAAGAGATACTTTGTGGTCATACTAATCTATTTGCATCGCATCCAATTCATCTACATGTCATGAGCTAGCCACGTGGTTTCCTTTTGCCATATAAAATTTACTTTCATACTACTAATGTGTGTTCATCTTATATGAAAATTTTAGCCTCTTATGGTACCTTATGACATCCTGTGTCCAGTATGTGACGGTGATAATTATCTTTTTTTTTCATTATATTCTGACTGTATTGTCCATCTTGCGGATGATATTATATTACCTAGTCTACCGGACATTCTCTCGTAACTCTGAGTTTTCCTTTTTGTATGTGGTGATCAACTACTTTTTTTTTATCTGGTGGTGATCAACTACTGATAGGTAAACAATCCACTTTGGACCTTATTTGTTTCGTGTAAGTCGACCCCTTTTCCATGATGACTTAACTGCCTCTTCGCATGTCATATGGAGCTTCGAGTTAGCGACTTCTTACAGATAGCATCCAGTCAGGTTGCTCTTTAATAATAGATCTGATTACTACAGATCCACGCGGCTCCTTGTATGGAGTAAATGTCAGTGTTATTTGATTTCCTACCAATTTAAATTTCTTCTTTAGGAATCTTCGTCCATGAATGTAATGCACTCAAGAATCGAGCAAATTCCTTTTTTTTTGCTGTTGAAGATGGTTGCCCTTCGGTACAAACCAATGAGGATTTCATCAGCACACCATGCTTAAATCAACACTGAAAGTTTGTTACATTACATGTACATGTTTGTTTTCTGCTGCTAATTGTTGTCTTATTCGCGGTTTCTTTTAGTGATACTAGATTGTTGTGTGTGTTTTCATAACAAGCCAATTTATATATTGATCACTTATGAACTGGCTGAGGCATAAATCCACAGCGACTGTAGTCTTATAGCAAGCCAAAATCAATAAAAAATTCATGTCTCTTCCAACAAATATAAACATATAATAAATTAGGATTGTGTGCATCACTAAAACTCCTTCCAATACACTTATCAAGTACCCATCATGAGTATACATTAAGGCACGGCCATTAAGTTCAAACTCGAATCAACTTCCAAGTCCACCAGACAAAGACAAATCCCAGCTCTCCTCTACCATCACATTTCTTTCTTGCAAAAAATCCCTTCTTCGATAACTGATGTTACGATCAAGTTTTTGCAAATTTATGTTTCATTTGTCTTTCGTGCTTTGTATATTTATAAATATTATATTATTTAACTGTCAAAGTAGACGGGTGCGGCAACGCGCGCCATCGATGATCTGGTTAGGATGAAAAATGAAGCGGAAATAGACAAAATTTTAGGCCTTTTCTAATGAACAAGTGTTTAGATGAGATGATGAGGTGGTCTACTCAGCAACGAACGGAGTACCAATCGTTGTTCAAGGCGGTGTGTATGCGGTTGGAGCGGGTGGCCAAGGAGGTTTTTATCCAACATGGATGGCGGCATGATCTCCTAAATGGTCCACCTTATTGGTCGACATAGGCATAATTTTGGTCTCATATGGCTTTACTATTGCCACTTTGTTATTTTTATATTTTTTTGTCAGATTGTTCGTTTGATGATTGTGTGTATCTTAGCTATGCAGAGGCTGAGTGTGGCTCTTTGTGCTTTGTATCCGCTCGATGCTACATTTTGAATTAATAAAAGCGCACTTTATCAAAAAAGAAGTTCCAATACATAGGTACTAATTTTTTTGTAGCTAATGCTCGCTTCATTTAATTATTTACTCCCTCTGTTTTAAAATAAGTGTCGTGGTTTTATTTCAAATTTGAACTAAAACCACGACACTTGTTTTTGAATAGAGAGAGTAGCAACTAAATTCTTCTAAGGTGTCGGCAATAAAATACAGTGTGAAGCAGCTGCAAAACCAGATGTTAGCCGGAACCAAGAGGCCCTTGAACTATTGAGAGGGTACTCCAATTGAGAAAATCACAAGCAAACTAGCAAAATATTTCAATTGACATGACTAAAACATCAAACAGTGTCATGACTCCTAAGCCAGGCACCTCCACACTACATTGAGGATGGTTGGGGGTTATGTTAGGTATTAGCGTTGTTATTGTTGGCCACAACATGAGTTTTATTGAGTGCTAGATTGAGGCATATAATAGCCACAGTAATACTGGAAGTTTTTCTTATGGAACCTTGATACGTCTCCAACGTACCTATAATTTTTTTATTGTTCCATGCTATATTATATTCTGTTTTGGACATTATTGGGCTTTATTATACACTTTTATATTATTTTTGAGACTAACCTACTAACCGGAGGCCCAGCCCAGAATTGCAGTTTTTTGCCTATTTTAGAGTTTCGCAGAAAAAGAATATCAAACGGAGTCCAAACGGAATGAAACCTTCGGATCCATGATTGGATCATTGCTTTACCTTTGTGCATCTAGACCGGACATCATGTTGAGTGTGGGAATTTGTGCACGGTTTCAAGCCGCACCTAAGGAAACTCACTATGTGGCGGTCAAACGAATCTTTCGATATTTGGCTCATACCCCAAACTTTGGCTTATGGTGCCCAAGAGGATCAAACTTCAAGCTTGTAGGGTACTCGGATTCCAATTGGGCGGGAGACAAAGTGGATAGGAAGTCCACTTCCGGAGGGTGCCAATTCCTTGGTTGCTCTTTGGTAAGTTGGTCTTCCAAAAATCAAAGTTGTGTGTCTCTCTCGTCCACTGAGGCGGAGTATGTTGCCGCCGGTAGTTGTTGTGCACAACTCCTATGGATGAGGCAAACTTTGAAGGATTATGGTGTCACTTGTGACAAAGTGCCTCTTTGGTGTGACAATGAAAGTGCCATCAAGATCTCTCTCAACCCGGTGCAACACTTCAAGACGAAGCATATTGAGATTCGGTATCACTTCATCCGGGATCACATTAGGCGAGGAGAGATCGAGCTCAACTATGTCAACACTCATGACAACCTTGCAGATATTTTCACGAAGCCCTTGGATGAAGCAAGATTTCGCGAGTTAAGGCATGAGCTAAATATCATTGATTCGAGCAATGTGGCATGAACCCTTGCACACCCCACCACGCTCATTTTGTTGTCTAGTTTAGGTGTAGGCATGGACATAGGGGGAGTGTTGTTCTCTCAATGAACTCTCCCTCCCCCCATTATGCATAAATTGATCAAGTCTTTCACTTTAGCCATTGTTGATGGTACTTGTGCTTCAAAGACGAGTTTTGGTCATGGGCCCAAGGTTAAAATCTACGCGGCGCCATACCTTTTGACTCAAACATAGGTGGCCTCGGCCACCGCCCTCTTTTGAAGAGGTGTGTCTTGGTCGTTTGCTGGTGTGCTCTTTCTCTTGCCGTTTTTGTCGTTCCGTCGAGCAAAAGCCGTGTTTGTTTAGTTGCCGTGGCGTGCTGGGCGGTACTACCGCTGCTGGTGCGCGGTACTACCGCTTGTAAGCGGTACTACCGCCCCCCAGCACGGTACTACCGCTGAGGGACGGGACCAGGGGGTTAAGTCGGGGCAGGGGGAGGTTTCTTCTCCCCCATACCCATTCACTTCGCCCCCCCCCCTTTTCTCTTCCTCTCTCCAGCCTCCACTTGCCGCGGGAGGGCTCCAGCGGATCTCCGTCTCCGGGGCGTCCCTCTCCATTTCCTTTGGTGGAGTCGATCCCCACCTCGTTCTCTTGCCATGGATGCCGGTATTGCCCCCGTTTCTTCTTTCGTTTTGTCTCGTTTTCAGTTCTTGTTTCTTAGGGGCAATGGTGGTTACATCTCTAGATTTTTGGCCAAATCTAGGCTTGAGTTGGTTGAAGAAGGCAACTAGACTATCTCGATTAGAGTTTGGTAGGAATATATTTGAATTTGGTAGGCCGGTAGTGCCGGATCTGACCACGGTAGTAGGAAACCGCTGTTTCACCGCCTCGTGCTGTAGGAAACTGTTGTTTCTCCGCCTCGAGCAGTACTACCGCTCTCATTGGAGCGGTACTACCGCTTGACCTCGAGCGGTACTACCGCTCTCTTTGAGGCGGTACTACCGCAGGCATGTCACGGTACTACCGTTGCATGCCAATTTCCATTATTTTCCTGCCTTACCTTGATCTTTTTTGTTGAGTTTGTTGGGGCTTATGCTCGTTCTTTTTGGTTGTTTTGCATGTTCTTGTGTTTGGCTCCAGGTGATGACCATTCCGAGCAGCAAGGTCGCCGTATCAACCCCGGGCGTGCTACATCAAAACGCTACCGCACCTCAGAGCCAGCCGATGGTTCCTCGAGCACCCAACCGCCTCCAGCAAGTGCATCTGCAAGTGTTCCTCCACCTCCTCAGCAATCGAAACGATCCGCCAACAAGCCCAAGGGGAAGACTGTGACTGAGATGACCAACAAGGAGTTTTGGGAGAAGCATCGCCGCAACCCCTATGCGGTGGACCAAGAACCCACTTTGGTTAACCGCCCGTTCTAGAACCGTTTTTAGTTTGCCATCTACTTTGATGTGATCAAGGCCAAGAAGAATCTTTTTGTTGATGTTCGCTCCATTGACACTGATGCTATGGAGAAGGACCCGGAGTACTTTGGCGAAGCCCTTCAGATGTGCACTCAGCTGAACATTCTCAGGATCATGCAATTCAACAAGGATTTCGATGCGGATTTAGTGGCTCAATTCTATGCCACCGTCCATCTTGGGACGGATGTCGACAGGACTCTGACAAGGATGACCAATGGCAAGCTACTTTCTGTCAAGTGGAAGGCTTTCATGGAGTTACTTGATGTGGTGGATCACGGGCTTGAGGCTCCTGCCGGTTTCCGCCCTCACCGCAATGCTACGTCCACCCACAAGCAAGCCCTTTGGCCCTACTGCACTGTGAAAGTTCACCCAGTAACTGAGAAGAAGACCTATGAGCTGTCTCCGTATCTGGACATTCTTCATTGCATCTTCCGTGAGACTCTCTTCCCTCGGATCGGGAATCTAGATATGGTCCACTCTTACCTCGTGGACATGCTCCTTTTCTGTCAGCATGAGAAGGAAGCAAGCACTGGAGAGAGCCTGGATATTTCTCATGTCATGTGGTCTGTACTTCTCTCTGCCGTGTCTGAGCGCAAGTGCCCTATATATGGTCCATTCATCATGAGGCTCATTGAGAGGGCCTGGGCACAGACTTATCCCAGAGTGTTGCTAGAAACTAGAGACTTGGTTTCTCATGAGATCAAGCGTCTGAGGAAGAAGGACAATTGGACAACGCCTCACACAGGGGTCCATCTGCTACTGCTGCCACAGGGGGTCCGTCTGCTGCTGCTGCCATGGGGGATCCGTCTGCTGCTGCTGCTGCCATGGGGACCGAGGGTGGGGCTGCTACTGATGATCATGAGGAGGACTTTGGCCCCTCTAGTATAGAACCGTCGTGGGCATAGAAGCTTAAGCGCAATATGAAGAAGCTTTTCTGCATGGAGTCTCATGGTCAGTACATGACTCATGTGGCGAAGAAGCGTGCCAGGACGCGCCACAAGGAGCTCATGCGTCAGATGGGAGCAACAGTTGCCAGTGGGTCTGAGGGTCAGATCACTGAAGAGGAGGACTGGATTCATCAGAATTGCCATTGGACCGACTCCGATGCCGAGCAGTTTTCGACCCACGATGAAGATGCAGAGATGTGATGTTCGAGATCTTTATCTTCCCAGCACCTGGAGTCGTAGTGTCACTCTTTGCCCTTTGTGGTGTCTCGCTGCCAAAGGGGGAGAGAGTGTAGGGATTTGTGTTATTGCCGTGCTTTGAGTCGTTGAGTCGTCTTGTGGTTCTTGTGTGTTCTCTCGGTGTTTTTATTTGGTTTGGCTTGGTGTGAGACCTAAGTTCTAAACATATGGTGTGAGACATATGCTCCCTATCGCTACCTTATTACTTATGTCTATTCAGAGTACTGTAGTTTATTATGAGATGCATGCTTGTCATGTTTATTCTCTTCTCTCATATATCTTGTGCTTAGTATTGTTGGACTATAAAATATAGGGGGAGTGTTGATCCGAATGGGTGTGTCGTGCCATATCTAGGTGCACACATTCTGGGGGAGCCCGTCTATATTTTGTAGTTCTTAGTTTTCTTCGCTTTATTTCTTTTCCTTGCGCAAATCCCTAGTTGTCATCAGTCCACCAAAAAGGGGGAGATTGTTATGACATATCTCTCTCAAGGTAGTTTTGGTGATTGATGACAACATGTTTGCGGACTAATCTTGTGCTTTAAATAATTCACAGATTCTCCCCTGGCACGAGACTCTTTCTTCCCCTCGGAGTGTATTTCAAGACGGTGTAGCTCTTTCGTTTCTTTCTCGGTGGACTAGTTGCGTAGAGGGCACCGTACTATCAAGAGGGGGTCCGCTGGGGTATTGCATGGGTGGAATCATCACGTACACATCAGCTTCTCACCCTCCGAGCATCTCCATTCCATTGAAGAGATCTCTCCTCTCTTCCTTGTCCTGTCTGGGTCCAAGCGGTAGTACCGCGCAACCCAGCGGTAGTACCGCCGAGGAGCCAAGCGGTAGTACCGCTCCACAACGGTAGTACCGCCCGTGGCTCCACAGCAGTAGTAACGCTGGGGTGCCTGGCACCTCCGCCTTGTCCTCAACATCTTTGAGAGATTCTCTCTCTCGCGCGCGCCCCAACGGTAGTACCGCACTGCCAGCGGTAGTACGGCCGAAGGGTCACAAGCGGCAGTACCGCTCCACAGCGGTAGTACCGCCCGTGACCCCGCTGACGTAGTACCGCTGGACAATGGCTCCTACCGCCTCGATTCGAGAGGTCTTTTTCTCGTGTCGGGTTTTGCGGCACTAGTTGCGGTTGTAGAGGCGGTAATACCGTTCCAGGAGCGGTAGTACCGCCCCTACCACCGCGGTAGTACCGCGTTTGGACACTTTCCCTACTAGTCTCCTCAGCGCGGCAGTGCCGCTGGCTGGCACGGCAGTACCGCTGTCCTGGCGGTAGTACCGCCCCCTCTCAGCGGTAGTACCGCCCTGTGCGGGGCTGGTTGGTGGGGGGCAACGGTTGGATTGTTGCCCCCACTATAAAAGGGAGTCCCCTTCTTCTCTTTGACTTACCTCTTCCTCCCCCAAGCTCCATTTATTGCTCAAGCTCCATTAAATGCTCCAAGCTCCATTTTCGCCCGATCTATCTCTCTAGCCAATCAAACTTGTTGATTTGCTCGGGAGTGGTTGAGAAGGCATCGATCTACACTTCCACCAAGGGATTTTCGATTCCCCCACTCATCCCTAGCGGATCTTGTTACTCTTGGGTGTTTGAGCACCCTAGACGGTTGAGGTCACCACGGAGCCATAGTCCATTGTGGTGAAGCTTCGTGGTCTTGTTGGGAGCCTCCGATTAAGTTGTGGAGATTGCCCCAACCTTGTTTGTAAAGGTTCGGTCGCCGCCTTCAAGGGCACCAATAGTGGAATCACGGCATCTCGCATTGTGTGAGGGCGTGAGGAGAATACGGTGGCCCTAGTGGCTTCTTGGGGAGCATTGTGCCTCCACACCGCTCTAACGGAGACGTACTTCCCCTCAAAAGGAAGGAACTTAGGTAACACATCCTCGTCTTCACCGGATCCACCCTTGGTTATCTCTTACCTTTACTTGTGCAAGCTCTTTAGTGTTTCTTCCCTTGCTTGCTTGTATGCTTGTTGTTATTGCATCATATAGGTTGCTCACCTAGTTGCACATCTAGACAACCTACTTTGATGCAAAGTTTAATTTGGTAAAGAAAAGTAAAAATTGGTAGTTGCCTATTCACCCCCCCGCCTCTATTCAACCATATCGATCCTTTCAATTGGTATCAGAGCCTCGTCTCTTTATTAAGGACTTTACCGTCCAAAGAGTATGGTTGATACCGTAGACGGTGTGGAGGAACACTCCGGTGTGAATCCGATCTCGTATACGAGAGATGGGGGAACCTCGGTCTCTCGTGAGGAGTTCAATGTGGCCTTGGAGACATTGAAAACCTCCATGACGACCGAAGTTGAAAGCATGTTTACTAAATTTCTTGAGGGGTTTAAACTATCCACCGCACCGTTCAAAGTGGGTGACCCCGCCAACAAGGTGACGGATGCTATCCCCGACAAGGGGGAAGCTAGTAGTGAAAAGGCTCCTTCTTCTAGTGGTAAGAATGGCACCGACATCTTTGTCCATGTGGAACCACCACTTGTTTATGGTGGACCGGTTCCTTCCACTCATTTGAATCATGCCGGTCCTCCCCCTAAGATTGTGAAAAATGAGGATTTTGATTCTTGGGTTTACCGCTTTAAACGTCATTTAAATCATGTGAACACTAACCTTTGGAGAATCATTGAAGAAGGTTTCTATCCACATGATCCAAGCAACTTCACTCCTCGAGAAGCCGCAGACAATCAATTCAATGAGAATGCTCTCTTCATCATTCAAGATGCAATTCCACCTGAAGACCTACCTCATCTTCGTCCCTTCGCCTTGGCCAAAGATGCATGGCATTGTGTTGTCTCTCTCTACTGGGGAAGCGCAAGTATTCAACGCTCCAACTATGAAGTGGTACAAGATGAGGCCGATGAGTTTGCAATGAAAGAAGATGAAGAACCTCGTGAGCTTTATCGGAGAATAACCAAACTCGCGGTCTCACTACGAGATCACAGGAGCAAGGACACGGATGACAATTGGATCAAGCGCAAATTCCTCAAGGCAATGATGCCCTATCACAAGGCCATGTCCTCCGTCATTCGTCAAAGACCGGACTTCCACACTTTGACCTCAAGCGAAGTGTTGGATGAGTTCGTGGCCATGAACATTTTGGACAAGACCGCCGACAATGCGGTGCTCCGGTCTCAACGGGCAAAGAAGCCTAACCTTGCATTGAAGGCCAAGCTCACCGTTGAAGAAGAAGAAGAGGAAGAAGAGGAGAGCAACCCCGAAGATACTAAGTATGCATATCATGAACACATGGCACTTGCTTCAACGCAATTTTGGAGCAAGAAAAACTCGAGGCCAAACTTTAGTAAAAACAACTCGAGTGGCACGAGGGGCAAGCAACGTGTAAGGACGTGCTACAATTGCGGCAACGTGAGTCATTTTGTTGCGGAATGCCCATATGAGAAGAGGGAAGACAATGGTGGCAAGCTCATCCGAAAGGACAAGGCCAAGTCGTTCCCCAACAAGAACAACTTCACCAAGAAGACTCCTCCCAAGGCATTGGTTGTACAAGAAGAGTACAATGAGGATGATGACGATGATGAAGATGATGAGTCGGTTGCCATGGCCTCCGTTGCCATTGCGACGACTTCACGGGTGTCTCTCTTCGATTCACCCAATGAGAGCATCACCGCCAAGTGCCTCATGGCTAAAGCCACCAACAAGGTAACCCCCAATATCAAAACTACCATCATTAATCATCCTTCTCCGACGGATAGCATTAATGAACTTGAGGGAGCTAATGTGGAGGCTAACGAGTTTGAGGCCTTTATGGGCAAACTCAAGGAAAAATCCAAGAAGCACTTTGTTGCTCTCTTGGAACAACTTGGTGAAGCCAGTGACATGATCGAGGCTCACGAAGACACCATCTCTAAGATGGAAGGGCATAGTCGTGACTATGCCGATGAGATTTCGGATCTTTCCAATGCTCTTGAGGAAGAGCGTGGTCTTCGTTTGGCTCTTGAGGAGTCACACAACATTGATCATGCTAAGTTAAAGAAACATTATGATCATGTCCTCATTGTTTCTCGTGTGCTAAATTCCGAGAAGGCCAAACTTGGGGTTGATCTTGCTAGACTCAAAGAGGAGTTTGATATACTTGACAAGGCCCATAGGGCCTTGAAGGGTATTCACGCTAGTCTCAAGGAGTCTCATGATCAACTCCAAGTGAAGCTAACTAAGGAGAAAGCTACTTTTCCTCATATGGTTTTAATTGATAATGCAAATGCTACTAACTCGTGTTGTGAGCATATACATCTTGTTGAGGAAAATGCTAAGTTGAAGGAGCAACTTGAGAGAGGTCTTGCGACTTGCATACAAGGCAAGAAGAACCTCAACGATCTCTTGATCAAACAAAAGGGAGTTGTGGCCAAGGAAGGGGTTGGGTACGTGCCCGACTCCAAGAACAAGAAAAAGAATGACAAGACCAAACGACCTCCTCCTCTCATGCAAACCTTTGTGAGGGAGGGAGAGAGTGCCCCCGAGGAGAAGAAGAAGAACAATGTCAAGAAGGGCATTGCCACCCCTCTCAACAAAGCCGGCGATTTTAACCCTTCTTATGTGTTATGCCGTGCTAGTGATGGGCATGTTTATGCCAAATTTGTTGGTTCTCTTCATGAGTACATTGAATGGTCTATTTGGGTTCCTAAGACCCTTGTTACTAACATCAAAGGACCCATTACAAAATGGGTACCTAAAACCAAGCATTGATCTCTTGTAGGTGTTTGCTTCCGGTGGTGGATCATGGTTGCTCGATAGCGGAGCTACAAATCATATGACCGGAAGCAAGGACTTGGTGGTGGACGTGCACAAAGTTCCATCTATGCCCACCAATGTAGAGTGGGGTGACGCCTCATCTTCTAAGGTATTGGGACTTGGCAAGGTGGTCATCTCTCATGATCTCACGATCGAGAAGGTCATGCTTGTTGAGTCCCTTGCATACAATTTACTTTCCGTTCGTCAACTTGCAATCATGGGCTTTGCCACTTTTTTTGATATCGGTACTGTGGCCCTCTTGTGGAGCAAGACTCTTAAAGTAGCTTTTGTTGGGCATGTCGAGAACAGTCTATATGTGATTAACTTTTCGGAGCGACCCACTAAGACCGCGACATGCCTAATGGCTAAAGTTGATGTGGGATGGCTTTGGCATCGCCGTTTAGCCCATGTCAATATGAGATCTTTGCAAAGTCTCCTCAAGGGGGACCATGTCCATGGACTAACGAATGTTAGTTTTGCTAAAGATCGTGCTTGCAATGCCTGTATCGAAGGAAAGCTACATGAGAAGGCTCACCCTCCCACGACTATCATTTATTCAAAGAGGCCCTTGGAGCTCCTTCACATGGATCTCTCTGGGCCCCCATCCTTCGATAGTCTTGGAGGTAGGAAGTATTGCTTGGTGATTGTGGATGACTACTCAAGGTACACGTGGGTGTATTTCTTCAAGAGGAAGAGCGAGACCCAACAAACCGTCATTGACTTTGCAAATGAAGCACAACGTCAACACAATGCAAAGATCTTGACAATAAGAAGTGACAACGGCACCGAGTTCAAGAACTACACCTTGGATGAATTTCTTAGTGATGAGGGAATCAAGCATCAATATTCCGCACCATACACCCCTCAACAAAACGGTGTTGCGGAGAGGAAGAACCGGACGTTGATGGATGCGGCAAGGACCATGATGGCGGAGTTCAAGTCTCCGTACAACTTTTGGGCCGAAGCCATCAATACCGCGTGTCATGCATCCAATCGGCTCTACCTCCACAAGGGCTTGAACAAGACTCCATACGAGATACTCACCGGTAACAAGCCCAACCTAAAGTACTTCCGGGTATTCGGGTGTAAGTGTTTCATTCTCAAGAAAGGTGTTCGGTTGTCTAAATTTGAGGCTAGAGCTTATGAGGGCATATTTGTTGGCTATGCTACAAACTCTCATGCTTACCGTGTCCTCAGTAAATCCACGGGACTTATTGAGGAGACGTGTAACGTGGAGTTTGATGAGAATAACGGCTCCCAAGTGGAGCAAAGTGGCACTTGTGATGTAGGTGATGAAATTCCTCCCCAAGCCATAAGAAGAATGGGTGTTGGCTTTATCCTACCCATTGAGGAACCCCTTGTGGCCGAAGGAGAAGGACAAAGCTCCACTCAAGTGGAGCCATCACCAACCCAAGGCCCACATGCTTCCGAAGAACAACATGAAGGCTCTCATCCTCAAGAACATGACCAAGGGCAAGATCACGCTCAAGACGGTGTTGACACATCAAGTGATGCCCAAGGTCAAGTTCTCTCCTCCGAGCAAGTTCAAGAACAAGAACAAGCCCAAGACGACGCTCAAGATGATCAAGTGACCACTCCTCGTCTCACCCCCGAGGAGGAATTAGAGCGTCGTGCCACCAAGGTTGCTTCCAAGCTCTCCACCAAGGATCATCTCATGACGAATGTGCTTGGAAGCTTAAGAAAGGGGGTAAGCACTCGTAGACAATTAGCAAATTATTGTGAGCATCACGCGTTTGTCTCTTGTGTGGAACCCCACAAGGTCTATGAAGCTCTAGAAGATCCGGATTGGCTCAATGCCATGCATGAAGAACTCAACAACTTCGAGCGCAACAAAGTGTGGAGATTGGTGCCAAGACCAACCGGGAATCACAATGTCATAGGAACCAAGTGGATATTTAAGAACAAGCAAGATGCCCATGGGATTATCATTCGCAACAAGGCTCGTTTGGTAGCACAAGGCTACTCCCAAGTCGAGGGTATCGACTACGGTGAAACCTTTGCTCCCGTTGCTCGTCTTGAATCCATTCGCATGTTGATTGCATATGCTTCTCATCATAACTTTAAGTTACAACAAATGGATGTGAAGAGTGATTTTCTTAATGGTCCTATTAATGCATTGGTTTACGTCAAGCAACCCCTGGGTTCGAGGATCCCTACTTTCCCGATCATGTGTATCAACTCGATAAGGCGCTCTATGGCCTTAAACAAGCCCCACGTGCGTGGTATGACCACCTTACCGAGTTGTTACAAGACCGTGGTTTTGAAGTTGGGCTAATCGACCCCACTCTTTTTACTAAGAAGGTTAAAGGGGAGTTATTTGTGTGCCAATTATATGTTGATGATATTATCTTTGGTTCTCCTAACAAAGCTTTCAATGAAGAATTTGCCGCTCTCATGACCTCAAAGTTCGAGATGTCCTCCATGGGAGAGTTGAAGTTCTTTCTAGGGTTCGAAGTGAAGCAAAGAAGAGAAGGAACCTTCATCAATCAATCCAAATACACTCAAGACATGCTCAAGAGATTCAAGCTAAGTGACGTCAAGCCGGCTTCCACTCCAATGCCCACCAAGTTCCAACTTGACTTAGATCCCAATGGTAAAGTGGTGGATCAAAAGGTATATCGTTCCATGATTGGATCCTTGCTTTACCTTTGTGCATCTAGACCGGACATCATGTTGAGTGTGGGAATTTGTGCACGGTTTCAAGCCGCACCTAAGGAAAGTCACTATGTGGTGGTCAAACGAATCTTTCGATATTTGGCTCATACCCCAAACTTTGGCTTATGGTACCCAAGAGGATCAAACTTCAAGCTTGTAGGGTACTCGGAATCCGATTGGGTGGGAGACAAAGTGGATAGGAAGTACACTTCCGGAGGGTGCCAATTCCTTGGTTGCTCTTAGGTAAGTTGGTCTTCCAAAAAGCAAAGTTGTGTGTCTCTCTCGTCCACTGAGGCGGAGTATGTTGCCGCCAGTAGTTGTTGTGCACAACTCCTATGAATGAGGCAAACTTTGAAGGATTATGGTGTCACTTGTGACAAAGTGCCTCTTTGGTGTGACAATGAAAGTGCCATCAAGATCTCTCTCAACCCGGTGCAACACTTCAAGACGAAGCATATTGAGATTCAGTATCACTTCATCCGGGATCACATTAGGCGAGGAGAGATCGAGCTCAACTATGTCAACACTCATGACAACCTTGCAGATATTTTCACGAAGCCCTTGGATGAAGCAAGATTTCGTGAGTTAAGGCATGAGCTAAATATCATTGATTCGAGCAATATGGCATGAACCCTTGCACACCCCACCACGCTCATTTTGTTGTCTAGTTTAGGTGTAGGCATGGACATAGGGGGGTGTTGTTCTCTCAATGAACTCTCCCTCCCCCATTATGCATAAATTGATCAAGTCTTTCACTTTAGCCATTGTTGATGGTACTTGTGCTTCAAAGACGAGTTTTGGTCATGGGCCCAAGGTTAAAATCTTCGCGGCGCCATACCTTTTGACTCAAACATAGGTGGCCTCGGCCACCGCCCTCTTTTGAAGAGGTGTGTCTTGGTCGTTTGCTGGTGTGCTCTTTCTCTTGCCGTTTTTGTCGTTCCGTCGAGCAAAAGCCGTGTTTGTTTAGTTGTCGTGGCGTGCTGGGCGGTACTACCGCTGGTGGTGCGCGGTACTACCGCTCGTAAGCGGTACTAGCGCCCCCCAGCATGGTACTACCGCTGAGGGACGGGACCAAGGGGTTAAGTCGGGGCAGGGGGAGGTTTCTTCTCCCCCATACCCATTCACTTCGCCCCCTCTTTTCTCTTCCTCTCTCCAGCCTCCACTCGCCATGGGAGGGCTCCGGCGGATCTTCGTCTCCGGGGCGTCCCTCTCCATTTCCTTTGGTGGAGTCGATCCCCACCTCGTTCTCTTGTCATGGATGCCGGTATTGCCCCGTTCCTTCTTTCGTTTTGTCTCGTTTTCAGTTCTTGTTTCTTAGGGGCAATGGTGGTTGCATCTCTAGATTTTTGGCCAAATCTAGGCTTGAGTTGGTTGGAGAAGGCAACTAGACTATCTCGATTAGAGTTTGGTAGAAATATTTTTGAATTTGGTAGGCCGGTAGTGCCGGATCTGACCACAGTAGTAGGAAACCGTTGTTTCACCGCCTCGTGCTGTAGGAAACTGCTGTTTCTCCGCCTCGAGCAGTACTACCGCTCTCATTGGAGCGGTACTACCGCTTGACCTCGAGCGGTACTACCGCTCTCTTTGAGGCGGTACTACCGCTTGGGTCGGTACTACCGCGGGCATGTCATGGTACTACCGCTGCATGCTAATTTCCATCATTTTCCTGCCTTACCTTGATCTTTTTTGTTGAGTTTGTTGGCTTATGCTCATTCTTTCTGGTTGTTTTGCATGTTCTTGTGTTTGGCTCCAGGTGATGACCATTCCGAGCAGCAAGGTCGCCGTATCAACCCCGGGCGTGCTACATCAAAACGCTACCGCACCTCAGAGCCAGCCGGTGGTTCCTCGAGCACCCAACCGCCTCCAGCAAGTGCATCTGCAAGTGTTCCTCCACCTCCTCAGCAATCGAAGCGATCCGCCAACAAGCCCAAGGGAAAGACTGTGACAGAGATGACCAACAAGGAGTTTTGGGAGAAGCGTCGCCGCAACCCCTATGCGGTGGACCAAGAACCCACTTTGGTCAACCGCCCGTTCTGGAACCGTTTTCAGTTTTCCATCTACTTTGATGTGATCAAGGCCAAGAAGAATCTTTTTGTTGATGTTCGCTCCATTGACACTGATGCTATGGAGAAGGACCCAGAGTACTTTGGCGAAGCCCTTCAAATGTGCACTTAGCTGAACATTCTCAGGATCATGCAATTCAACAAGGATTTCGATGCGGATTTAGTGGCTCAATTCTATGCCACCGTCCATCTTGGGACGGATGTCGACAGGACTCTGACATGGATGACCAATGGGAAGCTGCTTTCTGTCATGTGGAAGGCTTTCATGGAGTTACTTGATGTGGTGGATCACGGGCTTGAGACTCCTGTCGGTTTCCGCCCTCACCGCAATGCTACGTCCACCCACAAGCAAGCCCTTTGGCCCTAATGCACTGTGAAAGTTCATCCAGTAACTGAGAAGAAGACCTATGAGTTGTCTCCGTATCTGGACATTCTTCATCACATCTTCCGTGAGACTCTCTTCCCTCGGATCAGGAATCTGGATATGGTCCACTCTTACCTCGTGGACATGCCCCTTTTCTGTCAGCATGAGAAGGAAGCAAGCACTGGAGAGAGCCTGGATATTTCTCATGTCATGTGGTCTGAACTTCTCTCTGCCGTGTCTGAGCGCAAGTGCCCTATATATGGTCCATTCATCATGAGGCTCATTGAGAGGGCCTGGGCACAGACTTATCCCAGAGTGTTGCTAGAAACTAGAGACTTGGTTTCTCATGAGATCAAGCGTCTGAGGAAGGACAATTGGACAGCTCCTCACACAGGGGGTCCATCTGCTACTGCTGCCATAGGGGGTCCGTCTGCTGCTGCTGCCATGGGGGATCCGTCTGCTGCTGCTGCTGCCATGGGGACCGAGGGTGGGGCTGCTACTGATGATCATGAGGAGGACTTTGGCCCCTCTAGTATAGAACCATCGTGGGCATAGAAGCTTAAGCGCAATATGAAGAAGCTTTTCTGCATGGAGTCTCATGGTCAGTACATGACTCATGTGGCGAAGAAGCGTGCCAGGACGCGCCACAAGGAGCTCATGCGTCATATGGGAGCAACAGTTGCCAGTGGGTCTGAGGGTCAGATCACTGAAGAGGAGGACTGGATTCATCAGAATTGCCATTGGACCGACTCCGATGCCGAGCAGTTTTCGACCCACGATGAAGATGCAGAGATGTGATGTTCGAGATCTTCATCTTCCCGTCACCTGGAGTCGTAGTGTCACTCTTTGCCCTTTTTGGTGTCTCGCTGCCAAAGGGGGAGAGAGTGTAGGGATTTGTGTTATTGCCGTGCTTTGAGTCGTTGAGTCGTCTTGTGGTTTCTTGTGTGTTCTCTCGGTGTTTTTATTTGGTTTGGCTTGGTGTGAGACCTAAGTTCTAAACATATGGTGTGAGACATATGCTCCCTATCGCTACCTTATTACTTATGTCTATTCAAAGTACTGTAGTTTATTATGAGATGCATGCTTGTCATGTTTATTCTCTTCTCTCATATATCTTGTGCTTAGTATTGTTGGACTATAAAATATAGGGGGAGTGTTGATCCGAATGGGTGTGTCGTGCCATATCTAGGTGCACACATTCTAGGGGAGCCCGTCTATATTCTGTAGTTCTTAGTTTTCTTCATTTTATTTCTTTTCCTTGCGCAAATCCCTAGTTGTAATCAGTCCACCAAAAAGGGGGAGATTGTTACGACATATCTCTCTCAAGGTAGTTTTGGTGATTGATGACAACATGTTTGCGGACTAATCTTGTGCTTTGAATAATTCACAGATTCTCCCCTGGCACGAGACGCTTTCTTCCCCTCGGAGTGTATTTCAAGACGGTGTAGCTCTTTCGTTTCTTTCTCGATGGACTAGTTGCGTAGAGGGCACCGTACTATCAAGAGGGGGTCCGCTGGGGTATTGCATGGGTGGAATCATCACGTACACATCAGCTTCTCACCCTCCGAGCATCTCCATTCCATTGAAGAGATCTCTCCTCTCTTCCTTGTCCTGTCTGGGTCCAAGCGATAGTACCGCGTAACCCAGCGGTGGTACCGCTGAGGAGCCAAGCGGCAGTACCGCTCCACAACGGTAGTACCGCCCGTGGCTCCACAGTAGTAGTACCGCTGGGGTGCCTGGCACCTCCGCCTTGTCCTCAGCATCTTTGAGAGATTCTCTCTCTCGCGCGCGCCCCAGCAGTAGTACCGCACTGCCAGCGGTAGTACGACCGAAGGGTCACAAGCGGCAGTACCGCTCCACAGCGGTAGTACCGCCCGTGACCCCGCTGACGTAGTACCGCTGGGCAGTCTGGCTCCTACCGCCTCGATTCGAGAGGTCTTTTTCTCGTGTCGGGTTTTGCGGCACTAGTTGCGGTTGTAGAGGCGGTAGTACCGTTCCAGGAGCGGTAGTACCGCCCCTACCACCGTGGTAATACCGCGTTTGGGCACTTTCCCTACTAGTCTCCTCAGCACGGCAGTACCGCTAGCTGGCGCGGCAGTACCGCTGTCCTGGCGGTAGTACCGCCCCCTCTCAGCGGTAGTACCGCCCTGTGCGGGGCTGGTTGGTGGGGGGCAACGGTTGGATTGTTGCCCCCACTATAAAAGGGAGTCCCCTTCTTCTCTTTGACTTACCTCTTCCTCCCCCAAGCTCCATTTATTGCTCAAGCTCCATTAAATGCTCCAAGCTCCATTTTCGCCCGATCTATCTCTCTAGCCAATCAAACTTGTTGATTTGCTCGGGAGTGGTTGAGAAGGCATCGATCTACACTTCCACCAAGGGATTCCCCCACTCATCCCTAGCGGATCTTGTTACTCTTGGGTGTTTGAGCACCCTAGACGGTTGAGGTCACCACGGAGTCATAGTCCATTGTGGTGAAGCTTCGTGGTCTTGTTGGGAGCCTCTGATTAAGTTGTGGAGATTGCCCCAACCTTGTTTGTAAAGGTTCGGTCGCCGCCTTCAAGGGCACCAATAGTGGAATCACGGCATCTCGCATTGTGTGAGGGCGTGAGGAGAATACGGTGGCCCTAGTGGCTTCTTGGGGAGCATTGTGCCTCCACACCGCTCTAACGGAGACGTACTTCCCCTCAAAAGGAAGGAACTTAGGTAACACATCCTCGTCTTCACCGGATCCACCCTTGGTTATCTCTTACCTTTACTTGTGCAAGCTCTTTAGTGTTTCTTCCCTTGCTTGCTTGTATGCTTGTTGTTATTGCATCATATAGGTTGCTCACCTAGTTGCACATCTAGACAACCTACTTTGATGCAAAGTTTAATTTGGTAAAGAAAAGTAAAAATTGGTAGTTGCCTATTCACCCCCCCCCCCTAGTCAACCATATCGATCCTTTCAATTGGTATCAGAGCCTCGTCTCTTTATTAAGGACTTTACCGTCCAAAGAGTATGGTTGATACCGTAGACGGTGTGGAGGAACACTTCGGTGTGAATCCGATCTCGTATACGAGAGATGGGGGAACCTCGGTCTCTCGTGAGGAGTTCAATGTGGCCTTGGAGACATTGAAAACCTCCATGACGACCGTAGTTGAAAGCATGTTTACTAAATTTCTTGAGGGGTTTAAACTATCCACCGCACCGTTGAAAGTGGGTGACCCCGCCAACAAGGTGATGGATGCTATCCCCGACAAGGGGGAAGCTAGTAGTGAAAAGGCTCCTTCTTCTAGTGGTAAGAATGGCACCGGCATCTTTGTCCATGTGGAACCACCACTTGTTTATGGTGGACCGGTTCCTTCCACTCATTTGAATCATGCCGGTCCTCCCCCTAATCATGGGACTGAATATGATCCACCCTTACCTAGACGGCGTTCCAAGAATTCGGAATCTTTAGATCTTGATGCTAAAATTGTTAAAAGTGGGATTGAAGAAGTCAAAACTTTAAATATTAATGAACCCACTATTTTGGATTTCAAGGAATTTAATTATGATAATTGCTCTTTGATAGATTGTATTTCCTTGTTGCAATCTGTGCTAAATTCTCCTCATGCTTATAGTCAAAATAAAGCTTTTACTAAACATATCGTTGATGCTTTGATGCAATCTTATGAAGAAAAACTTGAGTTGAAAGTTTCTATCCCTAGGAAACTTTATGATGACTGGGAACCTACTATTAAAATTAAAATTAAAGATCATGAATTCTATGCTTTCTGTGATTTGGGTGCTAGTGTTTCCACGATTCCAAAGACTTTGTGTGATTTGCTAGGTTTCCGTGATTTTGATGATTGCTCTTTAAACTTGCACCTTGCGGATTCCACTATTAAGAAACCTATGGGAAGAATTAATGATGTACTTATTGTTGCAAATAGGAATTATGTGCCCGTAGATTTTATTGTTCTTGACATAGATTGCAATCCTTCATGTCCTATTATTCTTGGTAGACCTTTCCTTAGAACGATTGGTGCAATTATTGATATGAAGGAAGGGAATATTAGATTCCAATTTCCGTTAAGGAGAGGCTTGGAACACTTCCCTAGAAAGAAAATTAAATTACCTTATAAATCTATTATGAGAGCTACTTATGGATTGCCTTCCAAAGATGGCAATACCTAGATCTATCCTTGCTTTTATGCCTAGCTAGGGGCGTTAAACGATAGCGCTTGTTGGGAGGCAACCCAATTTTATTTTTATTCCTTGATTTTTGCTCCTGTTTAGTAATAAATAATTTATGTAGCCTCTGTTTTGGTTGTGTTTTTTGTGTTTAATTAGTGTTTGTGCCAAGTAGAACCGTTGGGAAGACTTGGGGAAAGTCTTTTTAATCTTGCTGTAAAAAGCAGAAACTTTAGCGCTCACGAGAATTGCTGCCATTTTTATTTGGAAGATGATATTTAGTTAATTCTGTTTGAAGATGATTAATAGATAAATTCCTCACGTCCATAAATTTATTTTAGAATTTTTGGGGTTCCAGATCTTGCGTTAGCTACAGATTACTACAGACTGTTCTGTTTTTGACAGATTCTGTTTTTCGTGTGTTGTTTTCTTATTTTGATGAATCTATGGCTAGTAAACTAGTTTATAAACCATAGAGAAGTTGGAATATAGTAGGTTTAACACCAATATAAATAAAGAATGAGTTCATTACAGCACCTTGAAGTGGTGTTTTGTTTTCTTTCGCTAACGGAGCTCATGAGATTTTCTACTTTAAGATTTGTGTTGTGAAGTTTTCAAGTTTTTGGGTGAAAGATTTGATGTATTATGGAACAAGGAGTGGCAAGAGCCTAAGATTGGGGATGCCCATGGCACCCCAAGATAATCTAAGGACACCTAAAAGCCAAAGCTTGGGGATGCCCCGGAAGGCATCCCCTCTTTCGTCTACTTCCATCAGTAACTTTACTTGGAGCTATATTTTTATTCGCCACATGATATGTGTTTTGCTTGGAGAGTCTTGTATGATTTGAGTCTTTGCTTTTTAGTTTACCACAATCATCCTTGCTGTACACACCTTTTGAGAGAAACACTCATGATTTGGAAATTATTAGAATACTCTTCCATCATTGCTAGCCTTTTCGGTACCGTGCATTGCCCTTTCTCACATTGAGAGTTGGTGCAAACTTCGCCGGTGCATCCAAACCCCGTGATATGATACGCTCTTTCACACATAAACCTCCTTATATCTTCCTCAAAACAGCCACCATACCTACCTATTATGGCATTTCCATAGCCATTCTGAGATATATTGTCATGCAACTTTCCACCGTTCCGTTTATCATGACAGACACGTTCATCATTGTCATATTGCTTTGCATGATCATGTAGTTGACATAGTATTTGTGGCAAAGCCACCATTCATAATTCTTTCATACATGTCACTCTTGGTTCATTGCATATCTCGATACACCGCCGGAGGCATTCATATAGAGTCATACTTTGTTCTAGTATCGAATTGTAAATTAATAGAAGTGTGATGATCATCATTTTCTAGAGCATTGTCCCAAATGAGGAAAAAAAAGAGAAAGGCCATTAAAAAAGAGAAGGCCCAAAAAAATAAGAGAAAAAGAGAGAAGGGACAATGTTACTATCCTTTTTACCACACTTGTGCTTCAAAGTAGCACCATAATCTTCATGATAGAGAGTCTTTTGTTTTGTCACTTTCATATACTAGTGGGAACTTTTCATTATAGAACTTGGCTTGTATATTCCAACAATGGGCTTCCTCAAATGCCCTAGGTCTTCGTGAGCAAGCAAGTTAGATGCACACCCACTTAGTTTCTTTTGTTGAGCTTTCATATATTTATAGCTCTAGTGCATCCGTTGCATGACAATACCTACTCCCTGCATTAACATCAATTGATGGGCATCTCCATAGCTCATTGATTAGCCTCGTTGATGTGAGACTTTCTCCATTTTTGTCTTCTCCACATAACCCCATCATTATTCTATTCCACCCATAGTGCTATATCCATGGCTCACGTTCATACATTGCGTGAAGGTTGAAAAAGTTTGAGATTACTAAAGTATGAAACAATTGCTTGGCTTGTCATCGGGGTTGTGCATGATGAGAGCATTCTTGTGTGACGGAAATGAAGCATGACTAAACTATATGATTTTGTAGGGATGAACATTCTTTAGCCATGTTATTTTGAGAGGACATAATTGCTTAGTTAGTATGCTTGAAGAATTATTATTTTTATGTCAATATTGAACTTTTATCTTGAATCTTTCGGATCTGAATATTCATACCACAATTAAGAAGAATTACATTGAAAATATGCCAAGTAGCATTCCACATCAAAAATTCTATTTTTATCATTTACCTACTCGAGGACGAGCATGAATTAAGCTTGGGGATGATTGATACGTCTCCAACGTATCTATAATTTTTTATTGTTCCATGCTATATTATATTCTGTTTTGGACATTATTGGGCTTTATTATACACTTTTATATTATTTTTGGGACTAACCTACTAACCGGAGGCCCAGCCCATAATTGCTGTTTTTTTTCTATTTTAGGGTTTCGCAGAAAAAGAATATCAAACGGAGTCCAAACGGAATGAAACCTTCGGGAACGTGATTTTTGGAACGAACGGGATCCAGAGGACTTGGACCCTACATCAAGACATCAACCAAGAGGCCACGAGGTAGGGGCCACGCCTCCCCCCCCCGGCGCGCCCTCCACCCTCATGGGCCCCCTGTTGCTCCACCGACGTACTCCTTCCTCCTATATATACCTACGTACCCCCAAACTACCAGATACGGAGCCAAAATCCTAATTCCACCGCCGTAACTTTCTGTATCCACGAGATCCCATCTTGGGGCCTGTTCCGGAGCTCCGCCGGAGGGGGCATTGATCACGGAGGGCTTCTACATCAAGACCATAACCCCTCCGATGAAGTGTGAGTAGTTTACCTCAGACCTACGGGTCCATAGTTATTAGCTAGATGGCTTCTTCTCTCTTTTTGGATCTCAATACAAAGTTCTCCCCCTCTCTTGTGGAGATCTATTCGATGTAATCTTCTTTTGCGGTGTGTTTGTTGAGACCGATGAATTGTGGGTTTATGATCAAGAACAATATTTGAATCTTCTCTGAATTCTTTTATGTATGATTGGTTATCTTTGCAAGTCTCTTAGAATTATCAGTTTGGTTTGGCCTACTAGATTGGTCTTTCTTGCAATGGGAGAAGTGCTTAGCTTTGGGTTCAATCTTGCGGTGTCCTTTCCCAGTGACAGTAGGGGCAGCAAGGCATGTATCGTATTGTTGCCATCGAGGATAACAATATGGGGTTTTCATCAAATTGCATGAGTTTGTCCCTCTACATCATGTCATCTTGCTTATAGCGTTACTCTGTTCTCTTGAACTTAATACTCTAGATGCATGCTGGATAGCGGTCGATGTGTGGAGTAATAGTAGTAGATGCAGGCAGGAGTCGGTCTACTTGAAGGAAATATGCCCTAGAGGCAATAATAAAGTTATTATTTATTTCCTTATATCATGATAAATGTTTATTATTCATGCTAGAATTGTATTAACCGGAAACATAATACATGTGTGAATACATAAACAAACAGAGTGTCACTAGTATGCCTCTACTTGACTAGCTCATTAATCAAAGATGGTTATGTTTCTTAACCATGGACAAAGAGTTGTCATTTGATTAACGGGATCACATCATTAGTTGAATGATCTGATTGACATGACCCATTCCATTAGCTTAGCACCCGATCATTTAGTATGTTGCTATTGCTTTCTTCATGACTTATACATGTTCCTATGACTATGAGATTATGCAACTCCCGTTTACCGGAGGAACACTTTGTGTGCTACCAAACGTCACAACGTAAATGGGTGATTATAAAGGTACTCTACAGGTGTCTCCAAAGGTACATGTTGGGTTGGCGTATTTTGAGATTAGGATTTGTCACTCTGATTGTCGGAGAGGTATCTCTGGGCCCTCTCGGTAATGCACATCACATAAGCCTTGCAAGCATTGCAACTAATGAGTTAGTTGCGAGATGATGTATTACGGAACGAGTAAAGAGACTTGCCGGTAACGAGATTGAACTAGGTATTGAGATACCGATGATCGAATCTCGGGCAAGTAACATACCGATGACAAAGGGAACAACGTATGTTGTTATGCGGTCTGACCGATAAAGATCTTCGTAGAATATGTAGGAGCCAATATGAGCATCCAGGTTCCGCTATTGGTTATTGACCGGAGACGTGTCTCGGTCATGTCTACATTATTCTCGAACCCGTAGGGTCCGCACGCTTAAGGTTTCGATGACAGTTATATTATGAGTTTATGAGTTTTGATGTACCGAAGTTAGTTCGGAGTCTCGGATGTGATCACGGACATGACGAGGAGTCTCGAAATGGTCGAGAGATAAAGATTGATATATTGGACGGCTATATTCGAACACCGAAAGTGTTCCGGGGAAGTTTCGGATAAAACCGGAGCACCGGGGGGTTACCGGAACCCCCCGGGGGGGTTAATGGGCCTCATGGGCCTAAAGTGGAGAAGAGGAGGGGCTGCCAGGGCAGGCCGCGCGCCCCCTCTCCCCCTAGTCCGAATTGGACAAGGAGGGAGGGGCGGCGCCCCCCTCTCCTCTCTCCCTTCCTTCCCCCTCTCCTAATTGGACAAGGAAAGGGAGGGGAGTCCTACTCCCGGTAGGAGTAGGACTCCTCCTGCGCGCCTCCTACTAGGGCCGGCCGCACCCCCCTTGGATCCTTTATATACGGAGGCAAGAGGCACCCCATGGACACAAGTTGATCCACGTGATCATATTCTTAGCCGTGTGCGGTGCCCCCTTCCACCATAGTCCTCGATAATATTGTAGCGGTGCTTAGGCGAAGCCCTGCGACAGTAGAACATCAAGATCGTCACCACGCTGTCGTGCTGACGGAACTCTTCCCCGACACTTTGCTGGATCGGAGTCCGGGGATCGTCATCGAGCTGAACGTGTGCTAGAACTCGGAGGTGCCATAGTTTCGGTGCTTGATCGGTCGGGCCGTGGAGACGTACGACTACATCAACTAAGTTAACGCTTCCGTTGTCGATCTACAAGGGTATGTAGATCACACTCTCCCCCTCTCGTTGCTATGCATCACCATGATCTTGCGTGTGCGTAGGAATTTTTTTGAAATTACTACGAAACCCAACACTACTTGTCTCGGACGTGATGCCTATATACATGATCATACCTAGATATTCTCATAACTATGCTCAATTCTGTCAATTACTCAACAGTAATTTGTCTACCCACCGTGAATACTTATGCTCTCGAGAGAAGCCACTAGTGAAACCTATGGCCCCCGGGTCTATCTTCTATCATATTAATCTTCCAATACTTATTTATTTCCTTTGCCTTTTATTTTACTTTGCATCTTTATCATAAAAATACCAAAAAAATATCTTATCATATCTATCAGATCTCACTATCGTAAGTGACCGTGTAGGGATTGACAACCCCTTATCGCATTGGTTGCGAGGATTTATTTGTTTGTGTAGGTGCGAGGGACTCGTGCGTGGCCTCCTACTGGATTGATACCTTGGTTCTCAAAAACTGAGGAAAATACTTACGCTACTTTGCTGCATCACCCTTTCCTCTTCAAGGGAAAACCAACGCAAGTGCTCAAGAGGTAGCAAACCTCGTCAGATGGCGGGGAGCTCCCACATTGCATTATAGAAGAAGTGAGTTGATCCAGTTAATGAGGAAAACCGAACCCAAAAAACAAACAGGCATGGTTAATTAAGGAAAACCGGCAAAAACCACACACACAACACACAACTAGCTATGAAGGAACATCGCCCGAGCCAGATACGAGGGTGCCTAGGCCCAAGACCATCAAAAGCACCTCATATCCAGCCAAGTTAACGTCCTCAAACTGAAGAAAACGCCCACAACCAGTAGAGCACTCGCACCTGATCTTCTCCATAATTTGATCAAACATTAACCTCAACCAAAGCTCGAATAGCCTGCACTGCCATCGGCATGGGTGGCTTCTTGTACATACGCAGATAAGACTGTATCTTCTCTTTCACATCCTCCTCGGTGGCTTCCTTAGATGTTTGTGGCTTTCGGCAAATCTCCATAAACTAAATCATATCATGTGATGAATACACATTTCCATAATATTAAATGTGAGGCAATCACCTCCTCCTATTCATGTGTATAACTTTGATTATTTTAGTTTCTTCCTTGCCAACATCCAGGGTGACCACAAAAGTGTCCATCAGAATGACAATTGACATAAGGTTTCACCTCATCATTAAACCAAAGTGAGCAATGTTGAAGGCAGCAGCATGGCCAAGCGTACTCAAAAGAGTATTCCCTCTGTCCCATAATGAGTAGTAGTCATCTACTCCCTCCGTTCCTAAATACTTGTCTTTCTAGGCATTTCAACAAGTGACTACATACGGAGCAAAATGAGTGAATCTACACTCTAAAATATGTCTACATACATCCGTATGTAGTAGTCATTTGAAATGTCTAGAAAGACAAATATTTAGGAACGGAGGGAGTAGTGAGTAATTAAATACTCCCTCTGTAAATTAATATAAGAGCGTTTAGATTACTAAAGTAGTGATCTAAATGCTCTTATATTAGTTTACGGAGGGAGTAATTCTCAAACTATTCCTTTGCTCAGAGAAATTGAATTAATCGAGAACAGATTTTGATTAAGCTTTTTTTATGCTGATGAAATGCACTAAATCGGAACATTCTCAGACTGACACGCCTTGTATACAGTGGATAGGGCACTAACTACGACTACCAATTCACCAAAACAGCCTAGATATAACCTTTTACTCAATCAGTGAATAAACAAGAAGTGGATGAAAAAGAGAGGGGAGCAAGTTTAGGGTTGGGGTGAAGGTGCAGACCTGCAGCTGAGAGTGGCGCGCCGGCCACCGGCGAGGGTTCGGCGCACTGGTGCGGCGACCGCGCTTTTCTGCGGCTGCGCGGGTTTCCGGCCATCCGCTCAGTCTCAATACCACTCGCTCCCCCGCGCCGCGCCTCGTTTGCGGCGTGCCCGCTTGTTTTTTTTTTTTTTTAGACAAGCCCGCTTGGTATTTTGAGGTGCGTGTGGGCCGGGGAAAATAAGAGCACGCATGCCGGCCCTTTACGACGTCTACTGGTCCGCTGCATGAGCGAGCGGGGGGCTCCTTTTAATAGTCCCACATCGGCGGGTTACACGTACGCGGCCTTGTTTATAAGAGAAAATGATGGCATGTTCCATGTGCCCTAACTGAGCACACCAAAACGGGTCTGATGGCGACGGATTGTGCGGTATTGCACAATACGCAAAAATAAACACCGAATGGTCAAGGTTTGGATCTCATAGTATTTCCAACCTAAGGTAAAATTCCAGTTGCCATCAGACCTAACAGCGTATGATATTATGTGCTTTGCTTTTTTTTCTTGTCACTTTCTGTAACTTCTTTATTCTCCTCTTAATAATAATAAAGCATCTATTGCTTCTGGTGGTACGTCACCTAATTTGCCCCTAAAGTTGTTAAATATTACCCACCAATGCCATCTATAAGTGAGAAAAAACGATTCAGTTTTTTTTCTCGCGGCACTGGTCTCTGATTTATCTTAGGCTGTGTCAAAAGGTAGCATTAGTACTTGAGTAGCGCATTGGCTGGACCGTTGGTCTTGTATCTGTGAGATGCGGGTTCGAGCCTCGGCTCTCTTTCATCATCTTTCTCAACTTTTTGGTTTCTTTTTCCTGACAAATTAAAATGGTCTTCAAAATATTTATCTTCCAAACACTGACTCAAAAAATAACATGTAATATATAGAAAAAAACCTGATAAAATGTGTATAAGTTTTAAATATACATACATATATACCTAAAAAATCCTTTCGTCGGTCTAAATTTTTACATTTGACAGATTAAAATAGTCTTCGAAATATTCATCTTTCAAACACTAACTCAAAATATAATACCTAAAAAATCCTTTCGTCGGCCTAATTTTTTGCGCCACATTCGTCCGAGTCAGGCACAAACGATACACAAAGTTTTTTTGCTCATCTCCCTTTGATATTCCATCTGAATCTGTTAAACATGAACATAGGACTCTAGATATATACATGTATGAAAATATCAAGACCAACACGCTTCTTGAAAAAATAGGCTCGCCTCAACTCGCCTCAGCAAAGCCGTTGCCGCCATCAGCAGCAGCCCTCGTGTGCGGACGCAACGGTCTAGACACCATGCAACACGTTTTCCACCAGGTACATTAATACCACTATATTGATCGCTTCAGACGCTGCTTCCATCAATCATTCATCAATGGTATAAAGGACCCTCGATGATCACATCATATGCACATATTAGTGTAGGGGAGTTGTCCATCTTGTGATTGACCATACCATTTATACATGTATGCACTCCATGGAGAGACTGGAAGAAGAAGTACTGCTACCGCAGCTTTTGATCGCCCCAAACATACTTGTGATTTGGCATAGTCTACAAGTTTATAACAAGGTGGGGAGCTCACAGATGTTGGGAACCAGGCTGGCTCCGCATGCCTCGCTTCCCTCGAGTGGGAGCTCATGGGAGAAGCAGCTCTCTTGCTGGGAGGCCGACACGGTCATCAATGTCGAATCGGTCACTCACATATCTTCTTTGACTCAGAGCTCAAGCTGATGTACATGCCTTTGCTTGCTGTCCAACTGACCATCAACTGCAACAACACCTGTAGCAACGGATGTCGCAAAATCTAAGTAGATGCTTTCTACCGGACCATACATTATTTGACACGTACTCCCTCTGTAAAGAATTAAACGCTCTTATACTTCTTTATAGAGGAAGCGCTATTTTTCAAGTTGAATATATTTGTAGGTAACCTACATCTTTCTTACCCTTCATCGTCGATGGTACCAAAATTTTCCATGTGCATGATCCCACCCAAATATATTTGATGCAACATCATAACCTTCTATTGCAGCTATAATGATTACCATCAAGGGATGTGGAAACTAACTCCACGGGGAGCATTTGGTTATATACCCCAGATACAAGCAAATCAGAATCATTAATTGTGCTGACAAGGAAAGTAAAATAGATCGAGGCTCTAGTTATTAAGATGGCACTCAGAGTAGGCCTTGACCTCCAGCTCTCCTTTCTAACTGGCATTTGCTCAGTATGACGATGGAAACCATAAGGCCGTGTACATACTAAAACTTGCAAAAGGGCAGAAGGATGAATAGGTTGATGACAATGATGAGACGGAGCAACTGTGATAAGTGACGAAACATAATTTTGTTATCCCGTTGCAACGCACGGGCTCTTTTGCTAGTTGATTTAAAGAAGGTCACTTGAATTTTTCAAAAAAAAGGGGCTCATTTTCTCAAATCTTTTTACGACAAATATTTCATGAGTTCTTCCCAATCTTGATTTTTGGTCTTGAAGATTTTTCATCTTGTGTTGGCTCAACACAAATAATTTTGGAAGATTTTTACAATTCCTTTTCATTAAAAAGAATTCCTATAAATTATGAATTTTATTCTTCCCCATTCAAAAATTACTCTCTTGCCATGACCTATGTTGAAAACTTTCTTCCAAAACCCACCTCCCCACTTTGGGTCAAGTCAAGCATCAAGTCCAACAAAGTTCAACTTCCCCTAGATTTTTATTCTATTTATTTTAAACTCAAAATCTTTTTCTGCCATTTATTTGGACCTTAGTGATTTACAAAGGAACTATTAGATTTCCTTTGAGTTTTGGTTCCAAATAAATTCCTCTGGCTAGTCCTTAGTGTCCTCGACCTAGATCCATCAAGATCTGTTAGTCCACAGTACAAATTTTTCAAAATTTGCTTGCTGCAAGTTTGGACCAGATTTGCCATTTTTGGTGAATTTCATTCTTTTTCTTTTCCAAGAATTCTGAGATAATTCAGGCAGTCTCCAGATGCATCAAGAGATCACTTCACCAAGTTCCATCTCTAGAAAATTTTTCCACGTGCATAAATCATTTCGTCGAACAGGTGGTCGGCACTGTTCCTGTCAAGTTTCAGAAGTTCAGTGTTGGGTTCAGTCGTCAGTGTCGTTTTCGTCAGGGCTCTTCGTCAATCTCGCCAGTAGCTGCCTTGGATCGTTGCTCACTGCTCCTTCTTCTTATCCAATGCGCCGCACGGTTGTTTAGCCGGTCGCGAGCGTCGGTGGCGACGTGTCACGTCAACTCCGGCGTCTTCCGCGGTGGCAGAACCGCCGTGGCGACTAGTAGGGGCCAGCCCTGTAGTACAGCGTCGTCCAGCACCGCCCACACCACCAGGAGCCTCCGCGTGGCCGTCCTCTTCCCTGTGCGTGCTGCAGAATCGTCGTTGTGGCCTGAGAGGCGCAGAGCGCGCTCTCTGCCGCCGACGAGCCCGTGAGCTCCGTTCCATCGAGGCCACGAGAGCAGGCCAAATCCGATCAAGCTTAGCTGTTGAATGGAACCAGTGATCCAACCTGAAGGTGCCCAGTCACCTAAACCCCCAGCCCGACCACTGCCTCGCCGTAATCGCTCGCCGGAGTGATCCCGTTCTCGGCAACCGCCTCGGGCCGGCTATAAATAGAGGCCCCGAGCTCGCCTTCGACCCAGCACCACTCCTCCACCTCACCAGAGCCGCGCCCAGCCGCTAGAAGGACCTCGAGGAGGCCTTCTTCCCCAACTCCGGCCGCCACGACCCGCTCTGGTAGCCAGTTTGATTCACTCGATTCCTTGCATAGCTCTAGCTCAAACTTGGGGAGGAACCTCCTAGTGCACCCACTCCCCTAACCCGCGCTTCAATTTGGCGTTTGCAGCTCTCTTCGAAGGGATCCATCCTCGACCGAACCGCCGTCCGCCGGAGTGGAAGCCACCGTCGGCGTGGTGCTCGCCGACGACCAAATCCACCACCCACCGACGCGGAATTGTCCCGTGAGTGCAACCATACCCTTGCCCTCCTCTGGATCGCCATCGATCGTCACCGGCGATCGTTTGCTTCGGCCGGCGGTGGGATTTTAAACCTAACATGCAGGACCCCCTCGTCAGCCTCTCCTCTTTTATTCGAAACGTTTTCTGAAAGCGCCTTCGGGAAAAGTACTTTTTCCCTTTGGGTTCGTGTATTTCCAACCGAAACGTTTTCTGTTTTTTAAACTAGCCCCTGGAAAGTTTTTGTTTCATCACAGATTAGTCCCTGGACTAAAACCTTAATAACTTTTAAACAGAAGATGATTTTGAGTTGATTCTTTTTCTGTCATCTTTATTTTTTATATCTAGTTTTTTATCATATTTATTTGAAAAATATTTGGAACAATTTTTATGCACGCACGGTATTTACGTTAGTATCCGATTTCTTTTATAACGTAGATACCGAAGGAGGTGACGGAGCCGCAAACTTCGCCAAGCTAGACTCCGACTACTCCGAACCAGGCAAGCATGTTTGAACCTTTGATATGATGAGTGTTTTTCATGATTGCTTAAGTGGTTTTCTCATGACATGTTTATATAAGCATTTGTGAATGTTATATTTCATGCAAGCAAGCTGCAAGTGAGCTTCGAAATTCGATGTGTTCATATGATGGTGAGATAACCTGATCATGTGGTGGCATGATATGTTGCAAGCTGGTATTGTTGAAGCATGCCAGTTTTATATCAACTATTTAACTCCAATATTAACGTGGATCAAGTCTTGTTCCCGTTCGTCTCCTTCCGTGCTACCACATGTTTTCTGCAAAGAATACGGTTTAGTAAGTTGCAAACCTCTTTCCTTGTACACACCAAATAGACGGGCCGTGATGAGGGTTCCATGGCCCTGGAGTAAAGCCCGTCATCCGGTCAGGGGGCATGGGTGTTTCCTGTTGGGACCGAGAGGGGGGCACCCCTTAGAGCGCGCGATATTAATTTGATCCCATGCTATTCGAGGTTGTAGCCTCCCCGTCTTAGAGTTTTTCTTGAACGTTGTCTAGGGTGATTCCTGGCAGCGGAATGTGGAATGGGTGTGTACTGGTTAGATGCATTTCTCCTAAAATACCGTAAACGGAACTAGTCCTTTGTGACTACTGAAATCCGTTGGGTGTGGTTAAAGAGTACAAACTCTACAGAGTCAAAACCATTCGAGTAACCATGTCCATGGTCAAGGACTTTGATCAACGTATTAGTGTCAATCTCAGTATCAGTCTCAGTGACAGTCTCCGAAGAATAAGCATGAAACTGAGAGTGGTAAACCCGGCTGAATGTTATTCCCATGGATGGACTAACCAGTTTATTATCATGTACCGAGTATTCCGTGGAATGACATTACCTTCATGAGCTACTTGAATTCGAATGATGAGATATAAGCCCTTCATGTGATGTCGCTCAGACGTCTGACTGTGGCATTCTTGTTATTTACTTTTGATATAAGCCCTTTATGTGATGTCGCTTAGACGTCCGACTGTGGCATTCTTGTTATTTACTTTTGATATAAGCCCTTTATGTGATGTCGCTTAGACGTCTGACTGTGGCATTCTTGTTATTTACTTTTGATATAAGCCCTTTATGTGATGTTGCTTAGACGTCCGACTGTAGCATTCTTGTTATTTACTTTTGATATAAGTCCTTTATGTGATGTCGCTCAGACGTCCGACTGTGGCATCCTTGTTATTTACTTTCCTTATAAGCCCTTTTCGAGATGTCGCTTAGACGTCCGACTGTGAAACGTACTGTCATTTACGTTTCAATATAAGCCCTTTATGTGGTGTCGCCTTGACGCCCGACTGCGGCATGTTAAGTTATTTTATCTTTCGAGGCGTCGCTTCAGACACCCGATCGGTCTTCAACTATTTTATTGGGATTTCGGAAGGACTACCGCCTGACTTCCTTTTTATTTAACATGCAGTGCAAATTTATTATCTGAGTGCGCATTACTAGTCTGCTCATGTGCATCATGTTTGCATTTGTTATATCTTATGTCCAAACTGTCTTGCGAGTACATTCAAGGTACTCACCTGGCTTGTTGATTTGGCCAGATGTTGACGAAGGCGATCTTATGGATGAAGAGTACGATAGCCAGTCCGACGCCTAGAGGAGTCCCAGTCAGTCCCGTGTGATCCTGAAGTTGGTCACTTGTATTATATACGCTTCCGCTAGGTTGTCAGAATCGTGATTTTGAATCGGATCGGAACCCCGATGGTAGGATCGCAATCATAGAATCTTCACTATCAGAATCGTAGAAGCATAGATTCTATGAAGTAAAATCATAGAATCAGAGGGGTTAGTTTGAGTCGTAAAGTCGTAGAATCGTATAATAGAATCGCGATTCTGACAACCTTGCTACCCTAATAAAATCATCGAGCCTCACTCCGGCGCTTGATGAGCTGTAAGATTTTGGAGTCATGTCATCCACTTCACAGTGACATATCCACCACCACTTTTATTACGAGTCAGTAGTTATGCCACCATACTCTTTGTGTCATATCCGCCTTTATGTATAATATCGGCGTGCTTGTAATAAATTGTTGAGCAGCCTCAGCTCAACCTTGTATAATATTTAGTACTTCTGGATTTCTGTATCAAGGATTTGTCTACCGGTAAGGAGGATTCTTCTATACTGGTCTGATGTAATGGTCGGTTTTTCAATAAATGTTTTATTGGAAAACCGGTCCTGACACTTTCGCCTTTATTTCCTTTTCCCTTGCTATTTTTGTGCATGTAAAATGTCTGAAATTCATTTATCATCGCTTTTGTCTCTTCTCCGTTACGAACTCATTTTTCTGCATCACTTTCGCCTTTTTTTATTTTTCCTGTACAAGCTCCCTATTCGTGCCTATTTTCATGCATATAAAATTGTTAAGATTGAATTACAATGTTATCCCTGAAATTCTAATTTTGTCATGTTATTCTTGGTTTTATTTCTACAGTTTTCCATGTTACCATGTTTTTATGTATATATTTTTTTATTAAATTTGCCATGCCAGGGCAATTTATCTTCCTGGCAATTTTATGTGCTTTTGTGCTACCAAATTTATGCATTTTTCCTTTGTTAAGATTATTTTACATGGCAACTTTATGTACTTTTGTGCTACAAAATTTATGCACTATTCCCTTTGATAAGATTATTTTACATGGCAATTTATGGTCCTGACAAATCTACATATTTTTCTCCTATCATCGTTAAGGTGGGCGGGCCTATTATCACACATGGGTGAGTTTGAGCGCTACCCTCAACCTATGCCCATGCACTACGCCGGAAAAATATCACATGATACCACCCCTTAGGTGATACCATGATACCATTTCAAAGAATTCAATTTTAAATGCTTCAAAAAATTCTGGGAAAAATTGTGGATGTTTACGTCACATGAATGTACAATCCCTAAAAATTTCAGGTCCTAATTCAAAATATACATTGAGAAAAAAAATGACATATCCAGCATGTGTAGTGTCAAAAAAGGCAAAAGTCCAAATGCCACTATTCACATTCGGAATTGTCTTTTTTTTGTTTCTCAATGTGTATTTAGAATTTGGACCTGAAATTTTAGGGGTTGTACGTTCATGCGATGTGAACATCCAGAATTTTTTTGAAACATTTAAAATTAATATTTTTTTTGAAATGGTACCATGGGAGCATTTGGGAGGCGGTAACACCTGATGCTCTCCCTATCCTCGAGCTATGCCCGCAATAGGGTTTCCCCGAATCCTATTACAACCCAAACATATGGTTTTGCTAGGAAAATTCTTAACCAGCGCGCTTGGGCGGCCCATTGTGGGTTTCAGTCTTTCTTTACTCTTCTCGGTTTTCTCTCTTTTTCGCTTTGCATTTTCTTTTTATCAAATTATTGTCCATCATTAGATGGCCTGACACAAAAGCTGATTGCTCAGGTGAAAAAATCTCTGATAATATCTCTTTAAGCCAATTAGCAACAACTTTGGGTGCAATTTTTATCGAGTACATTGCATAAGCTAATGTACAGAAAAAGGATAGAGAAGTGGGGCTTTTAGGGTCAGTTTGGTTCGATTCCACGCCGTCACATGCCTGGCCTGGTTGGTGCCTGTACTCTGCCTGGTACTTGTTTGTTTGGTGTCCTGACAGAGAAGATGTGTGCTTGGCCTGGTCATGTGATTAGCCTGGTCCAATTAAAAAATGGGAAAGAAAAGAAGTTGCTTATCCATGCAGGGTACTTAGCCTGGCCCAGGCGTCCCATTCTTTGCGCCTGGAGGTGCTACAGTAGCAGCCTGGTATTATTTAAACACTTTAAGGACTCTGACGCACACCAAATACTCTGACAAACAATAGCAGAGCTATGGACTCCAACCAAACGCATATGCACGAGGCCAGCCTGGCCAGGCAATATTTCACATTTTCTTAGGCTAGATCCATGCGCCCAATTTGCCCAGGCACGGTGTTCAGGCATCGATCCAAAGTGAACCTTAACCTTCGGGATAAGAACCAAATACGTATTGTTGATGTATGTTGCACTGTCCACACCTTCTACTATATGGAGAACTTCTTTAACCACCTCATCACTGCACAATCCCAGTGCTTATGACAAAAATGAGCCAGAAATCCACCGTGTCCCAGAACCTTATATGGGAACAATTGGAACAACGCATTATTTACCTCCTCTCTACAAGCAACATTTAGGGAGGTGTTCATTGCAACAGCAACCTTGTATGTGACAAAATCAAGTACTTTTTGCATATTACTCACCCCTTGCGAAATGTATAGCTCCGAATAAAATTTTGTTGTCATCTCCTCAAGTTCATTGATCTCGGCTATAACGTCGCCATTGCCTTTCTTTAAAGATTTGATGATGTTCTTCCTTCCTCTCATGGTGGCTCTGAGATGAAAATACCTTATGTTCTTATCTCCACCAACTAACCAGTCCACATGAGATATATGCTTCCATAGTATTTCCTATCGATAATACAACTCCACCAGCTGCTCTATAAGCTTTAGTAAATGAGAAGATGGAGCAGATAGGACCTGAATCCCTCAAAATATCTCTAGTTCACGTTTCATTCTTTTGACCTCTCTACAAACATAACCAAAAGTCTGGCGATCCCATTTAGACAAGTCGCGTGAAAGAAGTTTAAATTTACCTTGTACTCCTCTCTAGTGAACTAAAACGCGTATAAAAGTTTATAGATGTAGTAGCTCTTTAACAGATAACCGACATGATGCGTCCAACCCGCATCAACAAAAGCTTTTAAGCCCTGGTGGGCATGTCATTTTTATTAGAATGTTTGTAAGCAAAGCCCGAAGAGAGATTGTTATTGCGAAATCCTATTCGGCGCATGATGCTAGCGTTTCACACAGGCGAGCGGCTGAAGCAACGTGATGGGTCGGCCGGTTTACTTACAAAGCGTACCTACAACCTAACCAGTTTTGGGAACCTTCTAGGTTCCCTGAAATGATTTTTGTTTCTTGTACCGGGTTTTCTGTTTCTTTTTCTTTTTTGGATTTACTGTTTCTTTTTCTTTTCGTCTTTCCTTTGACGTTTATTTCCCTTTTTGTTTTTGATATTGTTTTTCAAGTTAATATTATTTTTAGGAAAATATTCATGCTTTTAAAAAATGAT
The DNA here is from genome assembly GCF_056163025.1 of Triticum urartu. Classification (NCBI taxonomy): domain Eukaryota; kingdom Viridiplantae; phylum Streptophyta; class Magnoliopsida; order Poales; family Poaceae; genus Triticum; species Triticum urartu. The sequence continues at coordinate 638,395,388 of NC_141875.1, forward strand.
CAAAATTCATAAAAGATCGTGTTTAAAATATTGTTCATAAATTTAAAAAATGTTCCCATTTTAAAAATCTGTTCACATATTAAAAAATTGTACGGTTTTCAACTTTATTTGAATTTTCTAAAAATGTTCAAAAATTCTCTTGCTTCCAAAAAATAATAAAAATTTAAAAATGTCCTGTTATCAAATTTTGTTCATAAATAAAAAAACCCGTGTATTTTGTGTTTCTGCTAAGAAATTCACAACTTTCAAAAAATATTCGGGATTTAAAAAATGTTCCTATTTTTAAAAAATGCTCACAATTTTTTTTAAAAAAATCATGTTTTCATTTTTTGGAGTTTCAAAAAATATTTTTTTTTAAAAGTGTAAGTGTTTTAAAATTTTGGTTGGGAGTTTAATTTTTTTTGTATTTCCCAATTTTGTTTTGGAATTTCCAAAAATGTTCCTGTTTTCAGAAAAGGCGTTCATGATTTCGGAAAATGTTCATGCTTTTCAAAAATGTTTCAGTTTTTTCTAAAAATAGAAAATTTAAAAAGTGTTTGTGTTTCACAAAACTCTCAATTTCTTTAAAATGCACTGAAAATTCCGAAAATGCATTCAAAAGTGTTTGCTCACTAATCAGTAAAGCTCGCTTGCTCATCCAGTTGCAGCGCATGATCTGGAGCTCCCGATCTATGGTTCAATTTCCTGCGATGTACAAGTTCGAATTTTGATTTCTTTTTTAATGGTTGGATTTTTTTGGTACTACAGTTCAAGTTCGCTGGCGGTCATGGGCCGGCCCAGTCGGAGACCCACCTGTGCGAAACGACGACTCTTTGCCGCAGAGAGCGGCATATAGGAGGGCTCGTTGTTATCCACCACGACATGCCTACGTATCGCGCGTGTGGGCCGTTGGGCCGTCGGACCAAAACAGGCGATGCAGCGGAAGCGGCGCCGTACATAGGGCCGTGGATATATAACAGCGCCCTCTGGCAAACCCTAACGCGTGAGTACCACGGAGAAGGGCGGCGGCCGCCCCGCGCGCATCCAAGCAGCCGAGGCCGGCGGCGCGGTTCGAGGCTCGCTTCTGCTCCGACGGCCCCTCCTCCACGAAGCGCGCGCGCGCCCGTTCCGGACCCTCTTCGCGGCGGACGCGCACCACCTGTTCGACCGTTGGCCGGACCAGCCCGCTCCGACGCCAGAGCGCGCTCTAGACGGCCGCGCGCGGGTACCCTCGTCAACCCCCATAGTAAGACACGCAGAAGCAGGGAGCCAATCCTCTGGTTGAATTTGTCCATAGCATCAGCCATCCTGCCATTCAAATGCATTTTTGCACGATGGGGAAGATGGCTGGTGCTATGGATAAATTCAACCCGATGGTTGAGCATGCCCGACTGGAAGAAGAAGCCTTGCTTGGAGTTGAGTGAGCCGGCAAATCAGTTTGAAACAGGGAGCCAGTTAATCCGGTTTAATTTGTCCATAGCATCAGCGATCCCGCCATTCTGTGGTCAATGCTGCCCTATGGCACGATGCGGGATAGCTGGTGCTTTGGATAAATGCTGGTGCTTTGGATAAATTCAACCCGATGGCTGTGCATGCCCGAATGAAAGAAGAAGCCTTGCTTAAAGTTAAGTGAGCCGACAGTCAGTTTGAAGCAGGGAGTCAGCTCATCTCTGTCACCTGGTTGATTTTCCTATATCGTCATACAACCTGTCAACAGAATTTTGCAGAGTGGGTAGGTTGGATGTTGCTGTGGACGCATTCCATTGGGTGACTCTTATCCGACAGCCTGACTACCACAGGACGTATTTCCCTTTTAGTTGCCTGATTCATGGTTATTGTACTCACGCTGACTCTACTTTTAATCTGCCTTACTCTAACTGAATATCCTGTTATCTAGAAAAAGATAGTTGAAATCTAGACCTAGATAACTCTTCCTTGTTTTAGCAGTTTGAAGCAGCATACATGGTATCATGGTCCCAAGGACCAAGATCTAGACAGTGCAAAGGTGATGAAGAGGAGTCTTCTATTGGATTGAACGAGAAATGTAACTGTTTTCACGTGATTCAAGACATCCAGGGTGTTTGTACCGTGTCCTGCAAATGGTTCATATGTATTTGGTTGTCCTTCAGGTTTAGTTTGCTGTGGCAAATTCTGCTACTCCTTCCGTAAAAAAATATAAGAGCGTTTAAGATTACTAAAGTAGTGATCTAAACGCTCTTATATTTCTTTACAGAGGGAGTAGAATTTGGTACAGTGAACTATGGTCATCTATGTCTTTTAGTTTTGCAAGTGTGCTAGAAGGTTAGAAAGCTCGTTCATGTATGAAATTTGTACGGTTCTAAACTTAAAAATTCAGGGGCATTTTCACCCACAGTATTGTTGTGGTCATAATAGCACATCTCAAAATTATTGAGGGCCGGTTCTACAATATTATTTTGAAATACAAAAAGCTTGCAGCAGATATCCTCTTTTGGAATTATAAGTGCAATTCTGAATGGTGTTTTTGAGTCCCCTCTGTTTCTCCTGGGCATTAATCTATGCACAACAACCTCTTCTCTGCTGGATGACAAACAAAGTTCGCATCTCAGATATTTGCTAGATTTGCATGAGCCATTTTGCTGTCAGCTAAATCGTTCAAGTGAGCTGTAAGATCATGTTTCCGAAATTTGGTGCATTTTAACCTTTATGCATGTTTGGCATGAAAAGGAGCTTGACATTCATCCTTTTCAGTTTTTAGGGGTGGTCTTCTAAATTAGCACAGAAAAGGAACAATATATTTTTTATCACTCACCCGTTATCATAATTTTGTTGAAGGATGTATCCGGAAGAGGCTATGCTTGTCAGTTGAACAATTTCATATAGTATATATGTTAACTTCCGTGAATTGACTTCTTATATTCCAATTCATGGGCGCAGCAGGTACAATCTCAGTTCCTTCTGTGCACGTTATTTTCTGTTGCTGTTAATTTTGAATGGAGTAAACAAGATCGGTTAGCAAATATGCCCTACATATTGTGAAAATTTTCATATATCTTTTTTCATACAAATTATTGACATAGTACAAGATTGCACTTTTACTTCGTATATAGTTGCTTTGCATTTCCATTTAATAACTAACCAAAAGAAGGAAAAAGCAATAAACTACCAGCAAAAGCGAAAGGAGCTTATTACACAGCCAAGCATCCCACACACACAGAGGTGTTTTAAAGTCATCCTAAAAACATGTACTGCAGGGACTACCATTGCGCCATCGTTTTTGCTGGAGCATCCATCCGTGAAACATCCGTTGAAAGGCATCTTCAACCAGCTAACTGTTGAATCCCCGTCCTCCATCCATGGACATTACCAAGGGCAGGCTTCATTTGCTACTTGCTTGAATTTTCTACCAAAGGCAGGCTTCATTTGCTACAGGCTTCATCCATGGACATTACTAAGGCCAGGCTTCACTACCAAGGGATGTTGTGCCCCTATGCTGTATGCTTTGATGGATCTTTTCACTACATAGTTCGGACCTCTGTTCGATGTGTATGCTACTCTGCCATTTATTTGGTTTTATTTATAAAGTCGGGTTTCGGCCTTTCTCTCCAGAAGAGAAGTGGAAAACAAATGTACTGTGGTCTGTTTGCCCGTAACAGATTTTCTTTGAACGAGTTCCTGCTGATTTATGTGCCATGTCTGAGTAGCTCGTCTGCAATGAGGTCACCACTTCCTGTCTTTCATTGTGACACGTTGACGTTGGCATCTTCCCTTAGAATGATGTAGTATGTGGATCCGACATGCATGTATTAAAAGCTTTTAGTTGCCAACACTGAACTACATGGATACAGGGCACTATCTGGTTTCCAACCATAGGGTTGCTATGCATAAGTTGTTGAGACATGCAAACAATTTAGATGCATCAAAGCACCAGTGGTCTAGTGGTAGAATAGTACCCTGCCATGGTACAGACCCGGGTTCGATTCCCCGCTGGTTTATTTCTATGCATTTTTTTCTCATTTCCCTGGGCCTTGTCAGTGTTTGAGTTTTTTTTTTATCATTTCCCTGGGCCTTGTCACTAATGTCACTGTCTGACTGTTGATATAAACTTGCTCCCTCCATTTCAAAATAAATGAAGTTATAAGTTTACCCTAAGTCAAACTTGTTTAACTTTGTTCAAGTCTACAGAAATTCCCGGCTAGTGCATTCCTATGCATTTTTTTTTCATTTCCCTGGGCCTTGTCTCTGTCTGATTTTTTTTTCCATTTTCCTGGGCTTGTCACTAATGTCACTGTCTGACTGTTCATATAAACTTCCTCAAAAAAACGAGACTGTTGATATAAACTTGCTCCCTCCATTTCAAAATAAATGAATTTATAAGTTTACCTTAAGCCAAACTTGTTTAACTTTGTTCAAATCTGCATAAAAATGTGATAAGATCTATGACACCAAATACACGTAGTAAAACCAAAGAAAGAAAACCGAAGAAAAGCGGTGAAGAAACAAAAGAAACCCAGAAAAAACTAAAAATCAGTACAACGATGAAAAAACCCAGCAGCGAGCGAGCATCTTCAATTGAAAACCTAGAGAACAAGAAAAATCAGACTAAATGGTCCGGCCCAGTATCCTCGCGTGGCGGAATAACCTGCAACGTGACGGGTATAGTCGTCGTGAAAAAGAAATATTGTTGAACATGCGTGCTGCAACTGTTGAAGAAAAAAAAAGTACAGCAAACCACCCCGTGGTTTGAATGGTTAGGAGGACAGTGATATTCTTAACCGATCAAAGTTCAAGTGTTAGACTTGACATTGCTGTTCGCATTTTCCAGGATTTATTTCAGGCCTTTCAGCAAATCAGCAATATGCGTTTAGTGGAAGGAGACTATCCGTTTATTATGAAGAAGTCTGTGACAACTTCGTCAATTTTAAGATGATGTGCCAACTCAATCTCTGAGAGGTGCTAATAGAGATATGATGTGCGCGCGTGCATGTGTTCATATCAGTGAGTGTATATATGTATGAGCATCTGCATCTGTGTTAAAAAAAATAAACCTGCGTGCGTTATTGAGTAAGCTGTCACGTTTGCAAAGACAGCCAAGGCAACGGCCGACCGTCGGACCCGCCCGTTGTCTCTTCAGCAAGCTCCATCTGCCAAGAAAGAAGCCCTCGGAATGATCACTCGCCGCTACGGTACAACGCAGACGCGCGCCGGCCGCCGGCCGGCTACGCGGTCATCGTCTCATCGATTACTTGACGCGCTCTCCGCAGCAAATTTAACCCTACCAGTTAATTACTCCACGATCAGCAAACCCTAGAAACACCACACCACACCCGGTCCACCAATCGGAAGCCGTGCCAGCAGCAAAAAAAGAGCAAGAACACGTACTCGTCGTCGTCGTCGGCTAGCTGCCATGGAGGTGGACGGGACGCCGGACCTGACGGACTTCATGAACGACTGGTTCTTCGGGACCGTCGGCGTGAAGCACAGCGCCGTCGCCGCCGGCTCCCCCGCGTACGACCTCACGGGCGAGAGCAGCAGCAGCAGCAAGAAGAAGCAGTCGTCGGAGAAGAAGCCGCAGAGGGCGGAAAGCGAAGGCGGCCGTAGCGGCGGCGGCGGCAGCAGCAGGGCCAGCAACGCGAGCAAGCAGACGCAGGAGTGGCTGGAGGAGGCCAAGAGGATGATGGTCGGGTCCGGGTCGCCGGGGCGGATGGGCTCGCCGTCCAGGCAGGTGCCCAAGTTCGCCGGCGGCAACGGCACGGAGCCCTCGCCGGCGCTCGACCGCCGGGACCCCATGTCACGTTCCGCGAGAAGGTATATCGGATCATTCCGTTCGTGCATATGCGCGCGCCACTGATGCATTGTGATCTGTAGTTTTCGGTGCAAAACATCGTCTCGTCTGAGTCGTCTCACAGCTCATTTTTTTATACACGTTTATTTTGATTAGGGCATTTTGGAGACCAAGCTCAAGGGCTTTATTTTTCAAATTTCTAACTTCTCAGTTAAAAAAAAAGAATCTCAAAATAAAATACACATGCATACAAGGAAGTAATTGTATGTGTGTAAAGTTTTAGGATGAAATATCTTGAATTGAGAGCTGCAAAAAAATCATGGACTTTGAGGATGAGCAATACATATGCTAAAAAAACCATAGATATGTTTTTTTTTGTAGCCCGCAATTTAACATAGTTCGACCTGAAAATTTAAACACAAGTACATTATGTCTCTAGGTATATGTGTATTTGTTTTCAAAACATTTTGAAACTGTTTGAATTTGGAAGGTTTTAAATTTGGCCTCCATTTGGCATTTTCGGTTTATTTTCTACTATCTAGCACTATGTGAAAAAAATGCTCTCTCCATTATTTGTTTATGAAGTGTATTAATTTTTTGAAAGCCAAACATTTCTATCTCTGATTAAGTTTGTAGAAAGAATACCAGCATCCACTATGCCAGCAAAGTCTGTTAGATCCACCATATTTCATTTATTTCGTATTGTATATACTGTTAAATTTTCTATAAAATTGGCCAGGGATATAATTTTTTGACATTTAAAAATATTAACCTATGAATATCACATATAGTATTTTATTTTCATCATAATTAATATTTTTTGTAACTATAATTTTGAGAGGTTTTTGTAACTCTATCATCATCTCACTTTTTGCACAAAAGAATTCGCATATTTCGTATTTCGGCTTTAATGGGCCGAACTAGGCCGAAAGCATATTACTACCGGCCCAACAATGATGAATGAGTGGCCCAGTTTCAAACCACGCCGGAAAACTTCGCCACCCACTGGGCGCCGCTAAGCGCTGCTCCTCCCGGCGTGTGTGTGCAGGCACCGGCAGCCGGGCGGCATCGGCGACGAGATCCTGCAGCGGGCGTCCATTATCTCCTCGCCCCCGCGCTCCGACACCTCCACCCCGTCGGCGCCGCCGTCCCCTTCCCCGTCCCTGCCGCCGAACCCGCACTCGTCCCGCCGCAAGTCCCGCTTCCACGGCCCCTCCGGCCCGGACCCCTCCGCCTCCCTCCGCCGCACAATCTCCTCGGCGTCCAACTCTCCACCCTCCGCCTCCGCGCCCCCGCGCCCCGTGCACCACCGCCGCCACGCGTCCGCCTCTGGCTCCCCCGCCGTCGACGGTTTCGACGACGGCGTCGCCCGCCTCAACGCCTTCCTCCGCCGCCAGCGCGCCGCCCTCGCCGACCAGTCCTCCGGGGACCGCTCCTCCCGCTCGAGGTCCACGAAGCTCGTGCTCTCCGACGCCTCCAAAAGTAATATCAATTGGTCCTCATGTTTTATCCCTAAAGCGTATCTGAATCTAACCACCAGTATCGCTCGCTCGCTTGCGATTTTCTCCTGTTGATTTGGAGCAGGTGTGAGCTCGATCGTGGCGGCGATATTCTACGCGTGGATGCAGTCGAGCAAGGGGGACGGCCACGCGGCGGCGGTGCCGGTGGTGAACATGCGCCGGAGCAGGATGACGGGGTGCAGGCAGGCGGCCTGGCTCCTCTACCACGTCGGGGTCGACGCCTCGGCCCTGCTCTTCGCCGACGAGGTAGGCCATGCCTTGCAACAATGGGGTGCTTGATTGTACTTAGATGGCCAGCATGGGATTCTTCTCCGACAGACAACTGTCTAGGTCCCGTTCCAGAGTTATTGGGCTTTTATAATTTGGGCAGAGGCGACAAGGATGATGAGGCTATACAGCAATCCATCGCAGTGCCATGTGGGTGTTCTTAATTCCGATTGGTACCATGTGGCCGCCATTCCATTCGAGTGAATGGCGATGACTGATATATGCTTTGTGCAATTGCGAGTTTGGGTGCTAGCCTGTACCTCATGTGTTGCCCCCGTTAATATGCACAGCAACAAATGAGGAACGCCATGAGTATATGGCGCATTTATTTTTTCTGCATAAGGTGTAGGATGGCAATGCGCCGCGGTGGCATATCAACTGCTTGTTCCTGCAGATACATCCTGGGTAAAGCAGATGTATAATGTATGATGCTGACTTTGGGAGGCTGAACTGAATTATAGGTTGATATGGAGGGATTAATAATGGATCAGCGGGCCAGCTTGGTGGTGGTGGGGCAAGATGTTTTGAGATCAAACGGTGAGGTAATATCGTGTACTTGTGCTAAGTACTTTTGGTTCGTCTGGTGAAGAAATCATATGGTTCCGTCATTTACTTCATAATCATGCTTGTTTTTGTCTCCTAGGCGGGCTCAGTTTGCACACTCCTCGCCAATGACCATTCTGAAGAAGCTTATGCCCTACTTCAGAGCCTGGACATAAAGAAACTTCTGGTTGGTGGTGTATTTTCAACCTGCTCTAGCGATCGTTGTGCGTAAATTACTGGCACGCCTGATTATGTTCTGTGGGTTTGCCCTCAGCTTGCAGGTATCCTGTTAGATACGAACAACCTTTCCAAGATGTGCTCAGACAAAGATTCAGAGGCGGTGCGATCGCTCTTGCTCGGTTCCTCTGAGCATAAATGGCATGAATTGTTTCAACAATGTAATCTACTCATCTTTGTCTGACGTTGATTTGCGAAGAAGCTATATAGAAAAGTGGCAAAATCATGTTAGTAATAACTATTGGAAACTTTGACGTTGTTTTGGACCAGTGATGCTTGATCACAATGAGCATTCTTTCGTGGAGTTCTTGAAGAACACCTACAGAAAGTCATCCACAGATGGTGAGTTTTCTCCATAATATCTTCACATGGTTCCTCACCTCCTTTTTTGAAACTTCTTTGCTTCAAGTACTGTACTTATCCGCGTCTAAGATAAATTTGCAACCTGCCTATTCTTACTACAACTAAAACATCATTGATGTTTTACCGCCGATGCCATTAGAGCCGATTTTGCTCATTGTTAGCAACTTCAGTTATTAAACATTTCGCCTCTTGCAGCAACTGTGACTCAGATGAAACTTCGGCAATAGCTCTTCCAGTTCTAAATGATATGTTTATTTTATAAGTACATTACCCGTGCATTTGTCCTGAAATGGTCTGACACAATTTTATCCTGTTGTTCAAATTAACTAGGTGCTGGGGACAGTCCTCCAGAGCAAAAGAATTCAGTTTCAGGGGCATCCCAAGATGCTAAAAAGTCCAATTCAGGTAATGTTTCTAATGCCTCCATTATGTTTGAAAGGCAGACCCCCCATAAAATCCAACACCTGCAAGAGCGCCAAATCTGTCTCTGGTTTTACCTTGATTTTGAGAGGAAGAAGTCCTAGCTATCATTGCTTGAAACAATCAAACACTCGTTTTGAATATTATATTTGCATTATTGAACTTATGCCCAGTTTACACTTTGACTGCTCTTTCTAAACTTACTATGCTAGTAGCTAATTGGTGAAGCATCAAAATCCGCTGTACTCATATATATATATATATATATATATATATATATGCCAATGCAATTACCTTCTTAGTATGGTGTAGCTCTGATGTGGTTGTTTTTGTTTCCATTACAGCTAACCAGAAACCAGCACGTGGAAATAGTGGAAAGCCTTCAGAGGAAGCTCCTCAGGGGAAAAACAAATTTTCCTTGGCAAAATTTTTTGGTTTTGGCCGAAAATAAACTTATTTACTAGTAAGCAAAGCTACAAATCACTTCATATGCCAATGCAATCTATTTATCTTACGCAATATAGCTCTAATCTGGTTGTTTTTGTTTCCATCACAGCTAACTAGTGACCAGCACGCAGAACTAGCGGAAAGCCTTCAGGTGAAGCTCCTCATCAGAAAAACAAATTATCGCTGGCAAAATGGTTTGGTTTTGGCCCAAAATAATATATTTTTGTTAGTTTGAGTTTTTTTGGTCAACTGATATATCGCAAAACTCGATAAGTATCGTGCGCCGTCTATCTAGGAAGTATGAGGCTCGAGAACCTTTCTCCTCATATTAAGTTCATGTGGAAAGATCACCGTATGAAACATTTTGTAACTATTCATCATATCGGCTGGTTGGTCAACAAGTTTACTTTTCCATGTTCGCATATTTGACTATCTGCTAACGAAGCAGTCCCCATTTTATTCTATTTTATACTAGAATCGTGAGGAGAGCGTGGGATGCTGTTGATTGCAAGTATACTAGTATAACATAACAAAGACGCATACAAATTCTCTTCGTCTAGATTCTATGGCACTCCTGGTTTAAACAATGTATGTCAGCCAATGGGGAAGGCATGAGCATTAGAATGGATAAAACTTTGTCAACTTCTCAGCTGATGGTAGGTATGTACTACTACATAATTGACCTGTTCTCCAGGGAGCTACTGTACTTTCTTTTCTCTTGAGCCCTGTATAACCTATATTTGCTTCATTTTTCTTTGCCTGTATGAAACATAGTATCTGATCTGTAGTAGCCTTTTTCTCTTTCATCTGTTGGTTACTAAATAAAATCGGCCCCGTGGACATCCCTGAACCCTCAACTTGGGCATGGGGATAACCAAAGCTGCACGGTCCAAATGTGACCATTACCGAAAACCTGGGTGAAAAACAGTGCACTCTTTGACCAGTCGCCATTAACAATAGCACAGCCGAGTTAAATACAGCTATTGTACTAGTACTCCTATCTGGTGTCCTTGTCCATACCTGTCCTCCTTGTTCTTGAACGGAGGAAAGCAGAGGGATGTTAGTCTGTTAGTTAGGCCGGTCAAAGTGAGTGAGTGGAAGATGATAACAAGGAAATCAGAGGCAGTGTAGAGTAGAGAGTACTGCTAGATACGAGTAGGAGTTAGGAGTTAGGAGGGACCAGTTCTCTACTTCTCTTAGCTGGAGTTCCCCTGGATAAACCGGCATGATTGATCGGGAAAGGCCATATGCCCTTCTGCCTGTCATGTCGCCACCCTCCATGCGTGTTTCCCCATCAGGACCAGGCTGTTCCTCGCCCCCAGGACTACCCTGTGCCCCTCCACGCCGATCCTCCATGTGCACGCACAAGAAGCTCCAATGGAACAGAAGAGAATGGCATGGCCTCAGCCTCAACCTCAATCAGACACACATTCACTCCCCCTCTTACACTCACACATCGTTACATACTTACATTACATGGTAGAAGTATGTTGCTCGTAACATGGTGAAATGTCCATCATCAGCCGCTCTGTAATGTGGCGGCAGTAACAAACGAATGTAGGCAGGGTGTCTAGCTAGCTAAGTCTAGCTCATTCGATCTTCCATGCGTAGAGGAAGAGGCAGAAATCGGAGAACTCGTCGGCGAGGGCGGCGTCGGAGTCGGGCGAGGGGGGCTGGGGCTTGAAGATGAAGAGGGCCTGGCGCATGCCGGTGCCGAAGAGCCAGTCGTGGGCGTCCCAGTAGACCTGCACCTTCATCTTGTTGATGGAGATGCAGTCGTTGCCCCTGAACTTCCACTGGAGGTGCTTGACGAGCACGTTGACGCAGCCGTCGATCTTGATGGCCATGTCCACGTCCGTGCCGCCGCCGCCGCCGCCGAGGTTGCCGCTGCTGCACTCGATGCTGATGTCGTGCAGCTTCCCCTTCTCGTGGAACCTCGCCCGGGTCAGGAACCGCTTCTTGCTGAACACGTGCTCCTTCTTGCACACCATGGCCGCGTCCCCCAGCGACAGCGACGGCCGGGCCCCCGTCCGCCGGAACGCCTCCTTGTTCTGGTTGCCGAGCAGGAGCACCACCTCCTCGCCGGAGACCACCGCCACGTAGTAGTCCGACACCGGCTCCGGCTCGTCGGAGAACCGCGCCGCCCGCAGGTCCCACACCACGTCCACCGCCCGGCCGTCCACCTGGAACTGCTTGGCCCCGTACTTGCGCCAGAAGTGCCACGGCTGCATCTCCACCTTGCACGCGCTGCAGCTCTTATTGGCGCCGCCCTCGATGCCGCCGCCGCCGCTCTTGTCCTTGCCGCCGCCGGCCGACCCCTCGATGGACACCTGCATGCCGTGGGCCAGCAGGTTCCTGCACCACGTGACGGTGACCAGCCGGCTCTGCCCGGAGATCACCGCGCGGTACACCAGCGTCACCGCGCTCTGCCCCGACCTGGTCGCCGGCGCCGCCGACGCCGGCGCGTCCGGCAGCTGCTTCTCGCCCGACGAGAAGCAGGAGGGCACCGAGAACAGGTCCTGCATCCTGCCTGCCCCTCACCCGACTCGACCAAGGCGCCTATCCACTAGTGAAGTAGTGATGAGCCTATGACGAGCCGACGAGCTGAGAGACACTCGGGGATGGATGAATGATGGGCTAAGGAGGAGGAAGGCTAGTATACATAGGCGGCGGCGAGGGGGTGGGGGGGCGCCATGGATCCATGCAACAGCGGAGCCGGCATGATGACGGAGCTCGGTTCGGCGAGGGGGGGAGGGGAGGGAGGCAGTCGGGCAGGAGACCGTAGGCTGGCTATGGGTAGCGAGCGAGCCGAACCGCGCTGGAAAGTGAGCTGTGCACGAAAGTGGGTTGGGGGGCTGCCTTGCCTTGCCCCCCATGGGCATGGGGCGTGGCGTTTTAAACCGGGAACCTTCTTTCTCCCTCCGCTCGCTCGCCGTCGCTCGGGGCGAGTAAATGCGTGCGCCATCTCGCAGCGCAGGCCCGGTCCGGCCCGGGGACCGATCCAGCCTTGATTCCTCCGCGGGCCACTACACTATGATCCTCCGATCCTAGGAGCATCGCATATATTTTCCGTTTTTCTACTACGCTCCCAAGTTTCACCATGAGTATCGACGACGAGAGGCCATGGCCATGCATGGCCGATGGCTCTCGGTCTCAGGTAAGAGGGCGGTGAGCTCGGGGTTACTGTCCTGGGGGCTCGGCGACGGCGGGCAGGGGCATGTGGGTAACATGCCGGGGATCATGGCAGGGCATGTGGGGATGTGGCTGCGGCGCCGGATTTCTGGCCTCTGGGCTGGGGGATGGTATTAAGCGCATTGAGTATTGCTGGGAATTGCCGAGTGCCTTGTTGCCCACTTGATCGAATATGCTCTACTCCTAAATAACGGCTTACAAGGAAATTTTTCCCCATTTTTCGTGTGCCTGCCTGTGGCACATGCGTGTGAGGTGTGACAGCACGGATCGATGATCGTCCGGGGACAAGGGGGAGGATCTCGCTGGTTAGTTAATCAACTGTATCGGATCCCGTCAGGTGGATCACAGCCTAAACTCACTGGACTGGCCTGCAGCTCAGGGGGGAGGGCTGCGCACAATTCGCTTGCTGTGTCTGCAGCTTGTGGACGATGAAATGTACGTACGCTGCAGTGCGGCTAACTGCAGAATCTGGCCATTTTTCTGGGGTCAGAGAGAGAGAGGAGCACTTGGTCGTGAGACAAAAGAGCGGTCAATGGGCACAACTGGTGTCGTGGTTTTGTCACGGCAGATGTCCTAGAGAAAGAACTTAGTCGTGGAGCCATCGCGACGGGTTAGCTTGAAGGGGTTAAGCGGACACAAAGACGCAAGAGAGTTTATACTAGTTCGGCCCCTTCAAGAAAGGTAAAAGCCTACTTCTAGTTGTGATGGAATTGATGTGGTTTCGAGGACTAGGGAGCAAACGAGCTTCGCCTATGTCTCGAGTTGTTGTCTGTTGTCCTTGAACCGCCGCCGGGTCATCCCCTTATATACACGGGTGACGCCTGTCGGTCCACAGAATCCCTACACCGGTTCATACTTGTATCCGGGTTGGTCTCTCCTTATTCCTAGCTTATAATACAAGTTTACATACCAGACCGGTTTACGGCTACAGGTCTTAAACCGACTACAGGCCTTGGGCCCTTATCTTCCTCCTTGGGTTTTAACACCCTTGAACTACTGATGACGTTAACCCGACCCAGGTAGACCGGTTTATGCCCAGTAGTAATATCCTCAACATTAGGCCCCAGATTGATTTGAACTGGTTCATGTCAATCCTTAGCAAAAAATATTCTTCTTCAACATCTTCTTGTAGTTGTTGAACCGCCGTGACGTCATCTTCTCTGGTTGCTGTAAACCGGCGTGACGTCGTCTGTCATAAAGAAAAACATCCCTGATATCTTCTTTATTTAATAGATTCGCAATGACCGAGGCGACAGCTCTGCTTCCAAGATTTGTGGTTCCTTGATTCACGTGCCTGACACATGTCCCTTGCCTTATAAATAGGACCGAAGGGTCATTTCCTTTCTCCCCTTCGTCCCCTTTCTCTTCGTCTTCCTCGCGTCGCCAGCCTCGGAGCTCCGCCGCCGCCGTTAACCTCTGCACCGTCTTGGGCCGCTGCATCAACCTGAACGCACTAGAGCACTGCGGTAGCTTTTCGCATCCTCCTTGATTCTGGTAAGTCTTCTGTTCTTCTTAACATGGATCTGTTCTAGTCGTGTTCTTGGCGTGTTCATCACTTGTTCATGCTCGTACCCAGACTCCTGGATATATCTGTGAAACCCTGCTCTGAGTAGCAATAGCTTTTAGCCTCCGCCTGTAGTTTCCTGCTCAAGTCCTTAGATCTCATCTATATGTCTGCCCATTGATTCACTTCCGCTCTGCTTTTAAGTCTTCGACTATTTTTCTTATTTTCTGAACTTGCTTCAGATCCAACGCTGTAACAAGATCTTGTGAAACCTGTTTCTGCATACTTAACCATCCGCAATCTCAATTGCTTCAATGTTTAGGTCAGGCGGTTTAACCTTATAGAAAAATTTTCGAACCGGTAAATGCCATTAGTCCCCTTGTTGAACCGCCAAATGTAGGTTGCTTCATGAAACTCCGGTTTAGATAGGGTTGTTTCCGGTTTAACATTGTACATATCAATGCATTTTTGAACCGGGATCTTTTACCTTGTAGATTCCATCATGGCCAAGCAAGTGTATGAGTGCAATTGGGTTCCTTCTCGCGTCACCGAGGCTGAACTGGACGATTTAGTCCTGATTGGTGCTTTAGGCAGCAAGGATACAATCCATTGGAGGGCTCCTGGCAAAGAATGCCCTCCTACACCTCGAGAAGGAGAGATTGTTGTTTTCGTAGATCACTTAGCCCGGGGCTTTAAGCCGCCCGGTTCTAAATTTTACCGGGATGTCTTAGCCGATTTTCAGCTCCATCCACAAGATACTGGCCCCAACTCTGTCACAAATATGTGTCACTTCCAAGTGCTCTGTGAAGCGTTCTTTCAGGAGGAGTCCACAGTGGAACTATTCAGAGACCTATTCCATCTAAACCGTCGTACTGAATTTACTGACGGCTCCAATACGGAGTTGGGTAGTGTGGCGATTCAGAAAAGGAAAAAGGTCACATACCCTCACGCAAAACTGCATAGCCACCCCAAAGAATGGAATCAGACATGGTTCTACTGCAAAGACACCTCCCCTGCTGGTGAGAATCCTTTGCCCGGCTTTCGACCGGAGCGGCTCAGCAACACACACCCTTCTCCACAAAGATTGACTGTCCAGGAGAGAAGTAAATATGCTCCTCAGCTGTCAAAGCTCAGAGCTTTTATGGCCAACGGCTTAACAGGGGTTGACCTTGCTCGCTGTTGGATATCATGGAGCATACTGCCTCTTAGCCCGCGCTCCGGTTTGATGTGCCAGTATACTGATCGTGTTAATGACCCACTGCGACACTCAAGACTCCAGCTCTCTAGTGAAGAAATCACAGAGGCTGTACGTAAGATACTGAATGAACCGGAACACATCTGTGCCAGAACCGGCCTGCTTCCCTTCTGTGCCACCAACAAACCGCCAACTGTAAGACTTTGATTTTTCTCTTTGCTGAATCTGTTATTGATATGTCTGGTCATTGTTTTTAACATCAGTGTCTGTATGATCAGGGCGATGATCCGTTTTGGAGCAAAAAACTGCCGCAAGAGAAACCAGAGAAACCAGACAAACCGGAAAGAGCAACCCGGCAGAAAACTAAAGCTGTAAAGAAGACTGCCCATAAGAAAAGAACCACTGCATCTTCTAACCCGGCCCCTGACAATGAGGTGGATAATCTGGACTTTGAGGTAGAGCTTGACTCACTTGGTTTATTTTTCATCCGTCTTATTGATGATAATATTTGTCAGGATGATGCCGAAGCCAGCCACGCGGATGTCACAGAGGTAACTATTCTCTCTTCCGATTCAGAAACTTTGCCTTCACAAAAAATCCGTCAGGCAAACCGGAAAGTTAAATTTTCTCATCCTCTTGCTTATTTGGATCCTAAACTTCTTATGAAGACCCAACAACACGAAGCTCGCCGCACCACCCGGCACAGCGGCCAGGTAGTTACCTCCGCCGGTTTACCGAACAGTCCAGTTCGGAAACGCCATTCCGAGGTCTTTAATTTGTTTGTCAGTGCTTGTCCTAAAGCGGGCTGCTTTCGTCAACCTCTTAATCCGTCTAACTCCGATTATCAGGTTACTTCCCACTCATCTTCTGGCGAATCATCGGCTACTCAGCTCCCACCGCTCAAAACGGTGCTTGGGTAAGCTCTACTTATTGTGACGTTTGCAGTACATTGCCTTAGAACATATTCTGTATTTGATTTTGTTATTCTTCTTAGGGCCAAACCTAGGCCAAGCAAGAAAGCCCGCCTGGACAAAGCGGCCGAAGATGACGTCATTCTCGAAGCGGACAAGACACCTAATGTTGAAGCGGCTATTCCTGAGAATATTTCCAACGATCCACCGCAGCAAGATGACGACCTTATTGCAGAAGAGAGACCTACTGACACCTCAGGTCCTACCCATCAGCCTACAAGTTCCATCCGGATTGAAGGTTCCACCGGTCCTGTAAAGCCTACTGACAAGCCAACAGCTCCAGTGCAAACCAGCGGTACAAAAGATGATGAGGTTGTCATTACTGGTACTGGCCATACTGAGCCAAACAATCCTGTCGCTTTATCCAAGCATTCTGCCAAGGAAGAACTTGCTGCCTTTGGTAAAGGCAAGTGGAACGCTGATCTGACGACTTACTCTGCTCTGAACGCCCAAGATATCCATTCCGGCTATCTAAACCGGCTGTATACCAGCCGTGACTATGAAGCCGGTCTGGTTAATATAATGAAAGACAAATATGAGGTAACTTCCATACGCTCCTTCCTGCTTGTATGCTTCCATTCCTGACTCTCCTAGCCCCCAAGGGCCGGTTTAGAATATTCTTTCAAACCGGGACTTAAATAATATCAATCTTGTTTCTTTGAAAAGTGCTGATGTAGCCCCCAAGGGCCGGTTCAACTTTAGCGTAGTTTAAACCGGTACTTTAAGTAACTGAAACTGCCTCATCAGAATATATATGATCAAATAGCCATTAGCCCCCAAGTGCCAAGTTGAATACTTGTATTGATCTTGGGACTTTGTAAATAATTGAAAGACGAAGATATAAACCGGAGGCCGCTTTAGATCAAATATGCATTAGCCCCCAAGTACTAAGCGCATAACTTGTTATGTGGTTGATACTTGAATCCTTCTACCAATTTGTTGAGGCATATATCTGTATGCATGCAGGCGGAGCTGAAGACGAAGGAGAACCAAGTCATCGATCTTCAAGAAGCCCTGAAAACCCAACAAACTGAAACCTCCAAAGCAAAAGAAGGATTGGCCAGTGCTTTAAGTGCCATGGAACAACTTAAGGAGAACTTCAAGAAGAAACAGGCGGACTGGGCCACTGAGAAATCCGCTTTGATTAAACGAGCAGAGGATGCTGAGGCTGCACTAAAACCAGTGGCAGATGAACTGACCAGCATAAAGCGGCACGTGCATGCCATGACTGCTGCTATCTTTGGTAAGCCAGTTTTTCTACTGAATTGGCTCTGCCTTCTGACAAAGTCGCCGGTTTATTAACCCTTTATGGTATTTCAGGGACACGCATTGGTCACCTGGGGTCAGATGTACGGAAGAAGCTAAAAGCCGCCTATACATTAGTTGAACAACTGTATATTGGTGCCCAGCGAATCATCTGTACCGCCTCTCATAACAAACCGGCGCCTACTTTGATTCAAGATACTCTGATGAAACTGTCGGTGCTTCCTGCCCGGATTGAAGAGCTAAAGAAATCTGCTGCTCGAACCGGCGCAATCAATGCTTTAATCCGGGCAAAAGCCTGGGTGCCGGATTTTGATCCTGTTGAAGCGGCTCAGGGCTATCCCAGCTTGAAGGAAGACGGATCAGAATTTGGTGAAGCGGATCTGCGAGCGATAAACTGGGAGGTGCGTCCACTAGCTTGTCAGTTGGCTGAGGAAGCGGACTTGTCTCGTTTTCAAGCGCAATACGACAGTCAGAACAAGCGAATAGCTGCGCCAATCCATTAATCGGAAAATCTGATTCCTCCAATCCGTAAGCATACTTACGCTCCCGATATTGACCCGTCCTTGCTGATCGACGATGAAGCTGTTTTTCAAGCATTAATGGGAATCGACTAGACAACTGTGGATTTCCAGCCATTGGGTAGGGACACGGAGGCTGAAGCGGCGCAGGATGACCCGCAACCATCAGGCCAGGCTGGTGACCAAGCTTGAACCGGAAGCCGGTTTAAAAACTGCCTCTTCTTCGCGAAAAACAATTACATTATTTATGGGCACCATGTTGCCTTGTAATAGGCTAACTGATACTTTTGATGTTGATATGCCTTCGTGCATAATGTGCTCTTCCTGTGGTTATGAACTTTCCAAATACTTTCTGAAATGAAAAATTCGTCAAGTGCCATCGTGGTTGTACTGTCAGGCGGAATATGATGTCTGCATATATAAAATCAAACAAAATTTTAAGTATAGGACCAAACTTTTGAGATACATAATACCTGCCGTTATTGATCGTGAAGTTGGCTTAGCCAATCTTGAAGCGGAGTTTTGTAAACCCACACTGTTTGGAGGAGATGACAGCTCCTATATATATATGATGCCGGTTTACCATGTAAACCGTGTCGGGTTATAATAAACGCCGTGTTACTCTATAAGAGGATGTTAACAACACGGATCAAACCGGTCAAATAGCCTCCGGATTAACGTGAACTGCGTTCCGTCAATCGAAAAAAAAATTGGTCGGTTTAAGAAACACAATGAAAAGCAAAGAACCCCCTTCAAAGAAAAGTGTGAAGCAAAAAAAAAAATGAAACTTCAACAACTGGGCTCTTGGACTAGACCCCCCCTGCGTGGGACTGAACGGGGAAAAAACTTGAAAGGAAGAGATGACAACACGCTTGAGCTGCTACTAGCTCATTTGGCTGTCGGATAGGGCTGCGGGTGAACCTGTGGACGACACATGTCGTCGTTGTCAGTCGTCACAGGCCACATCCGAATCTGGCCGGAGTGGTCGGCGTCAGGGTGGGCGCTCGCCCGCCTTGTCGTGTACAGCTCTTGGCCTTTTGGGAGTGGCGCGCTGGCGACGGACTGATGGATGGATGGATGGATGGATGCATGCGGCGAGCGGCGACGTCGACGTGCGTGCGGGAGCTGGGCCGGGCTGGGACGGCGAAGTGACTGCGGATCCGTTCAAACATGGACTCCGTGCTAGTAGGATGCACCAGTGCCCGTTCCGTTATGAAACTAGAGGGTAGTAAGGAGGAAAGTTTCAGCCTGAAGAGAGATGGTGAAGGACCGGCTGGTTAGTCAAGGGGTTGGCGCGTGCTAGCTTTCGCCAGATCTGGTATAAACTCGGGTCTTTTTCACCCTTTTAGATTAGATATGCATGGCGCCGTGCGCTCGTCGACCGGGTGCGTACGGCGGCCAGGCCAATTCGTAGTAATGCCTCGGTGGAGATCTTCCGGAGATCATCACGATCGGCACGGCGGAGCTAACTAACGAACCCACGATCGGCACGGCGGAGCTAACCAACGAACCGAACTGCCACGCGGACGCACATGCCTTCCGGTCGCGCGAAGTTTCGC
The DNA here is from genome assembly GCF_056163025.1 of Triticum urartu. Taxonomy (NCBI): domain Eukaryota; kingdom Viridiplantae; phylum Streptophyta; class Magnoliopsida; order Poales; family Poaceae; genus Triticum; species Triticum urartu. The sequence goes on from NC_141875.1 coordinate 638,415,133, forward strand.
CGGGCGAGCCCGCACATGCGTGCGCCCGTGGCTTGGCTGGACCGTGGTACGCCACGCCGCCGCGGCCGGGCTTGATTGTCCTAGAGCCGTACGCCCGCCCGGCCGCCCAGGGCCGTCCTGGCAAGGGGGCATCGGTCGTGCCGGAGACGGTCGACATGGCGACCGGCCATGTGTGTTTGTAGCCAGAAAAAGTATCGCGTACGTGTACCGGGCCGGCCCGCCGGGGGGGGGGGGGGGGGGGGGGGGGGGGGCGGTTTGATTTGATCGTTGATCGTGGTTCGTGCAGCTCCGTGGTCGTCGAGAGGGGCACGGGCTCGCTCTGCCCGCGTATTGCTGCTGCTGCGGCGTCGTGGAGCAACAGTAACATGGCGAACACAGCCACAGGGCCGGCGCCTGCAGCATTTCGGGTAAGAGGAGGATGGATTTTAGGAAAAAGTCTGTTTTAAACACAGGTTCAATTTAGACCGGGATTGCAAAGTTCATGGTGCAATCGATGGGGATTTCGACGTGGGGGTTCGTTTCATAAGCCTCTACGAGTTCAGGGTTTAAAATGGAATTTTTTTTTGGATTTTGTTGACTCAAAACAAAGCGACGGATCTTGAGGGGATTCCTATGGCAAGGGAAGGGTGTTGCTCGAAGGAACTGCTTAGCTACCTCTGACATTGTCACTCTTTCAAGAGCTGATGGCGGGCTTGGAGTCGGGGATCTCCGGGTACCCTGCTGCTGGTTTGCACGACAATGTTGTCGGCAGATGATCCCAACGGTTGTCAGTAATAACGACGCAACTCTCTCTCTCTCTCAACGTAACAAAATGTGTGTTGGGTGATGGCACCAAGATATCATTCTACTACGATGACTAGAGCGGTAGTGGTAGACTGAAGAACACCTTCCCCTACCTTGTTCACCTTTGTCAAAAATCACGTCTACTCAGTTTCCACGCGGTTTAATGAACACCGGGACATCCAGCTACGCCTAATTAAATCTTTTGCCCCTCCACAAGAGAACTAGTGGATCTACACAATCGCCCCGGTACCATCCAACCCGATCAAGCACTTTTAGGCTATAGGATCTCCTCTACTCAAACACTTTTAGGGCTATCTCTCGTTTCCGAACACTCTAGCATTTCTTGTAGGTGCCACCTATGTGCACTAGCCTGTGACCTGCATCACCACCGCACGCCCAACCCACACCATGCATCTCCACCGCGCCTCCATGGGCGCACGATCGAGCTCACGCCACACGGACTGAGAAAGCTGCCCTGCTGCCACCTTGGCCTGGCCCGAGATAGTTGGTTGCCTCCTGAAGGAGAAGGCAATCCCCTAAAAAAGAGGAGAAGGCAATCAGGGACAAGTGCAAGAGGTTGTGCGCTAGCCATCGTTCCGTCATTTCGAAGGAGAATTGACTTGGGAGGAAAAGCAAGAAGAGTGGCGCCATAGGAAAAGGCATCTGCGGTTGCTTGATGGATGGTTCTTTTTACGGGTTACGTGTCTGATGTCTTTTCGATGAGGGTTCCATTGCTATGTTGTAATCGATGATCCGGTGGTTTATACTTGTAGTGGGTTGGGGGTGTTTGTTCCTCTGATGGGTTGGCCGTGGAGATTCATGCTTTGGAGGTAGTCCACACGTGGTGTGGTTGTAACGGTTCGTGCAGAAAAAGTATCGCGTACGTGTACCGTACCGGGCCGAGGGGACGGCCGGTTCGATTTGATCGTGGTTCCTGCAGCTCCGTGGCCGTCGGGAGGGGCACGGGCTCGCTCTGCCCGCGTATTGCTGCTGCCAGTGGCGGAGGCAGGGGGTGCTGGCAGGGGCCAAGGCCCCACCTATGCTCTCTCAAATACAACTATATGTGCTTCTAATTCTCCATTTGTCAAACACAATTAGTAAGATTTAGATGATTTGGCACCATCTAACATTATAGCAATCTGTTTGGCCCTCTATATTAAGTTTCTGGCTCCGCCACTGGCTGCTGCCGCAGCGTCGTGGAGCAACACTAACATGGCGAACACCAGCATTTCGGGGTAAGAGGAGGATGGATTTGGGGGGGGGGGGTCCGTTTTAAACACAGGTTCGATTTAGACCGGGACTGTAAATTTCATGGTTCAATCGACAAGGATTTCGACTAGGGATGGCAGTTTTCCCCATGGGTATGGGTACCCGTAGGTACCCTATCCGAAAACAGTGGGCATGGGTGAGACTTTCTACCAGTTCATACCCATGGGTAATGGGTATCCATATCCGCAAAATTCATGGGTAGGGTATGGGTATGAAATTATACCCAGAAGTAACCCAATGGATACCCAGAAAAATTAATAAAAAAATTAAACCCTATAATATCTGGGTAAACCTACAGTAATTATCATTGCAAGTTTACAAACTTGATTTTTCTTCAAAGTTAGTTTGTAATGGAGATTAAGACATTTGTGTGTCAATTGTCATTGTGAAACTTTGATGTAAGTGCAAACCAGATTGTGATGGCCGAGTACCTAACTTTAGTTTTAGGCCCTTTCTTGTCTTACTTTATCATGCCAATGTTGTATATTATACCCACCGGATACCCATTGGGTATAAGATACCTGATGGGCATGGGCATGGGTACCAATTTGTGCCCATGAATATTAAAATGGGTGGGTATAGAAAAAACTTTTGGGTATGGGTTTGGGCACAAAAAGTTCGTACCCGCCTATACCCTACCCATTGCCATCCCTAATTTCGACATGGGGTTCATTTCACCATACCTCTACGAGTTCAGGGTTTAAAATGAACTTTTTATTGGATTTTATTGACTCAAAACGCAGCGACGAATCTTGAGGGGATTCCTAGGGCAAGGGAAGGGTGTTGCTCGAAGGAACTGCTTACCTACCTCTGACATTGTCACTCTTCCAAGAGCTGATGGCGGGCTTGGAGTCAGGGATCTTTGGGTACCTTGCTACTGGTTTGCACGACAGTGTTGTCAGCAGATGATCCCAATGATTGTCAGTAACAACGACAGAACTATCTCTTCTTCTTTTTTGCAAATGACCGATGCAACTATCTGGCGCCACTTCATTCCCTTGGTGGTAGAGATAACAAAATGTGTGTTGGGTGATGGTACCAACATATCATTCTGCTACGATGACTAGAGCGGCAGTGGTAGACTGAAGAACACCTTCTCCTACCTTGTTCACCTTTGTCAAAAATCACGTCTACTCAGTTTCCACGCGGTTTAATGAACACTGGGACATCCAACTACACCTAATTAAATCTTTCGTCCCTGCTACAAGAGAACTAGTGGATCTACTCAATTGCCCCGGTACCATCCAGCCTAAACAAACACTTTCAGGTTGTAGGATCTCCTCTACTCAAACACTTTCAGGGCTATCTCTCGTTTTCAAACACTCTAGCATTTCTTGTAGGTGCCACATACGCGCACCAGTCTGTGCCCTGCATCTCCACCGCGCCACCATGGGCGCACAATCGAGCTCACGCCACACAGACTGAGAAAGTTTGTGTTGATCATGATGAGCAGAGGATGGTCAAACTATTGGAAATATGAGCAATTTACCATATAATTTAATTAACAGAAACAACAGATAAAACATGACTATGATAACAGTGAAAGGGCAAGTCATCCGATCTAATAGAGAGTAGGCAAATAGCATCTAAAAGGGTGAACTTGAATTGAACATATCTAGAATAGATGCTAGAACAAGAGACTCTACCATAAAATCGAACACAAAAGACATGAGTACATACTGAACAACGACAATAGCATTGCCGTTGGTGTTAGTGTTGTTGTCAGCGATGTCGACAAAGAGGTTGTCGACGTCGGGGAAGTGCTCGACTAAGTCTATGGCATTCGTGATGAAGAGCTCGGTAGTCGTGCAGAGCGCTCCCCAAAACCTTATCACCCTTCTCCTGTACAAGACTCGAAGCGGTGGGGTTTCAAAGGCCTACTACCCCGACCTGCGGTGCACGCCGCAAGTCGGGATAGGGAAGATCATAGCAGATCAGTGCTCTGGAACTTGGGAGCGTGAGGCAAGTGTTGTGTAACGAAGTGATGGGAGGCAAAATGAACATGCAACAACTGAAGTGTGCAGTGTTCGTACTCATTCCCACAACCCGCGGCGTGCGCGTGTCGCGACGAGGTAGGCGGCGGAGGAGGAGCGCGCATGAACGTCTTTATTGTTCTCATGCTCATATATATGGGGAAATAACCTCCCTTATAAGAAGATCCAACTCCTACCAAACTAGTAATGTGAGACTAAACTTTAGTCCCACCTCTTGCCTTGCAGGAGTGGGCTAAGTGAGCCTCTAGGATTTATTAGGAATTCTGAAAATGATTACTGGGCTCGCCCAAAATAGACCAAATTCCAACACACACGTGGTATCAAGTTTCACCTAATGAGTAGGTATGGTGGTCTGACATCCATTGAGTCTGTCGAAACAGTATGCACCTCACAAATCTATAGCCGTAACCAAAGAGTTAGAACTTAGGGACATGGCCGCGGTTAATGGAACCATGACAATTATTCTCAAGTAGAGCTTGTTATTTATTTTTCGCGAACATGCAAAGCTTGCGTATCTTTTCATTGATAGAAGGAAAAAAATAAGTACAGGGGAGGATATAACACATGACACGAACGCAAGAATGCGTGAACATGGTGTCCGGAGTAGAGAGATAGGAGGATGCTCAGCCTAAATAGAGAAAGCACTTCGTCCCCCCTCCCCCCCTCCCCGCGGGCGACTCGGGCGGCGGCGCGGCTCCCCCTCCTCTCCTCCTCCCCACCCTCCCCCGCCCTCGCCGCCGGCCGCAGCCGCCGGGGCAAAGCCCCTCGCGGTGGCTGGCGGCGGGGCCCCTCTCTCTCCGCCGCTCGGGGGTGTCCGGTGCGGGGCGGCTTGCTCCGGCGGCGGCGCCGGGCGTGCGTAGGGCCTGGCGGTGCGGCGGCGGTGGCTCCCGACAGCGACGTGCGAGCGGCGGCGTGGTGGGCGACGGCGGCGGCGCGGCGGCTGCGTGCCCCTGGTGGCGGCGGTGGATCGGATCTGGTCACGGGCTGCAGCGGGCGGTTTTGGTGGACCCCTTCTCTACGGGCTTCGGCTCGGTCTCCCGCTCCTCTCGGTCGGGGCTGGAGTTGGGCTGGAGCTGGTGGAGGTGGGGGGCGTGCCGGCCGAATTTGACGCAACTTCTCCGGTAGGCAGCGCGGGTTGGGGCAGCGGCCAGGTGTGGCTGGTGCTCCGGCCGTGGGCGGCGGCGCGGGAAGGTTCGGGTGGTGGCCTTCCGGTGGTGTGGCGGCTACACGATGGCCGGCAGCGTTGCCCGCGGCGGCGGCCGGCTTCTCCGGCGTCGGCTGATCTGCGGTCGAGCTGTTTCGACCTTGCTTCATCTCCTCGTCGTCCGACCTCTACTTGACTCGAAGGGCTGGCCCGCTCCCAGTTGCGGTCCATTGCACGTCTCGCGCCTGGTGCCGTGGGACCGAGCTCGTCTCGCGCCCGGCAGCAGGACCGAGCTCGTCTCGCGCCCGGCAGCAGGACCGAGCTCGTCTCGCGCCCGGCGGCAAGATCGAGTTCGTCTCGCGCCCGGTGCTGCAGGACGGGGTGATGGTGGCCATCTTTGGCCGGCCTATTGGGTCTCGGCGCTGGGGGCCGCTCAGGGGTGCGAAAGGCCGAGCCTTTCCGCTCGTCTCTTTGGTTGGTGTAGCGGCGGGTCTCGGGTGAGGTGGCGTCTTGGTCTTGGATGCCGGGGTGGCGGCCCTGGTGGTGGTAGCCCGGTGCTTATGGGCAGAGCCCGTGGCTGGGTGCTGCCCGACTGTCATGGCCATGTGGGCGGCGTGATGGCCGGGGTGTGGTGTTCGGTGGCGGTGAGTGTTGGTCGGGGTGAAAACCTGTTCTATCCCCTGATGGACCGGCGGCAGCGAAGCTCGTTCCCTTCTTGAAGGCGTCGTCGCGACTCTCATTGCCCGTTGTGTTGCTCCAGGGGAAACTCTGACCCTCAGGTCGGGCGGTGGCGGCGCTCCGGTGTCGTATCCTTCCTGAAGGCGCCGCCTTGGAGTCCACGGTTCGCCGTATGCGGCTTCATCTCTTCGTAGCTAGGGGTGGTGTTGCTGCGCTCAGCGCCTATGTATCATGCCTTGGGTGTGTGTGGTGGTGTGAGTTTGTACTTCCATGTTGATGATCGTTGCTTTATTTATAAAGCGGGGCGAAAGCCTTTTTCGATAAACCTAACAAGCCCCAAACTAAAGAGGCAGACCAAGACCAATAACAAGACGTTTAACATCACCAAAGCCACCCACGAGAACGCCATGAGCAATCAAGATGGTGTCTTCATGAAGGAGAACGACGTCGTCGTCATCTGATCTGAAGAACCGGACTCAAGTTTTCCCTTGAGCTTTAAGAGAGACACAAATAAAGGCCATGTCAGTGCCTCCAAGAAGGGAAACCGCACCCACGAGTGTCACTGCTGCCAGGGATTTTGCCCTGGCTTGAGTCTGAGCAATCCCATAGCCACCAGAATGGAAATTGGAGATGAGAAAGTCACGTCATTTGTTTGAACCGCCACAGAAAGACGGGGATGAGGCTACACCTCCCGCTGGAGGGAGGCACTGGGCACCGCTAACCACGACCTTTGGATCCAATGCAAGCGAGGCATGGAGGACCGCAAGGCCGGGGAGGCGGCAAGGCAGAGGGAGACGATGTAGAGGAAATGATGGCGAACGAAAACACCGACGAGTAGGGAACTTGAGAGGACGCATATCTGCGTGACCAAGTTGCCGGGGCCGGAGCTGCCAGTTCGTTGATGCAACTACCAGATCGTCGAGGTTGGAGCTGCGCCGACAGAGACTCCGACCAAATGTCGACGCTGGAGGACGTAGGTCCAAGGTTGCTGGGGGCCAGAGCAGTGCTGACAGAAGGCCCGCTGTGAGGCTTCACACACCCTCCACGCCACCAGGCAGGCACGCCGCTGGAAAATGGGCATAATGGCCTCTACAGGTCACCACGCCAGAGTCATCGTCACCACAGCTCGAAAGGAGACGCCACCGCGGACGAGGAGACCCGTCAAAGAGGCAAGCCCACATGCCTCAACCAGCGTGGCACAAGCCCGAGCACGACGTCCGTGCCTGCGCCCCTGTCCAGTAGCAGCACTCAAAGCAAGGGGAGCTGGGCTGCACCGATGGGAGGACTTACAAGGGAGCCGCAACGTTGAGTCCATGTTGCGCTGCAGCACCGTCGGACCGTAAGGAGAGCAGCAACCGGAGGAGACCGCCCGAGCCGCACGGAGAACATATCTCAGGGAGGGGAGTTGGGGGCGGAACGCCGCGCGAAAACAGATCCGCCCCACCGCCACCGTCCCTAGGTTGAGCATAGCTTGCCGACCTACTGTCGATGTAGGGGGTAGGGGAGCTAGCCAACGCTGGTGACACCACATCTTCTCCCTATTCTCGTACTTCTCGCCCACAACAAGCGCCTCCATATGAAATTTCCACCGGCGCTCCATCCTCCATGCCTCCATCTTGGTTACTCGATACCATCTTGGTTACTCGGTCCCTCAAAATTCCTCTTCCACAATCGGATACCTCATTAGCAAATCCTCAAATTCATAAAATTACATGCAACGAAAACCTACTTTAAATCTTCGCTAACGCTCGTTCGTCTCCAAGTCCTTGTTCCCGTCCATGTTCATGTACAACGACCGTGAGACCCGCAAAGTGAAGGATGCGTCGCCAGCGAGGAAGAGTCGGACATGGGACACGTATTGGCGCCACATCGGACATGAGGCGCCACCGTCTCCCATGCCCTAATCTTCCTCATCGAAGCTTGTGGTCTCGATGTTGCCGGTCGAGGTGAGGTCCATGATAGATCCCTCATGATCGGAGGCCGATGCCTCCATGACTTGGTTGTAGTGCTGGGGGTGCAGGTCACCCGTAGCGGCTCTACGGTGGCGTGCGACTCTACCTCCGTGGCCTCGGCCGCAAGGGCTGAGGTGTCTCTTGTGCCCTATGCCTAGTGCAACGGGGCACACCATACCATAACGACGGACAGGCCGGCACCATGCATACCGCTGTTTATCTCCGACTCGGAGCCCAACGCCATAGGAAAGAGGCGCCACTAGAGGGGTTGTGTCGATGCCCCGACGTTTGGGCGCTAGAAGGACCGCACCGCGTCCAGCGAGGCAGCAGTCACGCGCCTCCTGCCGGATCCAAGCGCCTTTTGTGCGAACGCAACGGATTCATGCCGGATCGAGTCCGATCGTGGTCGGGCAGACTCCCCCTAGAAGCGGCGGAGAGTCTTGCAAATGGCCATCTCCTCCTCGAGCCTGCATGGGACGATGTCCTAGTCCAGAGATAGGGAGATCTCGGAGTCGGATCCACTGTCCGTCATGCTGAAGATTACCAGAACAGAGCTTGGAGCGGAGTGGCTAGGGTTTGGCCTAGGATGCGGATGGAGACAAATATATGTGGTGTTTGGATGGCCCTCCAGATCCGACGTGGCAGACACACACGAGCGCTTTCGGCCTCCTATATCCAACCCAGATTTGGGCTGGATATGAGGGGTGCCGGCCAGCCCGGACGTATAGGACCGGTTTGAGGCACACGACTCGGTCACGTTTTTGTGACCAGTCATTGACTAGGCTGTCCATCTGGGTGTATATAGTAGGTTTGACGAGCCTGAATGTAGATGCTCTAAGGCCGGACCTCCTATTCGGCGACCTGCACACCCATAGAGAGGAAATGGGCACCCCCAGCCCCGACACTCGTTTTTGGGCGGGCCCATGTGTCGGGCGGGGGGTGCCGGTCACACTTTTTTTTGTTTTTTTCCTTTCCTTTTTTATTTTTATCTTTTTCTTCTTTAAGACAATTTGGGATATCAAAGTATAGCAATTTGAAAAAAAAGATATTTGAGAAAACATAAAATGTTTGCGAATTCAAAAACTGTTCAGGAAATCATAAAATGTTCATGGATTCAAAAACATTGTGATTTTGGAAAAAAAAATGTCCAGGTATTCAAAAAATGCTCATGATTTTGTAACAAAAAACCGGGAATAGAAACTTATTATGTATTCAAAAAATTATTAGTTATTTGAAAAATGTTTGTGAATTCAAAATGCGTTCATGTTTTTTTAAATCAAAAATTTAAATAATGTTTGCAAATTTTATGAAATTGTTCCCAAATTTCCAAAAAGTTCAAAAATTCAAAATTTTCATTGATTCATGACATATTCATGAATTTAAAATTTGTTCATTTATTTGGAAAAATGATTTTATTAAAGAAAAAATGTTCATCAAAACAAAAAAGTGTTCATGAATTCTAAAATTTGTTCGCTAATTCAAAAAGTGTTCACAAAGTTTCAAAATAATGTTCAGAATTTTGAAAAATGTACGTGAATTTGTAAACAAATGTTCATGATTTCGAAACATGTGCATGATTTAAAAATGTTCGTGAATTTTTTAAAAATTCCCAAAAGTGTCATGAATTCAAAAGGTGTTCATGATTTCAAAAACACTTATGAATTCAAAATATGTTCATGATTACAAAAAATATTCATGAATTTGAAATTTCAAAAAATGAAAAAGAAAGATAAAAGGGAAGTAAAATAAAATAAATAGAAAATGAAGATGAAAAAAATGAATTTGGAAATGAAAAAGAAAAGAAAATTGAAAGAAGGAAAACCAGAAAAGAAAAAAAGAAAGAAAAGCCAGAAGAAGAAAAACAAAGAAAAAAAATAAAAAAAATGGTTCAAGGAAAATTCTATAACCTTCCCATAACTGGTGAGAAAAACCATAATGGGCCGGCCCGTACAGAGGACATGGCCCCCGAGAGGGTGCACACTAGGTCCCTTTGGAAGCACAGGAGACTTTTTTTCATAGAAGGTACACCTGAGCTCATTTATTCATCAATGTACTCCCTCCGTTCTTAAATATAAGTCTTTTTTGCGATTTCAATATAAACTACGTACAAATGTATAGAGACATATTTTAGAGTATAGATTCACTCATGTTAAACCGCCAAAAAAAAGATTCACTCATGTTATTCCGTATGTAGTTCATATTAAAATATCTAAAAAGACTTATATTTAGAAATGAAAGAAGTACCTCATTTTACATAGTTTGAGGGCTCCATTAGCCATACATGTCGGCCAGGAGCTAAATCTAAAGAATCTCTAGCAATATTATGAGCATCAATATTATCCTCTCTTTTTTCATGACGAAAAACAAAATCTTCCTTCATCATCCGACACGACAACTTCTTTCTGCACATTTAAATCTTGGCACAAGAGACGATCGAACCAATCAGATGACAGTAGCTACGAAAGCCCATATAGAAGTAGGAGTCAAGTAAAGTCTCGAACTTTTCTCCACTCCTATAAAAAACACAATTGATGATGATTGTGTGTCTGCTATCTAACAATCTTGACCGTTAGATCCGCTGTCAAAAAAGAAATCTTGACCGTTGGATCCACATGTGATGCACACGTGAGGCAAGCTGTGGCACTTTTACAAGAGCCCCTCGTCTCTCCTGTGCAGCTCCATCCCTCACCGGCCTCCTACAGCCAGCCATGGAACCTCGATTTGGTGCGTTGGACGCCGACGCCGTCCGCCCCAATGCCATAGCAGCGCACCGTCCACCACCACCAAGACTCATTCCCTCCTCCTATCTCCTCCTACGCCACCGATGTCATCCATTCCTCGGCGCCTCTCCTGCCTCTTCTGCCATAGTAGTACCATGCTCACCATCACCACCACCTCGCCCTCCTCCTAGCCGTCTCTCCGCCCTCTCCCATCTCCTACCATTGCTGCAAAAAGGAGGACGAGCGCCCGCGGCTGGAGGTGGGCAGCAGGTACCGGTGAAATTTCCTCCTCGTTTTCACTGTGAGTGGTTGCCTACAACTGCTTAGAGAGAATGGCGCATCGTGTGGAAGTCAATGGGTTCTGCTGCCTTCCACCACAAACAGCAGCAGGCTCCCAAGATCCTCCCTCGTCCAAGTACAAAATGCTCTGCCTTACTATCATCTGCTGGCTGCTGCACGCACACTAGGAGCTCGACAAAATGCCAGAGTATGTTTACTGTCTCATGTGTCTTTACTATCAACCATTCAGTTGGTAGGTACATTTTCAAGTGATTTTGTTATAAAATTACTGCATACGTTATGGATAAGTAGCTAATTCCAAAGCTCTAAACATGGCAAATGTCACAACTCACAAGTTCTATTTATCTTCTTGCTCACAATGTGTGAACCGAGGCAACTTAGTAATGATGGAAGATTGGATAATATTAGATCTGATTATTATCTCTTATCATGTTATTATAAAAAAAATCCAAGCAATTATTACCACCGGTATACACGCACAAGCACGTCATTTTTTCCTGGTAGTTGTTATCAATGACAAATTACATAGATGGTACATGTCTAATCAATTCTTATGCTTGCAGAAGCCATGACTGCGTGATGCCTTTCAATAAAATAAGATTACATTTCAACACTATGATGTTAACCATATATTCTTGAAAACAGCTGAATCATGTGGGCTGCCCAATTTATTCAGAGTTTTTGGATGGTGATAAAGCAGGAATTTCCTTGAATTGAAGTCGCTTATGAGATTTTGCTAAAGCTACTAATATATGCTATTCTGCTTGTAATGTAATTTCTCCTAAAATATTGCTTTCCTTTACCAAAGTCTCCTGCCACATAAAGTTCAAAAAAGTGGATCTCGATGTGCAAAGGGAAGGAGAAGGAAGTTCAATTTGAAGGAGAATATGAGAGAGGAGAGATATAGAAAAACCAAGATAAAGAAGTGAGCTTTCCATTAGCTAATTGTCCCAACTCCTAAAGGAGACAACACCCATGCCCCTGAGCCGAGTGAATTGCATAAAACCACCACATTTGGGGCTTCGTTTGCGGAAAACTACCCAGTCGCTAATTTTTTTGCAAAAGTCACTGCGCATTCAGTAATCATTTTGCAAAAAGCACTGATCGAGTGATTTAACTCATTTAATCACTTTCTGACAAGTGAGGCCGGATTGTCGGAAGCTGACTTGGCGAAACATTTACAAACACCCCCTTAGGTCTGGAAAAACAAAAGCAATCAAGCCCCTCCCCCTCCCCTCGCTCGGCTGCGGCCACAACAACCGCCATGCCGGCATCCGGCGAGGAGGCGACGCCGCCGACCTAACCTGACGCCTGACGGACGAGCACCTGAGGACGGATGAGTGTGCGGCTGCCCGCGGTTGGTGCTGCTTGCCGCATCTCTCCGCAGTTGCTGCTGCCAACGGCTGTTGCTACTCGCCTCCGCAGCTCCCCACCGCTACTGCTGCTCGCCGCTGGTGCCCTGCCGTTGATGTTGTTGGCCGCTAGGGATGAGTCAGGTGCGCGACCAGCTACTGCCATGGCCAAGGATGAGGAGAACAAGCAGCAGTGGGCAACGAGGGGGACTGCTCGCCGGTCGGCGGAGCTCCAGCAGCACTGCGGCAGGGCCCTGTGGAGTTTTCGTGGCGGCGATGGGAGCCGGTGATGGTGACAGGAGCCGCGCGAGGGAGGGCGGGGATCTCAGGCAACAGCCAGAGCTGGGTTTCCTGCTCAAGGCCTCGGACAACGATCTTGGCCTGCCACCGCCGGCCGTGCCGTCCTCCTCGTCGGACAACGGCTGGGGCTGGGAGCCGGAGGCCGCCGTGGCGGCTGCTGTGGCGGCAGACGAGTGGGCGACGGGGTGAGAGGGAGGGGCTTGATTGCTTTTTTTTCTATATCTAAGGGGGTGTTTGTAAATGTTTTGCCAAGTCAGCTTCCGACAATCCGACCCCACTTGTCAGAAAGTGATTAAACGAGCTAAATCACTCGATCAGTGCTTTTTGCAAAATGATTACTGAATGCGCGGTGACTTTTGCAAAAAATTAGCGACTAGGTAGTTTTCCGCAAACAAAGCCCCAAATGTGGTGGTTTTATGCAATTCACTCCCCTGAGCCACTTGAGGTCGTCGCTCAGATCATTGTTTGTAGCACTACTTTAGTCTTTTGTATTATGTTACAATATTCAATGCATGTCGACGCTCCTAAATTCAACCCCATATATGGTCTATTCAAGGGGTAACGCTAACACTTTAGATGTATGGATGAACTAGGTGATGTTTTTGTTTTTGAAACCGAGGCAAAATACTTGCCTCCTTCATTAATTAAGGAGAAGAGTATAGTAGAGTACAAAGCATGGCACAAACAACTTGACCAATCGGACACCCAAAGTACTAAGGGACTACTCCATGGCATGATCTCACTAAAATTTCTAACTCCTGCAATCACCCAATGCTTGGCCTCATCCTTAATAAGTTTGAAAATGTAGAAAGTAGGTTTCGAACACTTTCTGAAGACCCTAGCATTGGTTTCTATGTATAAAACATGTGGTAGAGATCCTGGGGAGCATGAGTGATACGTCTCCAACGTATCTATAATTTTTGATTGCTCCATGCTATATTATCTACTGTTTTGGACTATATTGGGCTTTTATTTTCCACTTTTATATTATTTATGGGACTAACCTATTAACCGGAGGCCCAGCCCAGAATTGCTGTTTTTTGCCTATTTCAGTGTTTCGGATAAACAGAATATCAAACAGAGTCCAAACGGAATAAAATCTTCGGGAACGTGATTTTCTCACCGAACGTGATCCAGGAGACTTGGACCCTGCTCCAAGGAATAAAAGAGGCGGTCACGAGGGTGGGGGGCGCCCCCCTAGGGTGCGCCCCCTGCCTCGTGGGCCCCTCGTTGCTCCTCTGGCGTACTTCTTCCTCCTATATACACACACGTACCCCCAAACGATCAGAACAGGAGGCAAAAACCTAATTCCACCGCCGCAACTTTCTGTATCCACGAGATCCCATCTTGGGGCCTGTTCCGGAGCTCCGCCGGAAGAGGGCCGTCATCACGGAGGGCTTCTACATCATCCTAGCCCCTCCGATGAAGTGTGAGTAGTTTACCTCAGACCTTCGGGTCCATAGTTAGTAGCTAGATGGCTTCTTCTCTCTCTTTGAATCTCAATACAAAGTTCTCCCCCTCTCTTGTGGAGATCTATTCGATGTAATCTTCTTTTTGCGGTGTGTTTGTTGAGACCGATGAATTGTGGGTTTATGATCAAGTCTATCTATGAATAATATTTGAATCTTCTCTGAATTATTTTATGTATGATTGGTTATCTTTGCAAGTCTCTTCGAATTATCCGTTTGGTTTGGCCAACTAGATTGGTAGTTCTTGCTATGGGAGAAGTGCTTAGCTTTGGGTTCCATCTCGCGGTGTCCTTTCCCAGTGACAGAAGGGGCAACAAGGCACATATTGCATCGTTGCCATCGAGGATAACAAGATGGGGTTTATTTCATATTGCATGAATTTATCTCTCTGCATCATGTCATCTTGCTTAAGGCGTTACTCTGTTTTTAACTTAATACTCTAGATGCATGCTGGATAGCGGTCGATGAGTGGAGTAATAGTAGTAGATGCAGAATCGTTTCGATCTACTTGTCACGGACGTGATGCCTATATACATGATCATGCCTAGATATTCTCATAACTATGCTCAATCCTGTCAATTGCTCAACAGTAATTTGTTCACCCACTGTAGAATACTTATGCTCTTGAGAGAAGCCACTAGTGAAACCTATGGCCCCCGGGTCTATTCTCATCATATCAATCTCCATCACTTTAATCTTGCTTTGCTTTTACTTTGCTTTTACTTTTTACTTTGCATCTTTATACCAAAAATATTATATCTATCAGATCTCACTCTCGTAAGTGACCGTGAAGGGATTGACAACCCCTAATCGCGTTGGTTGCGAGTAGCTATCGCTTTATGCAGGTACGAGGGACTTGCGCGTGGCCTCCTACTGGATTGATACCTTGGTTCTCAAAAACTGAGGAAAATACTTACACTACTCTGCTGCATCATCCCTTCCTCTTCGGGGAAAACCAACGCAAGCTCAAGAGGTAGCAGCCCTCTCTCTCTCTATCCTTCCTCTCTATTTGCCTCTTTTTGCTCGCTTGCCTTTTTGTTTGCTCGTGTGTTAGATTGCTTGTTTGTCGCGATGGCTCAAGATACTACCAAATTGTGTGACTTCACCAATACCAATAATAATGATTTCCTTAGCACTCCGATTGCTCCTCTTACCGATGCTGAATCTTGTGAAATTAATACTGCTTTGTTGAATCTTGTTATGAAAGATCAATTCGCCGACCTTCTTAGTGAAGATGCCGCTACTCATCTGAATAGCTTCATTGATTTATGTGATATGTAAAAGAAAAAAGATGTCAATAATGATGTCGTTAAATTGAAGCTATTTCCTTTTTCGCTTAGAGATCGTGCTAAAGCTTGGTTTTCGTCTTTTCCTAAGAATAGTATTGATTCATGGAACAAGTGCAAAGATGCTTTTATCTCTAAGTATATTCCTCCCGCTAAGATCATCTCTCTTAGAAATGATATTATGAACTTTAAACAACTTGATCATGAACATGTTGCACAAGCTTGGGAGATAATGAAATTAATGATACGTAATTACCCTAATCATGGTTTGAATTTGTGGATGATCATACAAAAATTTTATGCCGGATTGAATTTTGCTTCTAGAAATCTTTTAGATTCGGCCGCGGGAGGCACTCTTATGAAAATCACTTTAGGAGATGCTACTAAACTCCTAGATAATATTATGGTTAATTATTCTCAATGGCATACTGAAAGATCTTCTAATAAAAAAGTGCATGCGATAGAAGAAATTAATGTTTTGAGTGGAAAGATGGATGAACTTATGAAATTATTTGCTACTAAGAGTGTTTCTTCTGATCCTAATGATATGCCTTTGTCTACTTTGATTGGGAATAACAATGAATCTATGAATGTGAATTTTGTTGGTAGGAATAATTTTGGTAACAACGCTTATAGAGGGAATTTTAATCCTAGGCCATATCCTAGTAATCCTTCTAATAATTATGGGAATTCCTACAACAACTCTTATGGAAATTATAATAAGATGCCCTCTGAATTTGAGAATAGTGTTAAAGAGTTTATGAATTCACAAAAGAATTTTAATGCTTTGCTTGAAGAGAAATTGTTTAAAGTTGATGATTTGGCTAGAAACGTTGATAGAATTTCTCTTGAGGTTGATTCTTTAAAGCTTAGATCTATTCCTCCTAAGCATGATATCAATGAGTCTCTCAAATCCATGAGAATATCCATTGACGAGTGCAAGGAAAGAACCGCTAGGATGCGTGCTTCCAAAGATGCCTTTATTAAAGCGTGTTCTTCCAATACCTATGAAAATCAAGATGAAGATCTAAAAGTTATTGATATGTCCCCTATTAAATCTTTATTTTGCAATATGAATCTTGATGAAACTGAATATGATCTTCCTTTACCTAGAAGGCGTTCTAAAAATTCGGAGTATTTAGATCTTAATGATGAAATTGATGAAAGTGGGATTGAAAGAAATAAAAATCTAGATGTTGCTAAACCCACTATATTGGATATCAAGGAATTAAATTATGAAAGTTTCTCTTTAATTGATTGTATTTCCTTGTTGCAATCCGTGCTAAATTCTCCACATGCTTATAGTCAAAATAAAGCCTTCATCGAACATATTGTTGATGCCTTGATGCAATCTTATGAAGAAAAACTTGAGTTGAAAGTTTCTATCCCTAGAAAACTCTATGATGAGTGAGAACCAACTATTAAAATTAAAATTAAAGATCATGAGTTTTATGCTTTGTGTGATTTGGGTGCTAGTGTCTCTACTATTCCCAAGACTTTGTGTGTTTTGCTAGATTTCCGTAATTTTGATGATTGCTCTCTAAACTTGCATCTTGCGGATTCCGCTATTAAGAAACCTATGGGAAGGATTAATGATGTTATTATTGTTGCAAATAGGAATTATGTGCCCGTAGATTTCATTGTTCTTGATATAGATTGCAATCCTTCTTGCCCTATTATTATTGGTAGACCTTTCCTTAGAACGGTTGGTGCGATTATTGATATGAAGGAAAGGAATATTAGATTTAAATTTTCATTAAAAAAGGGGATGGAACACTTTCCTAGAAATAAAATAAAATAACCATATGAAACTATCATGAAAGCCACTTATGGATTGCCTACCAAAGATGGCAATACCTAGATCTATCCTCGCTTTTATGCCTAGCTAGGGGCGTTAAACGATAGCGCTTGTTGGAAGGCAACCAAATTTTATTTTTATTCCTTGCTTTTTGCTTCTGCTTAGTAATAAATAAATTATTCAGCCTCTGTTTTGGTTGTGTTTTTTTGTGTTTAATTAGTGTTTGTGCCAAGTAGAACCGTTGGGAAGACTTGGGGAAAGTCTTGTTGAACTTCCTGTAAAAAAACAGAAACTTTAGCGTTCACGAGAACTGCTGTCATTTTTATTTGAAGAGTGCTATTTAGTTAATTCTTTTTCCAGATGATTAATAGATAAATTCCTCACGTCCAGAAATTTATTTTAGAATTTTTGGGGTTCCAGATCTTGCGCTAGATACAGATTACTACAGACTGTTCTGTTTTTGACAGATTCTGTTTTTCGTGTGTTGTTTGCTTATTTTGATGAATCTATGGTTAGTAAAATAGTTTATAATCCATAGATAAGTTGGAATACAGTAGGTTTAACACCAATATAAATAAATAATGAGTTCATTACAGTACCTTAAAGTGGTCTTTTGTTTTCTTTCGCTAACGGAGCTTACGAGTTTTCTATTTTGAGTTTTGTGTTGTGAAGTTTTCAAGTTTTGGGTGAATTCTTTTCATGGATCATGGAACAAGGAGTGGAAAGAGCCTAAGCTTGGGGATGCCCATGTCACCCCCAATATAATCCAAGGACACCAAGAAGTCAAAGCTTGGGGATGCCCCGGAAGGCATCCCCTCTTTCGTCCACTTCCATCGGTAATTTACTTGGAGCTATATTTTTATTCACCAACATGATATGTGTTTTGCTTGGAGTGTCTTGTATTATTTGTGTCTTTGTGTCTTAGTATGCCACAATCATCCTTTCTGTACACACCCTTTTAGAGAGCCATACATGAATTAAAATTTGATAGAATACTCTATGTGCTTCACTTATATCTTTTGAGCTAAGTAGTTTTGCTCTATGTGCTTCACTTATATCTTTTGAGCGTTATAATTTTGCTCTATGTGCTTCACTTAGATCTTTTAGAGCACGGTGGTGGATTTGTTTTAAAGAAACTATTGATCTCTCATGCTTCACTTAAATTATTTTGAGAGTCTCTTAATAGCATGGTAATTTGCTTAATAATAATATGCTTGGTATTCAAGATTTGTGAAACTTTATTTTGAGTGTCTTGAATACTAAGAAAAGATTGAAGCATGATAATTGTTTTGAGATATGGAGGTGATAATATTAAATTCATGCTAGTTGAGTAGTTGTGAATTTAAAGAATACTTGTGTTAAAGTTTGTGATTCCCGTAGCATGCACGTATGGTGAACCGTTATGTGATGAAGTCGGGGCATGATTTATTTATTGATTGTCTTCCTTATGAGTGGCGGTCGGGGACGAGCGATGGTCTTTTCCTACCAATCTATCCCCCTAGGAGCATGCGCGTAATACTTTGCTTTGATAACTTCTAGATTTTTGCAATAAGTATATGAGTTCTTTATGACTAATGTTGAGTCCATGGATTATACGCACTCTCACCCTTCCACCTTTGCTAGCCTCTCTAATACCGCGCACCTTTCGCCGGTATCATACACCTACCATATACCTTCCTCAAAACAGCCACCATACCTACCTATTATGGCATTTCCATAGCCATTTCGAGATATATTGCCATGCAACTTTCCACCGTTCCGTTTATCATGACACACTCCATCATTGTCATATTGCATATCCCGGTACACCGCCGGATGCATTCACATAGAGTCATATTTTGTTCTAATTATCGAGTTGTAATTGTTGAGTTATAAGAAAAATAAAAGTGTGATGATCATCATTATTAGAGCATTGTCCCAGTGAGGAAAGAATGATGGAGACTATGATTCCCCCATAAGTCGGGATGAGACTCCGGACGAAAAATAAAAAAAAGAGGCCAAAGATCCCAAATAAAAAGAGGCCATAAAAAAGGGAGAAAAGGCCCAAACAAAAAAATATAAATAAAAAAATGAGAGAAAAAGAGAGAAGGGGCAATGTTACTATCCTTTTACCACACTTGTTCTTCAAAGTAGCACCATGATCTTCATAGTAGAGAGTCTCTCATGTTATCACTTTCATATACTAGTGTGAATTTTTTATAGAACTTGCCTTGTATATTCCAATGATGGGCTTCCTCAAATTGCCCTAGGTCTTCATGAGCAAGCAAGTTGGATGCACACCCACTTAGTATCTTTTTGAGCTTTCATATACTTATAGCTCTAGTGCATCCGTTGCATGGCAATCCCTACTCACTCACATTGATATCTATTAATGGGCATCTCCATAGCCCGTTGATACGCCTAGTTGATGTGAGACTATCTCCTCCCTTTTTGTCTTCTCCACAACCACCATTCTATTCCACCTATAGTGTGAGGAACGTAGCATAAATTCAAAATTTTCCTATGTGTCACCAAGATCTATCTATGGAGTCATCTAGCAACGAGGGAGGAGTGGATCTACATACCCTTGTAGATCGCGCGCGGAAGCGTTCAAGAGAATGGGGTTGATGGAGTCGTACTCGTCGTGATCCAAATCACCTATGATCCTAGCGCCGAATGGACGACACCTCCGCGTTCAACACACATACGGAGCAGCGACGTCTCCTCCTTCTTGATCCAGCAAGGGGGAAGGAGAGGTTGATGGAGATCCAGCAGCATGACGGCATGGTGGTGGAAGTAGCGGGATTCCAACAGGGCTTCGCCAAGCGCTGCGGGAGGAGGGAGATGTGTCATGGGAGGGAGAGGGAGGCGCCAGGGCTTAGGTGTTGCTGCCCTCCCTCCCCCCACTATATATAGGGCCAAGGGAGAGGGGGGGGCGCAGCCTTGGCCCTTCCTCCAAGGAAGGGTGCGGCCAAGGGAGGAGTCCCTCCTCCCCAAGGCACCTCGGAGGTGCCTTCCCCCTTTAGGACTCTTCCTTTCCCTCTTCTCTTGGCGCATGGGCCTCTTGGGGCTGGTGCCCTTGGCCCATATAGGCCAAGGCGCACCCCCTACAGCCCATGTGGCCCCTGGGGCAGGTGGCCCCACCCGGTGGACCCCCGAGACCCTTCCGGTGGGCCCGGTACAATACCGGTGATCCCGAAACTTGTCCCGATGGCCGAAATAGCACTTCCTATATATAATTCTTTACCTCCGGACCATTCCGGAACTCCTCGTGACGTCCGGGATCTCATCCAGGACTCCGAACAACTTTCGGGTTACCGCATACTAATATCTCTATAACCCTAGCGTCACCGAACCTTAAGTGTGTAGACCCTACGGGTTCGGGAGACATGCAGACATGACCGAGATGACTCTCCGGTCAATAACCAATAGCGGGATCTGGATACCCATGTTGGCTCCCACATGTTCCATGATGATCTCATCGGATGAACCACGATGTCAAGGACTTAATCAATCCCGTATACAATTCCCTTTGTCTATCGGTACGATACTTGCCCGAGATTCGATCGTCGGTATCCCGATACCTTGTTCAATCTCGTTACCGGCAAGTCTCTTTACTCGTTTCGTAACACATCATCCCGTGATCAACTCCTTGATCACATTGTGCACATTATGATGATGTCCTACCGAGTGGGCCCAGAGATACCTCTCCGTTTACACGGAGTGACAAATCCCAGTCTCGATTCGTGCCAACCCAACAGACACTTTCGGAGATACCTGTAGTGTACCTTTATAGCCACCCAGTTACGTTGTGACGTTTGGCACACCCAAAGCACTCCTACGGTATCCGGGAGTTGCACAATCTCATGGTCTAAGGAAATGATACTTGACATTAGAAAAGCTTTAGCATACGAACTACATGATCTTGTGCTAGGCTTAGGATTGGGTCTTTGTCCATCACATCATTCTCCTAATGATGTGATCCTGTTATCAATGACATCCAATGTCCATGGTTAGGAAACCGTAACCATCTATTGATTAACGAGCTAGTCAACTAGAGGCTTACTAGGGACATGGTGTTGTCTATGCATCCACACATGTATCTGAGTTTCCTATCAATACAATTCTAGCATGGATAATAAATGATTATCATGAACAAGGAAATATAATAATAATCAATTTATTATTGCCTCTAGGGCATATTTCCAACAGTCTCCCACTTGCACTAGAGTCAATAATCCAGTTCATATCGCTATGTGATTAACACTCAAGGTCACATCCCCATGTGACTAACACCCAAAGAGTTTACTAGAGTCAATAATCTAGTTCACATTACCATGTGATTAACACTCGATGAGTTCTGGGTTTGATCATGTTATGCTTGTGAGAGATGTTATAGTCAACGGGTCTGAATCTTTTAGATCCGTATGTACTTCGCAAATCTCTATGTCATCTTGTAGATGCAGCTACCACGTTCTATTTGGAGCTATTCCAAACAACTGTTCTACTATACGAATCCAGTTTACTACTCAGAATGATCTGGATTAGTGTCAAAGTTTGCATCGGCGTAACCCTTTACGATGAACTCTTTTACCACCTCCATAATCGAGAAAATTCCTTAGTCCACTTGTTACTAAGGATAACTTTGACCGCTGTCCTATGATCCATTCTTGGATCACTCTTGTACCCCTTGACTGACTCATGGCAAGGCACACTTCAGGTGCGGTACACAGCATAGCATACTGTAGAGAGCCTATGATAAAAGCATAGGGGACGACCTTCGTCCTTCCTCTTTCTTCTGCCGTGGTCGAGCTTAACTTCATACCTTACAACTCAGGCAAGAACTCCTTCTTTGACTAATCCACCTTGAACACCTTCAAGATCATGTCAAGGTATGTGCTCATTTGAAAGTACCATTAAGCGTTTTTGATCTATCCTTATAGATCTTGATGCTTAATGTTCAAGTTGCTCAATCCAGGTTTTCCATTGAAAAACACCTTTCAAATGACCCTATATGCTTTCCAGAAATCCTACGTCATTTCTGATCAACATATATTTATCAGAAATTCTATAGTGCTCCCACTCACTTCTTTGGAAATACAAGTTTCTCATAAACTTTGTATACACCCAAAATCTTTGATCATCTCATCAAAGCATACATTCCAACTCCGAGATGCTTACTCCAGTCCTTAGAAGGATTGCTGGAGCTTTGCATACTTATTAGCATCTTTCAGGATTGACAAAACCTTCCGGTTGTATCACATACAACCTTTCCTCAATAAAATCGTCGAGGAAACAATGTTTTGACATCCTATCTGCAAGATTTCATAAATAATGCAGTAATTGCTAATATAATTCCAACAGACTCTTAGCATCGCTACGAGTGAGAAAGTCTCATCGTAGTCAACTCCTTGAACTTGTCGGAAAACATCTTAACTACAAATCGAGCTTTCTTTAATGGTGACATTTACCATCATTGTCCGTCTTCCTTTTAAAATCCATCTGCACTCAACAGCCTTACGACCTTCGAGTTGTTCTGCCAAAGTCTACACTTTGTTTTCATACATGGATCCTCTCTCGGATTTTATGGCCTCGAGCCATTTTGGAATCCAGGCCCACCATCGCTTCTCCATAGCTCGTAGGTTCATTGTTGTCTAGCAACATGACTTCCAAGATAGGATTACGTACCACTCTGAAGTAGTACGCATCCTTGTCATCCCACGAGGTTTGGTAGTGACTTGATCTGAAGTTTCATGATCACTATCATAAGCTTCCACTTCAATTGGTGTAGGTGCCACAGGAACAACTCCTGTGCCCTGCCACACACTAGTTGAAGAGACGGTTCAATAACCTCATCAAGTCTCCACCATCCTCCCACTCAATTCTTTCGAGAGAAACTTTTCCTCGAGAAAGGACCCGATTCTAGAAACAATCCCTTATTACTTTCGGATCTGAGACAGGAGGTATACCCAACTGTTTTGGGTGTCCTATGAAGATGCATTTATCCGCTTTGGGTTCGAGCTTATCAGCCTGAAACTTTTTCACATAAGCGTCGCAGCCCCAGACTTTTAAGAAATGACAGCTTAGGTTTCTCTAAACCATAGTTCATACGGTGTCATCTCATCAGAATTACGTGGTGCCCTATTTAAAGTGAATGTGGTTGTCTCTAAAGCCTAACCCATAAACTATCGTGGTAATTCGATAAGAGACATCATGGTATGCATCATATCCAATAGGGTGCAGTTATGATGTTCGGACACACCATCATACTATGGTGTTCCAGGCTGTATCAGTTGTGAAACAATTTCCACAATGTCTGAATTCTGTGCCAAACTCGTAATTCAGATATTCATCTCTATGATCATATCATAGATATTTTATCCTCTTGTCACGACGATCTTTCAACTTCACCCTGAAATTACTTGAACCTTTCAATAATTCAGACTCGTGATTCATCAAGTAAATATACTCAACATCTACTCAAATCATCTGTGAAGTAAGAACATAACGATATCCACTACATGCCTCAGCACTCATTGGACTGCACACATCAAAATGTATTACTTCCAACAAGTTGCTTTCTAGTTCCATTTCACTAAAAACGAGGCTTTCAGTCATCTTGCCCATGTGGTATGATTTGCATGTCTCAAGTGATTCAAAATCAAGTGAGTCCAAACGGTCCATTTGCATGGAGTTTCTTCATGCATATACACCAATAGACATGGTTCGCATGTCTCAAACTTTTCAAAAATGAGTGAGCCCAAAGATCCATCAACGTGGAGCTTCTTCATGCGTTTTATACCGATATGACTTACGTGGCAGTGCCACAAGTAGGTGGTACTATCATTACTATCTTTTGGCATGAACATGTGTATCACTACGATCGAGATTCAATAAACCATTCATTTCAGGTGTAAGACCATTGAAGGTATTATTCAAATAAACAGAGTAACCATTATTCTCTTTAAATGAATAACCGTATTGCGATAGACATAATCCAATCATGTCTATTCTCAACGCAAACACCAATCTCGATGGTAGAGGGAGCGTATGATATTTGATCAACCTTGGAAATACTTCCAACACATATCGTCATCTCACCTTTAGCTAGTCTCCGTTTATTCCGTAGCTTTTATTTCGAGTTACTAACACTTAGCAACCGAACCGGTATCTAATACCCTGGTGCTACTAGGAGTACTAGTAAAGTACACATTAACATAATACATCCAATATACTTCTATCGACCTTGCCAGCCTTCTTATCTACCAAGTATCTAGGGTAATTCTGCTCCGGTGGCTGTTCCCTTTATTACAGAAGCACTTAGTCTCGGGTTTGGGTTCAACCTTGGGTTTCTTCACTAGAGCAGCAGCTGATTTGCCGTTTCATGAAGCATCCCTTCTTGCCCTTGCCCTTGCCCTTCTTGAAACTAGTGGTTTCACTAACCATCAACAATTGATGCTCCTTCTTGATTTCTACTTTTGTGGTGTCAAACATCGCGAATATCTCAAGGATCATCATATATGTCCCTGATCTACTATAGTTCATCACGAAGCTCTAGCAGCTTGGTGGTAATGACTTCGGAGAAACATCACTATCTCATCTGGAAGATCAACTCCCACTCGATTCAAATGATTGTTGTACTCAGACAATCTGAGCACAAGCTCAACAATTGAGCTTTTCTCCTTAGTTTGTAGGCTAAGAAAATCGTCGGAGGTCTTATACCTCTTGACGTGGGCACGAGCCTGAAATCCCAATTTCATCCCTCGAAACATCTCATATGTTTCGCAAAATTTCAAAAACGTCTTCGGTGCCTCAATTCTAAACCGTTTAACTGAACTATCACATAGTTATCAAAATGTGTATGTCAGATGTTCGCAACATCCACAGACGATGTTCGAGGTTCAGCACACTGAGCGGTGCATTAAGGACATAAGCCTTCTATGAAGCAATGAGGACAATCCTCAGTTTACGGACCTAGTCCGCATAATTGCTACTACCAACTTTCAACTAAATTTTCTCTAGGAACATATCTAAACAGTAGAACTAAAGCGCGAGCTACGACATAATTTGCGAAGATCTTTTGACTATGTTCAGGATAATTAAGTTCATCTTATGAACTCCCACTCAGATAGACATCCCTCTAGTCATCTAAGTGATTACATGATCCGAGTCAACTAGGCCGTGTCCGATCATCACGTGAGACGGACTAGTCATCATCGGTGAACATCTTCATGTTGATCGTATCTACCATACGACTCATGCTCGACCTTTCGGTCTCTTGTGTTCCGAGGCCATGTCTGTACATGCTAGGCTCGTCAAGTCAACCTAAGTGTTTCGCGTGTGTAAATCTGTCTTACACCCGTTGTATGTGAACGTTAGAATCTATCACACCCGATCATCACGTGGTGCTTCGAAACAACGAACTGTCGCAACGGTGCACAGTTAGGGGGAACACTTTCTTGAAATTATTATGAGGGATCATCTTATTTACTACCGTCGTTCTAAGTAAACAAGATGCAAAAAACATGATAAACATCACATGCAATCAAATAGTGACATGATATGACCAATATCACTTTGCTCCTTTTGATCTCCATCTTCGGGGCTCCATGATCATGATCGTCACCGGCATGACACCATGATCTCCATCATCGTGTCTTCATGAAGTTGTCTCGTCAACTATTACTTCTACTACTACAGCTAACGGTTAGCAATAAAGTAAAGTAATTACATGACGTTTATGTTGACTCGCAGGTCATAAATAAATTAAGACAACTCCTATGGCTCCTGCCGGTTGTCATACTCATCGACATGCAAGTCGTGATTCCTATTACACGAACATGATCAATCTCATACATCACATATATCATTCATCACATCCTTTGGCCATATCACATCACATAGCATACCCTGCAAAAACAAGTTAGACGTCCTGTAATTATTGTTTGCATGTTTTACGTGGCTGCTATGGGTTTCTAGCAAGAACGTTTCTTACCTACGCAAAAACCACAACGTGATATGCCAATTGCTATTTACCCTTCATAAGGACCCTTTTCATCGAATCCGATCCGACTAAAGTGGGAGAGACAGACACCCGCTAGCCACCTTATGCAACTAGTGCATGTCAGTCGGTGGAACCAGTCTCACGTAAGAGTACGTGTAAGGTCGGTCCGGGCCGCTTCATCCCACAATGCCACCGAATCAAGATTGGACTAGTAACGGTAAGCATATTGAACAAAATCAACGCCCACAACTACTTTGTGTTCTACTCGTGCATAGAAACTACGCATAGACCTAGCTCATGATGCCACTGTGGGGAACGTAGCATAAATTCAAAATTTTCCTACGTGTCA
The DNA here is from genome assembly GCF_056163025.1 of Triticum urartu. Classification (NCBI taxonomy): domain Eukaryota; kingdom Viridiplantae; phylum Streptophyta; class Magnoliopsida; order Poales; family Poaceae; genus Triticum; species Triticum urartu. The sequence continues at coordinate 638,441,510 of NC_141875.1, forward strand.
CCAAGATCTATGTATGGAGTCATCTAGCAACGAGGGAGGAGTGGATCTACATACCCTTGTAGATCGCGCGCGGAAGCGTTCAAGAGAACAGGGTTGATGGAGTCGTACTCGTCGTGATCCAAATCACCGATCATCCTAGCGCCGAACGGACGGCACCTCCGCGTTCAACACACGTACGGAGCAGCGACGTCTCCTCCTTCTTGATCCAGCAAGGGGGAAGGAGAGGTTGATGGAGATCCAGCAGCACGACGACATGGTGGTGGAAGTAGCGGGATTCCAACAGGGCTTCGCCAAGCGTTGCGGGAGGAGGGAGATGTGTCATGGGAGGGAGAGGGAGGCGCCAGGGCTTAGGTGTTGCTGCCCTCCCTTCCCCCACTATATATAGGGCCAAGGGAGAGGGGGGGGCGCAGCCTTGGCCCTTCCTCCAAGGAAGGGTGCGGCCAAGGGAGGAGTCCCTCCTCCCCAAGGCACCTCGGAGGTGCCTTCCCCCTTTAGGACTCTTCCTTTCCCTCTTCTCTTGGCGCATGGGCCTCTTGGGGCTGGTGCCCTTGGCCCATATAGGCCAAGGCGCACCCCCTACAGCCCATGTGGCCCCCGGGGCAGGTGGCCCCACCCGGTGGACCCCCGGGACCCTTCCGGTGGTCCTGGTACAATACCGGTGATCCCGAAACTTGTCCCGATGGCCGAAATAGCACTTCCTATATATAATTCTTTACCTCCGGACCATTCCGGAACTCCTCGTGACGTCCGGGATCTCATCCGGGACTCCTAACAACTTTCGGGTTACCGCATACTAATATCTCTATAACCCTAGCGTCACCGAACCTTAAGTGTGTAGACCCTACGGGTTCGGGAGACATGCAGACATGACCGAGATGACTCTCCGGTCAATAACCAACAGCGGGATCTGGATACCCATGTTGGCTCCCACATGTTCCACGATGATCTCATCGGATGAACCACGATGTCAAGGACTTAATCAATCCCGTATACAATTCCCTTTGTCTATCGGTACGATACTTGCCCGAGATTCGATCGTCGGTATCCCGATACCTTGTTCAATCTCGTTACCGGCAAGTCTCTTTACTCGTTTCGTAACACATCATCCCGTGATCAACTCCTTGATCACATTGTGCACATTATGATGATGTCCTACCGAGTGGGCCCAGAGATACCTCTCCGTTTACACGGAGTGACAAATCCCAGTCTCGATTCGTGCCAACCCAACAGACACTTTCGGAGATACCTATAGTGTACCTTTATAGCCACCCAGTTACGTTGTGACGTTTGGCACACCCAAAGCACTCCTACGGTATCCGGGAGTTGCACAATCTCATGGTCTAAGGAAATGATACTTGACATTAGAAAAGCTTTAGCATACGAACTACATGATCTTGTGCTAGGCTTAGGATTGGGTCTTTGTCCATCACATCATTCTCCTAATGATGTGATCCTGTTATCAATGACATCCAATGTCCATGGTTAGGAAACCGTAACCATCTATTGATTAACGAGCTAGTCAACTAGAGGCTTACTAGGGACATGGTGTTGTCTATGCATCCACACATGTATCTGAGTTTCCTATCAATACAATTCTAGCATGGATAATAAACGATTATCATGAATAAGGAAATATAATAATAATCAATTTATTATTGCCTCTAGGGCATATTTCCAACATATAGTGCTATATCCATGGCTCACGCTCATGTATTGCGTGAAGATTGAAAAATTTCTGAAAAAGTTAAGAGTATGAAACAATTGATTGGCTTGTCATCGGGGTTGTGCATGATTTAAATACTTTGTGTGGTGAAGATAGAGCATAGCCAAACTATATGATTTTGTAGGGATAACTTTCTTTGGCCATATTATTTTGAGAAGACATAATTGCTTTGTTAGTATGCTTGAAGTATTATTATTTTTTATGTCAACATAAACTTTTGTCTTGAATATTTCTAATCTGAATATTCATACCACAATTAAGAAGATTTGCATTTAAATTATGCCAAGTAGCACTCCGCATCAAAAATTCTCTTTTTATCATTTACCTACTCGAGGACGAGCAGGAATTAAGCTTCGGGGTGCCTGATACGTCTCCAACGTATCTATAATTTTTTATTGCTCCATGCTATATTATCTACTGTTTTGGACTATATTGGGCTTTATTTTCCACTTTTATATTATTTTTGGGACTAACCTATTAACCGCAGGCCCAGCCCAGAATTGTTGTTTTTTTGCCTATTTTAGTGTTTCGGATAAATGGAATATCAAACGGAGTCCAAACGGAATAAAATCTTCGGGAACGTGATTTTCTCACCGAACATGATCTAGGAGACTTGGACCCTGCTCCAAGGAACAAAAGAGGCGGTCACGAGGGTGGGGGCGCCCCCCTAGGGTGCGCCCCCTGCCTCGTGGGCCCCTCGTTGCTCCTTCGGCGTACTTCTTCCTCCTATATATACACACGTACCCCCAAACGATCAGAACAGGAGCCAAAAACCTAATTCCACCACCGCAACTTTCTGTATCCACGAGATCCCATCTTGGGGCCTGTTCCGGAGCTTCGCCGGAAGAGGGCCGTCAGCACGGAGGGCTTCTACATCATCCTAGCCTCTCCGATGAAGTGTGAGTAGTTTATCTCATACCTTCGGGTCCATAGTTAGTAGCTAGATGGCTTCTTCTCTCTCTTTGAATCTCAATACAAAGTTCTCCCCCTCTCTTGTGGAGATCTATTCGATGTAATCTTATTTTTGCGGTGTGTTTGTTGAGACCGATGAATTGTGGGTTTATGATCAAGTCTATCTATGAATAATATTTGAATCTTCTCTGAATTATTTTATGTATGATTGGTTATCTTTGCAAGTCTCTTCGAATTATCCGTTTGGTTTGGCCAACTAGATTGGTAGTTCTTGCTATGGGAGAAGTGCTTAGCTTTGGGTTCCATCTTGCGGTGTCCTTTCCCAGTGACAGAAGGGGCAGCAAGGCACGTATTGCATCGTTGCCATCGAGGATAACAAGATGGGGTTTATTTCATATTGCATGAATTTATCTCTCTGCATCATGTCATCTTGCTTAAGGCATTACTCTGTTTTTAACTTAATACTCTAGATGCATGCTGGATAGCGGTCGATGAGTGGAGTAATAGTAGTAGATGCAGAATCGTTTCGATCTACTTGTCACGGACGTGATGCCTATATACATGATCATGCCTAGATATTCTCATAACTATGCTCAATTCTGTCAATTGCTCAACAGTAATTTGTTCACCCACCGTAGAATACTTATGCTCTTGAAAGAAGCCACTAGTGAAACCTATGGCCCCCGGGTCTATTCTCATCATATCGATCTCCATCACTTTAATCTTGCTTTGCTTTTACTTTTTACTTTGCATCTTTATACCAAAAATACCAAAAATATTATATCTATCAGATCTCACTCTCGTAAGTGACCGTGAAGGGATTGACAACCCCTAATCGCATTGGTTGCGAGTAGCTATCGCTTTGTGCAGGTACGAGGGACTTGCGCGTGGCCTCCTACTGGATTGATACCTTGGTTCTCAAAAACTGAGGGAAATACTTACGCTACTCTGCTGCATCATCCCTTCCTCTTCGGGGAAAACCAACGCAAGCTCAAGACGTAGCAATGAGCAACATAAAGAGTGCAACTTGCAAAAGAAAGTAAAAACTCCTCTTCCCTTCACACGTAGTTACTATGTAAATAATTTCTTTTCCTTTTTGCAATATGGTTGTTACTATGCAAATCATTTGTTTTCCTTATTGCAATATTGTACTCACTCCGTCCCAGAATAAGTGTCTCAACTTTTAAAAATAAGTGTCTCAACTTATAAGTGTCTCAACTTTGTAATAAGTCGAGGCATTTATTTTGGGACAGAGGGAGTAACAGACTTCATGGTTACCTGTTCGAAATTTGAAGTGTGGGTGTGGGAGGATGGGAGATTGCAAGCCCGATGTTCCATTGACTATGATGACGAGGTTGCAATGGAGTGGCCGGTAGAATGGATGGAAGAAGAAGAATAGTGATGAATGGTGCAAGAAGTCAACAGTGATGTCTTATGTGCATGAGAATCCCAAAGGTGTATTTTAACATGAATGATGGTGAACCACTGAATATTTATGTTCACGTTGCAACGCACGAGCAATTAACTAGTCTATAATAGAAAGCCTTCCTCTCCCCCACTTTCCCTTCCCTGAACCATCGATCTCATCCCCGAAACCCCATACATTGGTGTAACACCCCGGATGTAACTTTCCCAATTTGTAATCCAACTCTTGCCGTTTCCAGCGTTAAGTTATTTTATTTTCTCAGGTTCAGGTTTTTGTCTCCGTGTGTTGTTATCGTTGTCATGCATCTCATATCATGTCTTCATGTGCATTGCATTTGCATACGTGTTCATCTCATGCATTCGAGCATTTTCCCCGTTGTCCGTTTTGCATTCCGGCGCTTCGTTCTCCTCCGGTGGCCATTTCTAGCTTTCTTTCGTGTGTGGGGATTAAACATTTCCGGATTGGACCGAGACTTGCCAAGCGGCCTTGGTTTACTACCGGTAGACCGCCTGTCAAGTTCCGTATCATTTGGACTTCGTTTGATACTCCAACGGTTAACCGAGGGACCGAAAAGGCCTCGTGTGTGTTGCAGCCCAACACCCCTCCAATTTGGCCCAAAACTCACCTAAGCCTTCTCCATCATCTAGAGCGTTCGATCACGATCGCGTGGCCGCAAACCGCACCTCTTTTGGACTCTCCTAGCTCCCTCTATGCCTATATATACACCCCCCATTCCAAATTCCGGATCCCCCTCGTCCCTAACCCTAAAATATCTCCTCCGTCGCCGCCGGACACGTTCGGACGGACCGGACGCGTCCGCTCCGCCGCCCGCAGCCACTCCTGGGCTGCCACGTGTCCATGCCGCCGCCGCCTCCCACCGCGCGGCCCGGGAGCCCGGAGCCGGCCCGGGAGCCCGGAGCCGGCCCCCGCGGCCCGCTCCCTCGCCCCGCCGCCTGGCTGCCCGCGCCGCCGCCTCGCCCCCGACGCCACCGCCGCCGCCTCGCCCAGCCGCCGCCACTGCCCGGAGCACCGCGCCGCCCCGCTCCGCCCTCCTCCGCCGTCGCCGCCTCGCTGCCGGCCGGATCCGGCGCCACCACGGCCAGATCCGGCGAGCCCCTCTACTCTGGCGGCCGCCCTGTCCTTCTTCGGCGAAGGCCCCGGCGAACCTCGGTTCGCGTGTGTGAACAGTAAACCCTAGATCTCAGGGTGATTTTTCTTCTAAGTCCCCGGAATTTCTAGTCCAAGTGCTCATGTTCGTAGCTCCGTAACTTTGCATCCTTAGCTCCGATTCATGCATATAGCATATCAAAATGTTCATCTCAGAGAGTACATCATTTCATTCCATTGCATCATTTTCATTTGAGTTCATCTTGATGCCCGAAATGCTGTTAGAAGAGGGCTACTTGAGTTAATTGTCAGATCTGTTACTCCGTTTAGCTTTTTGTCATTGTTGCCATGATTAATGTGTGCATGAGATGCCCTGATGTTCTACATATGTTTTGTTAAGGGTTTTGTCATCTTTCCAGAGGTGCAATCCATGTATTTTTGTGATGTGTGTGGTGACTAGCACAAGCTTGCAAAGTGGTGCACTTGGTAATTCTGTTTTCAGAGACTTAGCATTTCCACTAAGTCCTTGATCTGTTTATCTCATGATGCCATATGTTCATGTTGTTTCCTAGTGATCCATGCCTCTTTTGAGGATGATCAGTAAGGATGTTTTGTTAATCTTGTAGTGCTCTATCCATCCATGTCTTTGTTTGTAATTATGGAGCAACCTAGCTTGAGTCAATCGAGCTCTACTTTTGCTACTTTGTGAATCTGGGCAGATTGTTAACTTGATGGGTGTATGCTTGTCTTGCCATGACTTGCTCTGTAGTGAGTGCATCGAGCTCGTAAACATACCTACTTGAGTTATGTTTTCAGCATGCTCCAGTTTTCACTAAGTCTGAAAACTGATTATGTTTTTGCTATGTTCACATGCTTGCAATTGCATTTTCTGATCCCTTTTGGCTCAAGGTCACTAAGGGACTTTTGTTAAACTCTTTGAGTAGCTCCATGCCATGCTTTACTTTGCCATGTTAAGGTCCTGTAGCATGTAGTTTTGTTGCTCCAAAGAGTGCTATCTGATCTGAAATTCCAGACAAGTGTTAATTTCACTAAGTCTGAGATTTGTTTACCATATGCATTTTTGCCATGCTTGTTTGAACCTGTTAATGGATGAATTGGCCGTAGCTCAGTGCTAGACTTTTGTTAATCATCTTGAATTCATCCCTGCCATGTATTTTGTTGTCTTGTTTGGGTGCTGTAGCATGTTCATTTCATTGCATTTAGATGGCTACTTGTTGTAAATCACAGACCGGTGTCATTTTTGAATCACTTGCCATTTCCAAACCGTAACTCCGATTCCGGTGTTCTTTATATCGTTTTCAAGCGATTTCATCTCATCTTTCCAGTGGCACACTTGGATTTCCATGTTGAAGCCAGTTTCATGCATCCATTGTCACATCTTGCATATGCAACCCGCATCGCATCCCGCATAGCATATCATCATTGCACCATATTGTTTGATCCTTGCACGTGGTTGATTGTGTCCTTGTTGCTTGTTTGTCTTGTTTGGGTAGAGCCGGGAGACGAGTTCGCTAACGAGGAGCTCGTTGAGTTTGCTTTCGAGGATACAGTCAACTCTGATAACTGTGCAGGCAAGATGATCATACCCTCGAAATCACTACTATCTTTGCTATGCTAGTTTGCTCGCTCTTTTTCTATGCCAATGCTACGATGCCTACCATTTGCTTTCAAGCCTCCCAAATTGCCATGTCAAACCTCTAACCCACCATGTCCTAGCAAACCGTTGATTGGCTATGTTACCGCTTTGCTCAGCCCCTCTTATAGCGTTGCTAGTTGCAGGTGAAGATTAAAGGCCGTTCCTTGTTGGAACATTTATTTACTTGTTGGGATATCATTACATTATCTTGTTATCTTAATGCATCTATATACTTGGTAAAGGGTGGAAGGCTCGGCCTCTCGCCTAGTGTTTTGTTCCACTCTTGCCGCCCTAGTTTCCGTCATATCGGTGTTATGTTCCCGGATTTTGCGTTCCTTACGCGGTTGGGTTATAATGGGAACCCCTTGACAGTTCGCCTTGATTAAAGCTTTTCCAGCAATGCCCAACCTTGGTTTTACCATTTGCCACCTAGCCTCTTTTTCCCTTGGGTTTCCGGAGCCCGAGGGTCATCTTATTTTAACCCCTCCCCCCCCCCCCGGGCCAGTGCTCCTCTGAGTGTTGGTCCGAACTGGGCAGCCTACGGGGCCACCTCGGGGCAACTTGAGGGTTGGTTTTACTTGTAGCTTGACCTATCTGAGTGTGCCCTGAGAACGAGATATGTGCAGCTCCTATCGGGATTTGTCGGCACATTCAGGCGGTGTTGCTGGTCTTGTTTTAACCTGTCGAAGTGTCTTGAAGAACCGAGATACCGAGTCTGATCGGAACGTCTTGGGAGGAGGTCTATTCCTTCGTTGACCGTGAGAGCTTGTCATGGGCTAAGTTGGGACTCCCCTGCAGGGATTTGAACTTTCGAAAGCAGTGCCCACGGTTATGGGCAGATGGGAATTTGTTAATGTCTGGTTGTAGATAACTTGAACCTTAACTTAATTAAAATGAATCAACTGAGTGTGTTACCGTGATGGACTCTTCTCGGCGGAGTCCGGGAAGTGGACACGGTGTTGGAGTAATGTTTGCGCAGGTTGCTCTCTAGTTTCTCGCTCGCGCTTTGCCTCCTCTTCTCGGTCTCTTTTGCGAATAAGTTAGCCACCATATCTTTGCTAGTCGCTTGCTGCACCTCCACATATATTTACCTTGCCTTACCTATAAGCTTAAATAGTCTTGATTGCGAGGGTGCGAGATTGCTGAGTCCCTGTGGCTCACAGATTTCTATTACACCAGATGCAGGGCCTGATGATTCCGCTCCAGGAGACGCGCTTGAGCTCAAGTGGGAGTTCGACGAGGACTCTCAACGTTACTATGTTTCCTTTCCTGATGATCAGTAGTGGTGCCCAGTTGGGGGTGATTGGGACCGTGTCGCACGTTGGGTTATCTTTTATTTTGGCGCCGTAGTCGGGCCATGAGTGTTTGGATGATGTAATGTTATTTATGTACTTGATTGACGTGGCGAGTGTAAGCCAACTATGTTATCCCCCCTTTATTATTTATATTACATGGGATGTTTGTGAAGATTGCCTAACTTGCGACATATGCCTTCAATGCGATTATGCCTCTAAGTCGTGCCTCGACACGTGGGAGGTATATTCGCATCGAGGGTGTTACAAGTTGGTAATCAGAGCCTTCCCCGACCTTAGGAGCCCCATTGCTTGATCGTTTTTAGCGGCCGAGTTGTGTCTAGAAAAATGTTTTGAGTCATTTAGGAATTATATATCGGAGAGTTTAGGAATTCTTTTTACTTCCCAGTCTCCTCATCACTCTGGTAAGGCATCCAGGCGTAGAGTTTTGACTCTTCTCTTCTCAAATTTCACTAAAAAATTGTTTAGGATCACGCGGGTATCTTGGAATCGTTCTGATGTTTTTATGATGAGAACATTGTCTTGGTGCCTCCTGTCAGGGGTTTAGTGGAAGTGTCCCGGGGAGTTGAGCTCTGAGGTGTTGTCATCATAATTTTATCGTTGCAATTCTGGAATACCTGAGTTTAGTACGCCGACATCAAAAATCTCTTTTATGCAGTTCGTTGGTGAGATAACCTCGACGCCACCCAGTACTGGGGCGGGAGTTCGGGAGTATCGCCATAACTTGTATAACGGATGCTTTTCGAAGGTTGAGGTAGATGGTTTCCTAAGTTTTCTTGGTTATGTGTTGAAGGATGGATACAGCTGGATGTAGGATTTGCTAGTTTGGGTGAGATATTATGCTTCCCCTGTATCCCCAACACCTGATTGCATAACCGGAAAGGTTCGGGAATTTCATAGGTGGGAATTCTAGTAGCTCTAGTTCTTCTTCCACGGATATTGGTTTGAGATTGGGATTTCTTACCGATTATTCGTTCTTGATCCGTACCTTGTTGATTTATTTCTCTACCTTAATTCTACGTGGCTTCTCAATTTATGGATATGTGACCATTTCAAGAGGAATGCATTCGTTCATTTTGTTCGGATGTGAAGACTATATGTTGCAATTTTCATTCTGTTGGATTCAGCTTCAATATTTGTCTATCAATGTGCTAATGGTGGTCAACCTCTTCAGGATGGCTCCTCCAACGCGCACGACTCCGAATCCTGATCCGCCACCACCTCCACCTCCTCCGGAGGCATGGCAAGCTGTGATGGCCGCAACCAATGCAAACACACAGTTGATCATGCAAATTCTTCAAGAGCGCAATCAAGGCAACCAAGGGAATCAAGGTAACAATCAGAATCACTTTGCTACACTCAACCAGTTCCTTGCTAACGGGCCAAAGACTTTCAGCAATTGTGTTGAGGCAACCGATGCTGACGATTGGCTTGTGGATCTGTGCAAGCATTTCGAGTGTAGTAACGTCAGGCCTGAGGACTTTGTTAAGTTCGCTTCCTTCCAACTCAAAGATCAAGCTGCAGAATGGTTCCAGCAATACAAGGATTCCAGAGGTGGACGTGTTATCACTTGGGATGAATTTCGTCAAGATTTCTGAGCTCATCATATTCCTCAGAGCGTGGTTGAAAGCAAGCGTGAGGAATTCCGCAACCTGAAGCAAGGCTCTTTGTCTGTCTATGACTACAACAAGTTGTTCCAGAAGCTCGCCCGCTTTGCTAAGCAGGACGTCCCTGATGAGAAGAGCATGATATATCAGTTCAGGGGTGATCTCAGAGAAGAAATTCAGCTAGCTCTTGTCCTCTTTGAGCCCTTGAGATACGATGAGTTCTACAACATGGCACTGAAGCAAGAGGCTGCTCAATTGAGGTGTGATGCTTCCAAGAAGCGAGTCAGAGATATTACTCCTTCTTCCTCTACTCAAGTGGCCAAGCAACAGAAGTATTGGCTTCCTCCCCCTTCATTCCGTCAGCCGTATCAGCAGAAGAGCAAAGGTGACAGTGGATCTTCCCACCCACCCAACCCTGGCTTTCAGAACAAGACTTCGTCTCAAGCTCCAAGATCGAGTGCTCCGTATCACCGTCCGCTTTCAGAGGTCACGTGCAACAAGTGCCAACAGAAGGGTCACTATGCCAACAAGTGTTTCAACCAGAGGTGTCTTCCTCCTCCTCCTGTCAGATCGGCAAGTACAGCTGTGGTCAAGCATAACCCCAAGCACGCCAAGGTCAATTTGATGAACGCAACTCAGGTAGAGGACTCGTCAGATGTGATCATGGGTAACCTTCCTGTTAACGATGTTCCTGCAAAAGTTCTTTTTGACACTGGTGCATCGCATTGTTTCATGTCAAAGCCATTTTTTTACCAAGCATGAGTTCGTTTCTTCTCATTTGGGTAAACAAATGGATATCGTTTCTCCTGGCAAACGTTTGAGTGCAAGTCTAGAGGTGCCAGATGTTACTATCACGTTGGGCGATTACAAGTTCCTTTCTTCCCCAATGGTTCTTGGTAACTCGGATATTGATCTTATTCTCGGGATGGATTGGCTTTCTAAGCACAAGGCTCAGCTTGATTGTGCTGCCAGGCAGATTCAATTGACTCATTCGTCTGAGGATGTAATTGTCTTTGCCGCTCGTGATGATACCATCCGTCTGTTTTCTCTCAATGAGAAGGGTGAATTGGATGCCATCTCGCAAATTCCAGTCGTTTGCGAATATCAAGACTTCTTTCCAGAAGAGCTTCCAGGAATGCCTCCGCACCGGCCAGTTGAATTCGTTATTGATCTTGAGCCTGGCACGGAACCTGTGTGCAAGCGTCCTTACAAGCTCGGACCTGAAGAGTTGAAGGAGCTGAAGAAGCAACTCGATATTCAAGAGAAAATGGGTCTCATCTAGCCTAGTTCTTCTCCGTGGGGTTGTGGTGTTCTTTTTGTGAAGAAGAAGGATGGAACGGACCGACTTTGTGTTGATTACCGTCCATTGAACAAGAAGACCATCAAGAACAAATACCCACTTCCCAACATCAACGAGCTGTTCGAACAACTCAAAGGTGCCCAAGTATTCTCCAAGCTTGATCTCCGTATGGGTTATCATCAGATTCGAATCCGTGAGCAAGATATTCCCAAGACAACTTTGAGGACAAGCTATGGTTCATATGAATACATTGTCATGTCTTTTGGCCTCGTCAACGCTCCTTCGACGTTCTCTCGCATGATGAACTTTATCTTCAACGCCTACACCAATGACTTCGTTTTGGTCTATCTCGACGACATTCTGGTTTTCTCGAAGAACAAGGAAGATCATGCCAAGCACTTGCGTTTGGTACTCGATAAGCTCAGGGAACATCAGTTCTACGCCAAGTTCTCCAAGTGTGAATTTTGGCTCGATGAGGTTCTTTATCTTGGTCATATCATCTCTGCCAAGGGCATTGCCGTGAATCCTGAGAAGGTGTCTGCAATTGTGAATTGGGAACCTCCTCAGAATGTGAGCAACTCCGTAGCATCCTCGGTCTCGCAAGCTACTGCCAAAGATTCGTTGAAAACTTTTCTAAGATCGTGAAGCCTCTCTCTAATCTTCTCCAGAAGCACGTCAAGTACGTTTGGTCTCCGGAGTGTGTCATTGCTTTCAACACTTTGAAAGAGAAATTGATCACTGCTCCAGTTCTGACTCCGCCTGATGAATCTAAGCCGTACGAGGTCTTTTGTGATGCCTCTCTCCAAGGTCTTGGCGCAGTATTGATGCAAGAGAAGAAAGTTGTTGCTTATAACTCTCGCCAGTTGAAGCCTAATGAGAAGAACTACCCCACTCATGATCTCGAGTTGGCGGCAGTTGTGCATGCTCTTTTGACTTGGAGACATCTTCTATTGGGAAGAAAAGTGGACATATTCACTGATCACAAGAGTCTCAAGTACATCTTCACTCAGCCTAATCTCAACCTCAGGCAAACTCGATGGGTCGAAATGATTCAAGAGTATAATCCGAGTATCGAGTATACCCCAGGCAAGGCCAATGTGATTGCTGACGCTTTGAGCAGGAAAGCTTACTGCAACAGTCTGATTCTCAAGCCTTATCAACCCGAGCTTTGTGAAGCTTTCCGCAAACTTAATCTGCAAGTTGTTCCTCAAGGTTTCCTCGCCAACCTTCAAGTCTCTCCTACCTTGGAAAACCAGATTCGCCAAGCCCAGCTTCTTGATGCTATGGTGAAAAAGGTGAAGATTGGGATTGCCAAGAGTCAACCCAAGTACAAGTGCTACCGCCTTGATGACAAGGACACTCTCTTCTTCGAGGATCGTATTGTTGTACCCAAAGGTGACCTCCGTAAAGTGGTCATGAACGAGGCTCGCAATTCTCTCCTCTCCATCCACCCTGGGAGCACGAAGATGTATCAGGACCTTAAGCAAGCTTATTGGTGGACTCGAATGAAGCACGAGATTGTTCAGTTCGTAAATGAATGTGATGTCTGCAGAAGAGTGAAGGCAGAACACCAAAGGCCAGTAGGTCTCCTCCAACCTCTTGCCATTCCAGAATGGAAGTTTGACCACATTGAAAAGGACTTCGTGACTGGGTTTCCAAAGTCCAAGCGTGGCAATGATGCTATATTCGTTGTCATCGACAAACTCACCAAAGTGGCTCACTTTCTGCCTATCAAAGAGTCGATCACTGCAGCTCAATTGGCGGAACTCTATACCTCTCGGATTGTCTCTCTGCACGGTGTTCCTCAAGTGATCTCTTCAGACCGTGGCAGCATCTTTACTTCGAAGTTTTGGGATTCTTTTCAGAAGGCCATGGGCACGAACATCCGCTTCAGCACAGCTTTCCATCCTCAAACTAGCGGACAAGTCGAGCGTGTCAACCAGATTCTTGAAGATATGCTCAGGGCTTGTGTGATCTCCTTCGGCATGAAGTGGGAGGATTGTCTTCCTTATGCTGAATTCTCCTACAACAACAGTTTTCAAGCAAGTTCGGGCAAGGCCCCATTTGAAATTCTGTATGGCAGGAAGTGTCGTACCCCTCTCAACTGGTCTGAAACCGGTGAACGTCAGCTTTTGGGTAATGACTTAATCACAGAGGCAGAAGAAATGTGCAAAGTCATTCGTGATAACCTCAAAGCAGCCCAATCCTGCCAGAAGAGCTACTATGATAGTAAGCACCGTGATTTGGCTTTCGAGATCGGAGATCATGTTTACCTCCGCGTCTCTCCTATGAAAGGTACTCGTCGCTTCGGTATCAAAGGGAAGCTTGCCCCCAGATACGTGGGACCTTTCAAGATTGTCAGCAAGAGAGGCGAGCTCGCCTATCAACTCGAGCTTCCTTCAAACTTTGCAAATGTTCATGACGTGTTCCATGTCTCTCAGCTTCGAAAGTGCTTCAAGACTCCTGACCGCATTGTCAACTTCGAGGACATTGAGCTCCAAGAAGATCTCTCTTATCGTGAGCACCCAGTTGCTATTCTTGAAGAGACTGAACGCAAGACTCGAAACAAATCAATCAAATTTCTCAAAGTCAAGTGGTCACACCATTCCGACCATGAAGCTACCTGGGAACGCAAGGATCACCTCCGTTCTGAGTACCCGGCGTTCTTTCAGTCCTAGATCTCGGGACGAGATCCTTTCGTAGTGGTGGAGTGTTGTAACACCCCGGATGTAACTTTCCCAATTTGTACTCCAACTCTTGCCATTTCCGGCGTTAAGTTATTTTATTTTCTCGGGTTCGAGTTTTTGTCTCCGTGTGTTGTATCGTTGTCATGCATCTCATATCATGTCTTCATGTGCATTGCATTTGCATATGTGTTCATCTCATGCATTCGAGCATTTTCCCCGTTGTCCGTTTTGCATTCCGGTGCTTCGTTCTCCTCCGATGGCCATTTCTAGCTTTCTTTCTTGTGTGGGGATTAAACATTTCCGGATTGGACCGAGACTTGCCAAGCGGCCTTGGTTTACTACCGGTAGACCGCCTGTCAAGTTTCGTATCATTTGGACTTCGTTTGATACTACAACGGTTAACCGAGGGACCGAAAAGGCCTCGTGTGTGTTGTAGCCCAACACCCCTCCAATTTGGCCCAAAACTCACCTAAGCCTTCTCCATCATCTAGAGCGTTCGATCACGATCGCGTGGCCGCAAACCGCACCTCTTTTGGACTCTCCTAGCTCCCTCTATGCCTATATATACACCCCCATTCCAAATTCCGGACCCCCCTCGTCCCTAACCCTAAAATATCTCCTCCGACGCCGCCGGACACGTCCGGACGGACCGGACGCGTCCGCTCCGCCGCCCGCAGCCACTCCTGGGCTGCCACGTGTCCACGCCGCCGCCGCCTCCCACCGCGCGGCCCGGGAGCCCGGAGCCGGCCCCCGCGGCCCGCTCCCTCGCCCCGCCGCCTGGCTGCCCGCGCCGCCGCCTCGCCCCCGACGCCGCCGCCTCGCCCGGCCGCCGCCACCGCCACCGCCTGGAGCACCGCGCCGCCCCGCTCCGCCCTCCTCCGCCGTCGCCGCCTCGCTGCCGGCCGGATCCGGCGCCGCCACGGCCAGATCCGGCGAGCCCCTCTACTCCGGCCGCCGCCCTGTCCTTCTCCGGCGAAGGACCCCGGCGAACGTCGGTTCACGTGCGTGAACAGTAAACCCTAGATCTTGGGGTGATTTTTCTTCTAAGTCCCTGGAATTTGTAGTCCAAGTGCTCATGTTCGTAGCTCCGTAACTTTGCATCCGTAGCTCTGATTCATGTATATAGGCAAAATGTTCATCTCAGAGAGTACATCATTTCATTCCATTGCATCATTTTCATTTGAGTTCATCTTGATGCCCGAAATGCTGTTAGAAGAGGGCTACTTGAGTTAATTGTCAGATTTGTTACTCCGTTTAGCTTTTTGTCATTTTTGCCATGATTAATGTGTGCATGAGATGCCCTGATGTTCTACATATGTTTTGTTAAGGGTTTTTTCATCTTTCCAGAGGTGCAACCCATGTATTTTTGTGATGTGTGTGGTGACTAGCACAAGCTTGCAAAGTGGTGCACTTGGTAATTCTGTTTTCAGGAACTTAGCATTTCCACTAAGTCCTTGATCTGTTTATCTCATGATGCCATATGTTCATGTTGTTTCCTAGTGATCCATGCCTCTTTTGAGGATCATCAGTAAGGATGTTTTGTTAATCTTGTGCTCTATCCATCCATGTCTTTGTTTGTAATTATGGAGCAACCTAGCTTGAGTCAATCGAGCTCTACTTTTGCTACTTTGTGAATCTGGGCAGATTGTCAACTCGTTTGCAATTTTGCCGATGATGTTGTAGTTGATTCGTGCATGCTATGCTAGTGTAATTGCCATGTCTGGCTTGAATTTTGTGCCTTCTTGATGGGTGTATGCTTATCTTGCCATGACTTGCTCTATAGTGAGTGCATCGAGCTCGTAAACATACCTACTTGAGTTATGTTTTCAGCATGCTCCAGTTTTCACTAAGTCTGAAAACTGATTATGTTTTTGCTATGTTCACATGCTTGCAATTGCATTTTCTGATCCCTTTTGGCTCAAGGTCACTAAGGGACTTTTGTTAAGATCTTTGAGTAGCTCCATGCCATGCTTTACTTTGCCATGTCCAGGTCCTGTAGCATGCAGTTTTGTTGCTCCGAAGAGTGCTATCTGATCTGAAATTCCAGACAAGTGTTAATTTCACTAAGTCTGAGATTTGTTTACCATATGCATTTTTGCCATGCTTGTTTGAACCCGTTAATGGATGAATTGGCCGTAGCTCAGTGCTAGACTTTTGTTAATCATCTTGAATTCATCCCTGCCATGTATTTTGTTGTCTTGTTTGGGTGCTGTAGCATGTTCATTTCATTGCATTTAGATGGCTACTTGTTGTAAATCACAGACCGGTGTCATTTTTGAATCACTTGCCATTTCCAAACCGTAACTCCGATTCCGGTGTTCTTTATATCGTTTTCAAGCGATTTCATCTCATCTTTCCAGTGGCACACTTGGATTTCCATGTTGAAGCCAGTTTCATGCATCCATTGTCACATCTTGCATATGCAACCCGCATCGCATCCCGCATAGCATATCATCATTGCACCATATTGTTTGATCCTTGCACGTGGTTGATTGTGTCCTTGTTGCTTGTTTGTCTTGTTTGGGTAGAGCCGGGAGACGAGTTCGCTAACGAGGAGCTCGTTGAGTTTGCTTTCGAGGATACAGTCAACTCTGATAACTGTGCAGGCAAGATGATCATACCCTCGAAATCACTACTATCTTTGCTATGCTAGTTTGCTCGCTCTTTTGCTATGCCAATGCTACGATACCTACCATTTGCTTTCAAGCCTCCCAAATTGCCATGTCAAACCTCTAACCCACCATGTCCTAGCAAACCGTTGATTGGCTATGTTACCGCTTTGCTCAGCCCCTCTTAAAGCGTTGCTAGTTGCAGGTGAAGATTGAAGGCCGTTCCTTGCTGGAACATTTATTTACTTGTTGGGATATCATTATATTATCTTGTTATCTTAATGCATCTATATACTTGGTAAAGGGTGGAAGGCTCGGCCTCTCGCCTAGTGTTTTGTTCCACTCTTACCGCCCTAGTTTCCGTCATATCGGTGTTATGTTCCCGGATTTTGCGTTCCTTACGCGGTTGGGTTATAATGGGAACCCCTTGACAGTTCGCCTTGATTAAAGCTTTTCCAGCAATGCCCAACCTTGGTTTTACCATTTTCCACCTAGCCTCTTTTTCCCTTGGGTTTCCGGAGCCCGAGGGTCATCTTATTTTAACCCCCCCCCCCCCGCCCCCCGGGCCAGTGCTCCTCTGAGTGTTGGTCCGAACTGGGCAGCCTGCGGGGCCACCTCGAGGCAACTTGAGGGTTGGTTTTACTCGTAGCTTGACCTATCTGAGTGTGCCCTGAGAACGAGATATGTGCAGCTCCTATCGGGATTTGTCGGCACATTCGGGCGGTGTTGCTGGTCTTGTTTTAACCTGTCGAAGTGTCTTGAAGAACCGAGATACCGAGTCTGATCGGAACGTCTTGGGAGGAGGTTTATTCCTTCGTTGACCGTGAGAGCTTGTCATGGGCTAAGTTGGGACTCCCCTGCAGGGATTTGAACTTTCGAAAGCAGTGCCCACGGTTATGGGCAGATGGGAATTTGTTAATGTCTGGTTGTAGATAACTTGAACCTTAACTTAATTAAAATGAATCAACTGAGTGTGTTACCGTGATGGCCTCTTCTCGGCGGAGTCCGGGAAGTGGACACGGTGTTGGAGTAATGTTTGCGCAGGTTGCTCTCTAGTTTCTCGCTCGCGCTTTGCCTCCTCTTCTCGGTCTCTTTTGCGAATAAGTTAGCCACCATATCTTTGCTAGTCGCTTGCTGCAACTCCACATATATTTACCTTGCCTTACCTATAAGCTTAAATAGTCTTGATCGCGAGGGTGCGAGATTGCTGAGTCCCTGTGGCTCACAAATTTCTATTACACCAGATGCATGGCCTGATAATTCCGCTCCAGGAGACGCGCTTGAGCTCAAGTGGGAGTTCGACGAGGACTCTCAACGTTACTATGTTTCCTTTCCTGATGATCAGTAGTGGTGCCCAGTTGGGGGTGATTGGGACCGTGTCGCACGTTGGGTTATCTTTTATTTTGGCGCCGTAGTCGGGCCATGAGTTTTTGGATGATGTAATGTTATTTATGTACTTGATTGACGTGGCGAGTGTAAGCCAACTATTTTATCTCCCCTTTATTATTTATATTACATGGGATGTTTGTGAAGATTGCCTAACTTGCGACATATGCCTTCAATGCGATTATGCCTCTAAGTTGTGCCTTGACACGTGGGAGATATAGTCGCATCGAGGGTGTTACAATTGGCTCATCCCCTTTCTCTGCTCTCCTCACCTACTCTGGATCATCGATCCCCTCGATTGCCGATGTGTTATAGCAATGTCGACAACCGCCTCCAAGATCACCGCCAACACGGCAAACGTGCACCACCTCCTCAAGGTCGAGGGCTACTCCAGCACATTGAGTGGGCAGCATATCGACTCTCTCCCTTTCACTGTCGGCAACCACTGTTGGAACCTCTGGTACTACCCCAACGGGGTAAGCGCGTTCGACGGGCGACCGACGCGGCGGAAAAACAGCACCCGCGCTGCCTGCCGTGCTTCCCCAAGGAGAAGAGCCAACCCTCGCCGTTGTTCAAGTCCAGAGACTTGCAGTTCCAGAGCTATGGCGTACAGGGATGCTGGAAGCTCATCAAGAGGAAGGATTTGGAGAAATCGAGGCAATTTAGGGCAATTCCTTCACGATTAGGTGTGACATCGACGTCATCAGCGGGTTTCGCCACCAGGAGGTCATGTCGGCCGCCAAGACCTTCGCGCTAAGGTCTTTCGTAGCTGTGCCACCAGTGGCGCAGCTTCATGGGGGCCAAAGGGGACCATCACCCCCTACTCTAGAAAAATTCTGAAGTGTACCCCTAATAGTATTAGGCTTGAATATCAAAGATTTCTCAGAGTTCATGCATAACTTATCTTTTTAGCCCCCTCAACTTTGGTTTGCCCCCTCACCAATCTTTATCAAGCTCCGCCGCTGCGTGTCACCGCCTGATCTGGGCCAGGACCTCCATGGCCTCCTCGAGACCGGGAGCGGCGCCGATGAGACGTTTGCCGCACGGTCTTCGGCGTTCAGCGCTGAGCTCCACGGCCCCACTGATGAGAGTGGCGGCATGGTGCGTGTGAACAAGATGGAGCCGTGGGTCTTCAAGGCGCTGCTTTCCTTCATGGACACTGGTTCCCTGTCCTTGCCGGAGACGATGACCAAGCAGGAGGAAGCCGCCTTCTTGCAACATCTGCCGGTGGCGGCGCACCGGTATGGCATGGAGAGGCTCAAGATGCTCTGCAAGGAGAGCCTGTGCAGGAGCATTGACGTCGGCACAACGACGAACTTGCTAGAATTGGCCGAACAACTCGGCTGCCATGGGCGCATGCTTTGATTTCCTGGGCCGCTTACCGGCGAACCTGAACGCGGCCGTGACCAGCGACGACTTCGAGCATCTGAGCGCGACCTGCCCCTCTGTGGTGAAGGAGATGATCGCCATCGGCTCGGCATCTCGACTGGTGCAGTGATTGACGCTTAGTGTGCTAGCAATGGCAGTTCGATCGATCATGGTTTAGATCGGCTCGACGAGTAGTAGGACTCCCTCTTCAGGAGCCCCGATATCACCCCCGCGTCGCTCTCCCAGGAGCGGCTCGGGCAGACCTGCACGAGCGGCGGCGGCTGATGCGTGTACGTCGGCGGTGTGGGCCTAGGAGCAGGGCGCGGTCCTGTGCCTTACCTCACGTGCCGGGGTCGCCTTCAACGCTGCTGGTGAAGGAAATATGCCCTAGAGGCAATAATAAAGTTATTATTTATTTCCTTATATCATGATAAATGTTTATTATTCATGCTAGAATTGTATTAACCGGAAACATAATACATGTGTGAATACATAGACAAACAGAGTGTCACTAGTATGCCTCTACTGGACTAGCTCGTTAATCAAAGATGGTTATGTTTCCTAACCATGGACAAAGAGTTGTCATTTGATTAATGGGATCACATCATTAGTTGAATGATCTGATTGACATGACCCATTCCATTAGCTTAGCACCCGATCGTTTAGTATGTTGCTATTCCTTTCTTCATGACTTATACATGTTCCTATGACTATGAGATTATGCAACTCCCGTTTGTCGGAGGAACACTTTGTGTGCTACCAAACGTCACAACGTAACTGGGTGATTATAAAGAAGCTCTACAGGTGTCTCCAAAGGTACATGTTGGGTTGGCGTATTTCGAGATTAGGATTTGTCACTCCGATTGTCGGAGAGGTATCTCTGGGCCCTCTCGGTAATGCACATCACTGAAGCCTTGCAAGCATTGCAACTAATGAGTTAGTTGCGGAATGATGTATTACGGAACGAGTAAAGATACTTGCCGTAACGAGATTGAACTAGGTATGGGATACCGACGATCGAATCTCGGGCAAGTAACATACCGATGACAAAGGGAACAACGTATGTTGTTATGCGGTCTGACCGATAAAAGATCTTCGTAGAATATGTAGGAGCCAATATGAGCATCCAGGTTCCGCTATTGGTTATTGACCAGAGACGTGTCTCGGTCATGTCTACATTGTTCTCGAACCCGTAGGGTCCGCACGCTTAAGGTTACGATGACAGTTATATTATGAGTTTATGCATTTTGATGTACCGAAGTTTGTTTGGAGTCCCGGATGTGATCACGGACATGACGAGGAGTCTCGAAATGGTCGATACATAAAGATTGATATATTGGAAGCCTATGTTTGGATATCGGAAGTGTTCCGGGTGAAATCGGGATTTTACCGGAGTACCGGGAGGTTACCGAAACCCCCCGGGAGGTATATGGGCCTTAGTGGAAGAGAGGAGAGGTGGCCAGAGATGGGCCGCGTGCCCCTCCCCCCCTTGGTCCGAATAGGACAAGGAGAGGGGGCCGGCCCCCCTTCCTCCTCTCTCTCTCCTCTTTTCCCCCTCCGTGAATCCTATTCCAACTAGGAAAGGGGGGGAGTCCTACTCCTGGAGGGAGTAGGACTCCTCCTGGCGTGCCTCCTCTTGGCCGGCCGGCCCCCCCCTTTGAGCCTTTATATACGGAGGCAAGGGGCAGCCCTAGAGATACAAGTTGATCCACGTGATCATATTCTTAGCCGTGTGCGCTGCCCCCTTCCACCATAGTCCTCGATAATATTGTAGCGGTGCTTAGGCGAAGCCCTGCGACAGTAGTACATCAAGATCGTCACCACGCTGTCGTGCTGACGGAACTCTTCCCCGACACTTTGCTGGATCGGAGTCCGGGGATCGTCATCGAGCTGAACATGTGCTAGAACTCGGAGGTGCCGTAGTTTCGGTGCTTGATCGGTCGGGCCGTGGAGACGTACGACTACATCAACCAAGTTAACGCTTCCGTTGTCGATCTACAAGGGTACGTAGATCACACTCTCCCCCTCTCGTTGCTATGCATCACCATGATCTTGCGTGTGCGTAGGAAATTTTTTGAAATTACTATGAAACCCAACAGTGGCATCCGAGCCTAGGTTTTATGTGTTGATGTTATATGCACGAGTAGAACACAAGTGAGTTGTGGGCGATATAAGTCATACTGCTTACCAGCATGTCATACTTTGGTTCGGCGGTATTATTGGACGAAGCGGCCCGGACCGACATTACGCGTACGCTTACGCGAGACCGGTTCTCCCGATGTGCTTTGCACAAAGGTGGCTAGCTGGTGACAGTTTCTCCAACTTTAGTTGAACCGAGTGTGGCTACGCCCGGTCCTTGCGAAGGTTAAAACAGCACCAACTTGACAAACTATCGTTGTGGTTTTGATGCGTAGGTAAGATTGGTTCTTGCTTAAGCCCGTAGCAGCCACGTAAAACTTGCAACAACAAAGTAGAGGACGTCTAACTTGCTTTTGCAGGGCATGTTGTGATGTGATATGGTCAAGACATGATGCTAAATTTTATTGTATGAGATGATCATGTTTTGTAACCGAGTTATCGGCAACTGGCAGGAGCCATATGGTTGTTGCTTTATTGTATGCAATGCAATCGCGCTGTAATGCTTTACTTTATCACTAAGCGGTAGCGATAGTCGTGGAAGCATAAGATTGGCGAGACGACAACGATGCTGCGATGGAGATCAAGGTGTCGTGCCGGTGACGATGGTGATCACGACGGTGCTTCAGAGATGGAGATCACAAGCACAAGATGATGATGGCCATATCATATCACTTATATTGATTGCATGTGATGTTTATATTTTATGCATCTTATCTTGCTTTGATTGACGGTAGCATTATAAGATGATCTCTCACTAATTATCAAGAAGTGTTCTCCTTGAGTATGCACCGTTGCGAAAGTTCTTCGTGCTGAGACACCACGTGATGATCGGGTGTGATAGGCTCTACGTTCAAATACAACGGGTGCAAAATAGTTGCACACACGGAATACTCAGGTTATACTTGACGAGCCAAGCATATACAGATATGGCCTCGGAACACGGAGACCGAAAGGTCGAGCGTGAATCATATAGTAGATATGATCAACATAGTGATGTTCACCAACGAAACTACTCCATCTCACGTGATGATCGGACATGGTTTAGTTGACTTGGATCACGTAATCACTTAGAGGATTAGAGGGATGTTTATCTAAGTGGGAGTTCTTTAAGTAATATGATTAATTGAACCTAAATTTATCATGAACTTAGTACCTGATAGTATCTTGCTTATGTATGTTTGATTGTAGATAGATGGCCCGTGCTGTTGTTCCGTTGAATTTTAATGCGTTCCTTGAGAAAGCAAAGTTGAAAGATGATGGTAGCAATTACACGGACTGGGTCCGTAACTTGAGGATTATCCTCATTGCTGCACAGAAGAATTACGTCCTGGAAGCACCGCTGGGTGCCAGGCCTACTGCTGGAGCAACACCAGATGTTATGAACGTCTGGCAGAGCAAAGCTGATGACTACTCGATAGTTCAATGTGCCATGCTTTACGGCTTAGAACCGGGACTTCAACGACGTTTTGAACGTCATGGGGCATATGAGATGTTCCAGGAGTTGAAGTTAATATTTCAAGCAAATGCCTGGATTGAGAGATATGAAGTATCCAATAAGTTCTATAGCTGCAAGATGGAGGAGAACAGTTATGTCAGTGAGCATATACTCAAGATGTCTGGGTATTGTAATCACTTGATTCAACTGGGAGTTAATCTTCCAGATGATAGCGTCATTGACATAATTCTCCAATCACTTCCACCAAGCTACAAGAGTTTCGTGATGAAGTATAATATGCAAGGGATGAATGTGACTATTCCCGAGCTCTTCGCAATGCTGAAAGCTGCGGAGGTAGAAATCAAGAAGGAGCATCAAGTGTTGATGGTCAACAAGACCACTAGTTTCAAGAAAAAGGGCAAAGGGAAGAAGAAGGGGAACTTCAAGAAGAACAGCAAGCAAGTTGCTGCTCGAGAGAAGAAACCCAAGTCTGGACCTAAGCCTGAAACTGAGTGCTTCTACTGCAAGCAGACTGGTCACTGGAAGCGGAACTGCCCCAAGTATTTGGCGGATAAGAAGGATGGCAAGGTGAACAAAGGTATATGTGATATACATGTTATTGATGTGTACCTTACTAATGCTCGCAGTAGCACCTGGGTATTTGATACTGGTTCTGTTGCTAATATTTGCAACTCGAAACAGGGACTACGGATTAAGCGAAGATTGGCTAAGGATGAGGTGACGATGCGCGTGGGAAACGGTTCCAAAGTCGATGTGATCGCGGTCGGCGCGCTACCTCTACATCTACCTTCGGGATTAATATTAGACCTAAATAATTGTTATTTGGTGCCAGCGTTAAGCATGAACATTATATCTGGATCTTGTTTGATGCGAGACGGTTATTCATTTAAATCAGAGAATAATGGTTGTTCTATTTATATGAGTAATATCTTTTATGGTCATGCACCCTTGAAGAATGGTCTATTCTTATTGAATCTCGATAGTAGTGACACACATATTCATAATGTTGAAGCCAAAAGATGCAGAGTTGATAATGATAGTGCAACTTATTTGTGGCACTGTCGTTTAGGTCATATCGGTGTAAAGCGCATGAAGAAACTCCATACTGATGGACTTTTGGAACCACTTGATTATGAATCACTTGGTACTTGCGAACTGTGCCTCATGGGCAAGATGACTAAAACGCCGTTCTCCGGTACTATGGAGAGAGCAACAGATTTGTTGGAAATCATACATACAGATGTATGTGGTCCGATGAATATTGAGGCTCGTGGCGGATATTGTTATTTTCTCACCTTCACAGATGACTTAAGCAGATATGGGTATATCTACTTAATGAAACATAAGTTTGAAACGTTTGAAAAGTTTAAAGAATTTCAGAGTGAAGTTGAAAATCATTGTAACAAGCAAATAAAGTTTCTACGATCTGATCGTGGAGGCAAATATTTGAGTTACGAGTTTGGTGTACATTTGAAACAATACGGAATAGTTTCGCAACTCACGCCACCCGGAACACCACAGCGTAATGGTGTGTCCGAACGTCGTAATCGTACTTTACTAGATATGGTGCGATCTATGATGTCTCTTACTGATTTACCGCTATCGTTTTGGGGTTATGCTTTGGAGATGGCCGCATTCACGTTAAATAGGGCACCATCAAAATCCGTTGAGACAACGCCTTATGAACTATGGTTTGGTAAGAAACCAAAGTTGTCGTTTCTGAAAGTTTGGGGCTGCGATGCTTATGTGAAAAAGCTTCAACCTGATAAGCTCGAACCCAAATCGGAGAAATGTGTCTTCATAGGATATCCAAAGGAGACTATTGGATACACCTTCTATCACAGATCCGAAGGCAAGACTTTTGTTGCTAAGTTCGGAAACTTTCTGGAGAAGGAGTTTCTCTCGAAAGAAGTGAGTGGGAGGAAAGTAGAACTTGACGAGGTAACTGTACCTGCTCCCTTATTGGAAAGTAGTGCATCACAGAAAACTATTTCTGTGACACCTACACCAATTAGTGAGGAAGCTAATGATAATGATCATGAAACTTCAGAACAAGATACTACTGAAACTCGTAGATCAACCAGAGTGAGATCCGCGCCAGAGTGGTACGTTAATCCTGTTCTGGAAGTCATGCTACTAGATCATGATGAACCTACGAACTATGAAGAAGCGATGGTGAGCCCAGATTCCGCAAAATGGCTTGAAGCCATGAAATCTGAGATGGGATCCATGTATGAGAACAAAGTGTGGACTTTGGTTGACTTGCCCAATGATCGGCAAGCAATTGAGAATAAATGGATCTTGAAGAAGAAGAAGACTAACGCCGACGGTAATATTACTGTCTACAAAGCTCGACTTGTCGCAAAAGGGTTTCGGCAAGTTCAAGGGATTGACTACAATGAGACCTTCTCACCCGTAGCGATGCTTAAGTCTGTCCGAATCATGTTAGCAATTGCCGCATTTTATGATTATGAAATTTGGCAGATGGATGTCAAAACTGCATTCCTGAATGGATTTCTGGAAGAAGAGTTGTATATGATGCAACCAGAAGGTTTTTTCGATCCAAAGGGAACTAACAAAGTGTGCAAGCTCCAGCGATCCATTTATGGACTGGTGCAAGCCTCTCGGAGTTGGAATAAACGCTTTGATAGTGTGATCAAAGCATTTGGTTTTATACAGACTTTCGGAGAAGCCTGTATTTACAAGAAAGTGAGTGGGAGCTCTGTAGCATTTCTGATATTATATGTGGATGACATATTACTGATTGGAAATGATATAGAATTTCTGGATAGCATAAAGGGATACTTGAATAAGAGTTTTTCAATGAAAGACCTCGGTGAAGCTACTTACATATTAGGCATTACGATCTATAGAGATAGATCAAGACGCTTAATTGGACTTTCACAAAGCACATACCTTGACAAAGTTTTGAAGAAGTTCAAAATGGATCAAGCAAAGAAAGGGTTCTTGCCTGTGTTACAAGGTGTAAATTTGAGTCAGACTCAATGCCCGACCACTGTAGAAGATAGAGAGAAAATGAAAGATGTTACCTATGCTTCAGCCATAGGCTCTATCATGTATGCAATGTTGTGTACCAGACCTGATGTGTGCCTTGCTATAAGTCTAGCAGGGAGGTACCAAAGTAATCCAGGAGTGGATCACTGGACAGCGGTTAAGAATATCCTGAAGTACCTGAAAAGGACTAAGGATATGTTTCTCGTATATGGAGGTGACAAAGAGCTCATCGTAAACAGTTACATTCATGCAAGCTTTGACACTGATCCGGACGATTCTAAATCGCAAACCGGATACGTGTTTACATTAAACGGTGGAGCTATCAGTTGGTGCAGTTCTAAACAAAGCGTCGTGGCGGGATCTACATGTGAAGCGGAGTACATAGCTGCTTCGGAAGCAGCAAACGAAGGAGTCTGGATGAAGGAGTTCATATCCGATCTAGGTGTCATACCTAGTGCTTCGGGTCCAATGAAAATCTTTTGTGACAATACTGGTGCAATTGCCTTGGCGAAGGAATCCAGATTTCACAAGAGAACCAAGCACATCAAGAGACGCTTCAATTCCATCCGGGATCTAGTCCAGGTGGGAGACATAGAGATTTGCAAGATACATACGGATCTGAATGTAGCAGACCCGTTGACTAAGCCTCTTCCACGAGCAAAACATGATCAGCACCAAGGCTCCATGGGTGTTAGAATCATTACTGTGTAATCTAGATTATTGACTCTAGTGCAAGTGGGAGACTGAAGGAAATATGCCCTAGAGGCAATAATAAAGTTATTATTTATTTCCTTATATCATGATAAATGTTTATTATTCATGCTAGAATTGTATTAACCGGAAACATAATACATGTGTGAATACATAGACAAACAGAGTGTCACTAGTATGCCTCTACTTGACTAGCTCGTTAATCAAAGATGGTTATGTTTCCTAACCATGGACAAAGAGTTGTTATTTGATTAACGGGATCACATCACTAGTTGAATGATCTGATTGACATGACCCATTCCATTAGCTTAGCACCCGATCGTTTAGTATGTTGCTATTGCTTTCTTCATGAATTATACATGCTCCTATGACTATGAGATTATGCAACTCCCGTTTGCCGGAGGAACACTTTGTGTGCTACCAAATGTCACAACGTAACTGGGTGATTATAAAGGAGCTCTACAGGTGTCTCCAAAGGTACATGTTGGGTTGGCGTATTTCGAGATTAGGATTTGTCACTCCGATTGTCGGAGAGGTATCTCTGGGCCCTCTCGGTACCGCACATCACTGAAGCCTTGCAAGCATTGCAACTAATGAGTTAGTTGCGGGATGATGTATTATGGGACGAGTAAAGAGACTTGCCGGTAACGAGATTGAACTAGGTATGGGATACCGACGATCGAATCTCGGGCAAGTAACATACCGATGACAAAGGGAACAACGTATGTTGTTATGCGGTCTGACCGATAAAAGATCTTCGTAGAATATGTAGGAGCCAATATGAGCATCCAGGTTCCGCTATTGGTTATTGACCAGAGACGTGTCTCGGTCATGTCTACATTGTTCTCGAACCCGTAGGGTCCGCACGCTTAAGGTTACGATGACAGTTATATTATGAGTTTATGCATTTTGATGTACCAAAGTTTGTTCGGAGTCCCGGATGTGATCACGGACATGACGAGGAGTCTCGAAATGGTCGAGACATAAAGATTGATATATTGGAAGCCTATGTTTGGATATCGGAAGTGTTCCGGGTGAAATCGGGATTTTACCCGAGTACCGGGAGGTTACCGGAACGCCCCGGGAGGTATATGGGCCTTAGTGGGCCTTAGTGGAAGAGAGGAGAGGTGTCCAGAGATGGGCCGCACGCCCCTCCCCCCCCTTGGTCCGAATAGGACAAGGAGAGGGGGCCGGCCCCCCTTCCTCCTCTCTCTCTCCTCTTTTCCCCCTCCGCGAATCCTATTCCAACTAGGAAAGGGGGGAGTCCTACTCCCGGAGGGAGTAGGACTCCTCCAGGCGCGCCTCCTCTTGGCCGGCCGCCCCCCCCCTTTGAGCCTTTATATACGGAGGCAAGGGGCACCCCTAGAGACAGAAGTTGATCCACGTGATCATATTCTTAGCCGTGTGCGGTGCCCCCTTCCACCATAGTCCTTGATAATATTGTAGCGGTGCTTAGGCGAAGCCCTGCGACGGTAGTACATCAAGATCGTCACCACGCCGTCGTGCTGACGGAACTCTTCCCAGACACTTTGCTGGATCGGAGTCCGGGGATCGTCATCGAGTTGAACGTGTGCTAGAACTCGGAGGTGCCGTAGTTTCGATGCTTGATCGGTCGGGCCGTGGAGACGTACGACTACATCAACCAAGTTAATGCTTCCGTTGTCGATCTACAAGGGTACGTAGATCACACTCTCCCCCTCTCGTTGCTATGCATCACCATGATCTTGCGTGTGCGTAGGAATTTTTTTGAAATTACTACGAAACCCAACAGCTGGAGGCTGGCAGCTGCGGCTGGGGGTGGCGGCCGGTTCTCACGGTGACCGGATGCCGGGGCGGCGGCCCCGGAGCTTGGTGGTGTTCCTGCTCGGCACTAGGCGAGCGGTGGAGGGGCATGGGGCGCGCGGCGGCGGGCCTCGGCAGGTGGTGGTGGGCGCTGGGCTCGTGGCGACGCTCCGTCGTGTGCAGGCGGCGGCGGCCCCTATGCGCGGTCGGCAGCTCCCTCTCTGACCCGGACGACGCGGGGGGTGGCGGCCGCCCGGCGTGCCCGGCGATCTGGATGCGGTTGGGCCGGCGACTCGCTGGTTTGCCGGAGATCTAGGGGCATCATCGTCTCCGACTCGATCTGCTTCGGTTTGTGCTAGATCCGGTACAGGGAGATAGCCGTCATCTCCCGGTGCTGGCTACATGGATCTGGCGACGACGGCTGGACCCTTGGTCTAGTCTTCAACAGAGAAGGCGGCGGTCCGAGCACAAGAAGCGGATGAAGTTCTTCGAACAGATCTGGGTGAAAACCTGCTCTTGGCTAGATGCCAAAGCCGACGATGGCGGCGCTCTAGGGTGTCGTTCCCTTCTTGAAGGCATCGCCGTGGAGAAGTTCTAGACTACGATCTGCTACCTTCGGGGGAAACCCTATATCGATAGATCAAAAGACGGCGACGTGTTTGTGTCGTTTCCCCCTTGGGGGCGTCTTTCTTGAAGGTGTACGCGGGCTCGAGGGACCAGTGGACGACGTGTTTGGTGGAGTGGTGCTTCATCATGCACATTGATAGTGATAGATCTCGATGGCTTGGCGCTCTGGAGATTAGGCGTCTGATGTGCGATGATGGACTCGTGTAGGAGGGTGACGCTGTCTGGAGTCGTGGTGGCGTCGACAGCAGCTAGACCGGGCAAGGTAGATGCAACAGTACATCACTGAAGATGGATTGGTGGCAGGTGGCTGCGGCGGCCTCATACACGGCAGGCGTCCTGATTGAGGAGTGTGCCGGACTGGTGAGTGCCCCATACACGGCAGGCGTCCTGGTTGGGACCTCAGGTCTTAGATGTTAGGTTTGACTGCGAGGTATATTTGGTATTAGGCCTAGACTATCAGCATCCATTCATCAACTGGATATGAGTAGCGACAGATGTTACCTAGACGGTGACTTTAGTTTTACTGTTGTATCACTTTGTAAGGTCTTCTGTGAATAATTAATAAAGTGGCTGCATGCATTATCCAAATGCAGAGGCCGGGAGTCCTCCTCCATTTCTAAAAAAAATCTCGTCAAGTATATGACTGCATTAGATTTAGATTAATCGGTAACAATGTGCACTTTTAATGCGTCGGGACCAACATTGCTTTAGCAGACGCCCAAAAAAGCACGCAGTGCAAATTGTGAAATGCGCGCAATCCGGAGCCCAAAATATACTGCGCTCGATAGCGTTTTTCAGTGCGTGTCCAAAACTTTTTAGCACACGCAATATTTTACAGCATCTGTTGGAGCTATTCGGTGCCAAAAAAACAATTTTTTTCACGCACGGTGCTTCTTTTTGCCGCCTATTGAAGATGCTCTGTATACAATGAAAGAAAGAAACCGGAGAGATCATATTACCATGAGTTCTTGAGAGAGTATGAGGGTACATATGGTACACCAATATTCCTTAGTCAAAACATTCGGGAAGTAGGGGGTAAACTTACCGTTAAATCTTTTAACAAGGATTGCCGTCACCTTGTTGCTAAAGCAGTGTCCAAGTTTTGAGAGCTAAAAGATACTACTTCCTCCGATCCCAAATAAGTGCCGGAGGAGACAAATTTGACAATTTTGATCTGTGGATGAAATCATTTCATAAAATGAACTGTTTTTAGAAGAATTTCACTTAACTGACCTTTTTGAGTGGCGCCTGACACGAAGGCGTTATACTATATTGTGCAACGCTTGACAGATATGCAGCGCCTAAAAGCTAGGCGCCATACTATATAGTGTAGCGCCTAGCCTTTAGGCGTTGCATTAGTGCTTGCCTACAAAATGAAGCATCCACTAGTGCAACGCCTAGAGGCTAGGCGCTACACTATATAGTGTGGCGCCTAGCTCTCAGATGCTGCACACTGACTTAGTAATTTTTGGATCACACACGTGCAACGACTGCCAGTCAGGCGCTGCACAGTACAGTGTGACGCCTTCGTGTCGGTCGCCATTTAAAAAGGTCAGCTGGATGAAATTTTTTCAAGAGCAGTTTATTTTGTGAAATGATTTTATTCACAGATTAAAATTGTCAAATTTGCCGCCGGAGGAAGTAGAAAGAACGGGTGCTTCACCGAAGCGCGCCATTGTTTAATGGCATCGTAATAGTGTAGGGTCCTCAAAGAATAGGCGTTTGATGGCATGGTAATAATGCAGGTTCCTCAAGGATAGGCTAGCATACGTCATATCGATTACTACTAATCTAGAAGGAATCTCTCCTGGAGTCCTGGTTTGCATGCATGTTCTCCGGCATGGTAACTAACCTGATGTGTGTAAATCAAGCTCAAATGTACTACATGCTCATATGAATTGCTATTGTCGTAGAGTTAGATGAACATATACACAAGCCGACAAGCCTAATTTATTGCTTGCTGAGGAACAACTCCGAATTTTCACAAGTCTATCAATCACAAACAACTCAAACATATGTGAATATTTATAAAAGTAACATTAAATTAAAACCCATTAATTTCATATATCAAATATGACTAGGACCATATTTTTCTAAACCATATACTACACCAGATCAGGTTCAGCGGAAAAGGTTCGTCCATACGTTGCCCAGGCTGCCCGCCGCGTCGATACTGGGCATATCAACCGCCATCCACCTCCTTAGCTCCATCCCTGTCGCTTGTGATTCCCACCTAAGATCTTTAGCAATGATGAAAGCTATTTCCATATTAATTAACAATCAAAAACTGAAAAATAGTGCTTTCTAGTTCTATCTACTTTTGATCTGTCGTGTTCTAATAAGAGGTAAATACACCAGGAGTCATAGAACTTGCATGTGACGGTCAGTTTGGTGCACAAAGTTGTAAAATACGTGTTTCTGGTCATCAAACTTGCACAAACGTTCATATACGGTCACATTTCATGTACGCAGACGTATTCATGGCCTATGTGGCATGCCAGCATGGCCAGGGCCCACTGTAAGCCCATCACGCATGGTAGATCTGTAGGCTTTTTCTTTATTTACATATTATGCACCTATTTTTTTAACTTATTAAGCCCCTAAAATAAAATGATTTTTTATTTACGTATAAAGCCCCTAAAATAAAATGGAAAAATAAGGGATGGTTCGGTTACAAACTAGGGACGTGCCCCTACTAGGCTTGGGTTAACAACCACCAAACCAATGACCATTCATGTCTAGATAGCACGAATAGTTTTTATATCATATAACACGGCCGAAAAATCAATTTTGCAAGAAATGTAACCCCAAAAAAGGGAGCACCATGGCTCGACTATGTGACCTCGTGGTCAACTTTAACTAAGATTACCACCGGGCTTCGACAACACAACATATCAAATGGGATAAATATTTTTCATGTTGTTATTCCTTCTTGTTCTATGTAAGAAAAAAAATTATATTACTTTGTTTGTGATATTTAATAAATGTTTATGTGTTACAAAAAAAGGTGTGTGACATTTAAAAAAAATAAACATTGTAAACCAAATTTGTGTAATTAAAAATGATATGTTGCATTTTAAAAATGTTCATGCATTCCAAAAAAACTGGTCATGACATTTTTTAAATGCCTATACAATGTATAAAACAGTTTGTGTAGCTTTAAAATGTTTCGTACCATCCGAAAATGTTAAAAACATAGTTGAAAAAAGTTTCAAGACTTTTCAAAACTTGTATTTGAAAAAAATGCCAATCATACACTTAAAAAGTATTAAGCATATATTTTTTGAATACTCCAAACATAGATGTATAGTGGAGTATTTAAAATATATGTGTATCAAAACATAGATGTATACTGGAGTATTTAAAACATCAAAAGATATATGTATCACATGGAGTATATGTTTCAATACACATAAGTTTCAAAACTTGTATTTGAAAAAATGTTAATATGGACGTGTTGTGTTGATTAACATTTTTCCAAATACAAGTTTTTGAAACTTTTTAAAATGCCGCGTACCTTTTTTGTAACACATAAATATTTTTTGAAAGTCACAAACACAAGAATATAAATTGTTTTCTTACATCTGGACGTGTTGTGTTGTCAGTGGTAATGTTAGTTAACCTTGAGCACAAGGTCACATGGTCGAGCCACGGTGCTCATTTTTTCCGTGTTACATTTCTTGTAAAAATTATTTTCAGTTAATGTTTATATGATACAGAAATTAGTCATGCTACATAGACATGAATTATCAATAGTCTGGTGGTTGTCCATGTATGACTACTAGGGCACGTTGAAGCTTCAAGACCCCACATCGCTTGTTTTTTCATTTTATTTTTAGGGGCTTAATACGAAAATAAAAAAGCCAAAGGCTTCTCTGCAGATCTACATGCTACAGCGGATGACAATGGGCCCTGGCCACACTGGAATGCCACATAGCCGTGTACATGAAATGTGATCGTATATGAACGCTTGTACAAGTTTGATGACCGGAAACATGTATTTTACAAGTTTGTGCACTAAACTGACCATCACGTGCAAGTTCTATGACTTCGGGTGTATTTACCTCTTCTAATAAGTATCATCTATCCAGCGGTGGTATCATGCTAAAAACGAATTTCAATATCGATAATGTAAGTGTCGTTGCTATTCCATAGTTCACATCTAGCAGATCATGCCCTTTTAATAGATCATATATATACACGCATCAGGATCATGCTTCATATATATGCACGCAAGAGAAACAAAGTCACATATAGCAGGCAGGAGAAATATTGTTTTGTTTTAAGTTAATCATGATCGACACCACAAATAAATTCACATATAGCAGATTTTAAAAATGTACTAGAATTTTTATGCGTTCATCCGCCACAGTCCACCGTGCCCCCGCCCTCCCGGATCAGCCCCTCCCTCCCACCGTGCCCCCCGACCCTCCCTGTGCCGCCCCTTCCATGCCCAGCCGGATCCGATGACATCGGTCTTCATCGCCCCCACCCATGCCACTTCCCACGATCTGCCCATCATTTCTGCTCAGGGCTGGCCCTATGTTTTGAAGGGCCCTAGGGCGAAGTCGATGACATGGGCCCTTAAGGCTCTCTCTTTATATATATTCTCTTGCAACAAAAAAAATTTAATTTTTAGTTACACATTTTTTGTTTGAGATTACATGATGTCTAATAATGATTGTTGAAAGACTTGGAAGAAAAGGAAAATAGTGACATCTTTGACTATTAGTAATTTATGTTGAGTATCATTGTTATTTAGGAAACGTAGGATAGCGTAGGATTTATTCTATCTTGACTTGTACTCCAAGATAACCATGTACTCCTATATATATATATACCCATGAGGCTCAAGCAATAAAACAATCATTCCACCAATTCTCCTCTTCCCTTCTAACATGGTATCAGACTAACCGATCCAAACCTTATCCACCGCTTCCGCCCTGCACGCCGCTCCCGGGGCGGTCAGCCTCCATGACCGCCGCCGGGGGCCATGCCGCCCGGACCTAGGGTTTGTCCGCCGGTCGTGTTGATTGGCTGCCTTAGAGAGTCTTTTTTCTGATTCTTGATCCGAGTTTTTCTTTCTCACACCGGTCTGCGTTTCTTCCTAATTTTCTGATCTAAGATCGGTTTGCGTTGCCCGCCGCCATTCATCATCTAGAACGTGTCTCTACTCCGACCTCGACAACAACTCCCGCCTTCACCGGGATCTGTTGCTGCCGACGTCCCAGGTTCACGCGTGTGTGGTGTTGCAGTGGCCGGTTGCACCGTCATTGACTGGCATGTCGTCTCGCATGCGGGCGTGGTGTAGCCGGCCGCTCGCGCATGCTCATCAGGCCACGTCGATCTACACTGGTTGTGAATCATGCAACCTGCAAGTCTCGCTACTTGCATGTGGGCTGCATCATGTTCGGGTATGCTTGGGTGCATGCATGCATCCATGCACAAGGCCGGTTCCGGTCGGCTGCACCACTGCTTGCATCCGAGCGCGTCTCGTCGTTCGTCCACGTCTTCTCGATCTTGCTGGCCGTGTTTTCGGTTTAATCAGCAGTCTGCACGCAGCTTCGCGGGTCTATGAAGATCATCATCCAGTATGAACGCCTCTTCACTGATCGAGCAACGGGCTATTGCTCTGTCACCTCATAGAGCGCAGCGTCGCCGCCTGGTGGTACTCCTGCGATTGCATCGACCGTGTGCTACCGCTGCGTCGCCCTTTGGGCCATAGTGCCGTGGCCCGCGGTCCACTGCCGCCTCGAGGTCGTTCAATTCAGGCGTCCCTGTGACTGCACCGACCCTTGCAATGTTGGTGCGTAACCCATCGGGTCGTAGTGAGCGTGGCACGCGGTTCGTGCCGCCGCCCTGAGGTCTTCCCCGTCGTCGCCCCGATCCACGCGCTGCTGCTGCGTAGCCCCTTCGGGACGTAGCGCCGCGGCACGCGGTTCACTTTGCCGTCCACGCGCGTCGACTTTTGTGTGGTATGCGCCGCGTCACCTTCCTAGACGCGGGAACGCCACTGTCCGCGCTAATCTTCATCACGCTGTCGGGTTCTTCTTCGCCTACTTCGAGCACCGCCGCCGCATTCTTCACCTAGCCGTCGCCGCCTCCTCAGGCCGCCGCCGCTCTTCTTCCCGGTCCACGGTGACTACCTCGACACCGGCCACCCCGACTTGACATCGACCACGGCGTCCCTTGCACGGCTAGCTCGACCACGGCTACACCGCCCTACGCTCTCGGCTACATCGACATCGGCACAAAGGGTTACCGCCTTGCTTGAGCAACCTTATCGGTTTCCATTCCAGCCACGACTTTCGCGATGCGTCGACCGTTATGACTAGGGGGGTCAGTCGGTTTGCCTTCGGATTCTTCTCCAGCCTCATCGTCTGCGTCGCTACCGTTGTGATTGCGGGGGATTTAAGTATCGTTGTTATTTAGGAAATGTAGGATAGCGTAGGATTTATTCTACCTTGACTTGTACTCCAAGATGACCATGTACTCCTATATATATGCCCATGAGGCTCAAGCAATAAAACAACCATTCCACCAATTCTCCTCTTCCCTTCTAACAATTTAGAATCAATCTCCTTGCCATTTGGATTGTCAGTACCAGATGAAGGCTCATTTTTTCTTCCTTTTTATTGTCCTCATTCACGTAGGGTCGGCCCTGTGTTTTGAAGGGCCCTAGGGCGAAGTCGATGACATGGGCCCTTAAGGCTCTCTCTTTATATATATTCTCTTGCAACAAAAATAATTAATTTTCAGTCACACATTTTTTGTTTCAGATTACATGATGTCTAATAATGATTGTTGAAAGACTTGTAAGAAAGGGAAATAGTGACATCTTTGACAATTAGTAATTTAGAATCAATCTCCTTGCCATTTTGATTGTCAGTGCCAGATGAAGGCTCAGTTTTTCTTCGTTTTTATTGTCCTCACTCACTGAATTTCTGCTTGCAAAACAGAGCAAGCAACACCCTCATCTACATTTATTGACCCTGTTTCTTGGAGCTATGTCGTCATCATTCAAGAGTTATTCTGTTGGTCAGTAACAGAAAAAAAAAATCTCTCTCTATATATCTAAATGCATTCTATGTGCAGACTCTATTTCCCCTTCACCGTCAATCAAGATGATTTAAAATTATGTTTTCATAAAAAAATTCAACATCAAAATCAACTGTTTTCCTAAACGATTGTCATTTCTTGTCGCCCACCGTTTGGTGGGCAACGTGCGGCCAGCTGTACCCCTATATATTCTAGGTATAAGATGGCACCACCTTATACTCCCTAATATAAGTAGATTGTGTGAATGCATGTGATAAGGACATTCTCTTTTGGTGGTTTTGACATGTTTTCCCAAAATAGAAACACCTTTTGTCATTGGTAATCATACTATTCTTATTAATGAAAAGCGGTGTTGTTGTTGTTGTTAAACAATCATTTGATCAATGTATGGTGAAGGCCCATTCTTTCTGTCTTTCAAGATAACGTGAGACCCTAGCCTATAATGTCGTTACACATCCTTTCGTCTTACACACACCGGATGTATGAAAGTGCCTCTAACTTTTTATCTGCTCCGGCTAGATCATGCTATCAGTGGCCTAGAAGTGAGTTTGGGCAGTTGCAAGCACCCACATCAGGTTATGTAAGGTGTCATGTTCTTGAAATGGAGCAATTATGACTACTCACCGTACTCATACAACAGTTAGGTTACTAAATATCTGTTACTCCTTTTAGGTTATCAAATGTAGAATATGTGTTGTTTAATTTTTCATTTTCTTATCCAAGAAAGGTTCTCGATGATTTGCTAAAACTGCACTATGGTCAATTTGCACAATAAATTCTTATGCAAACTCTCTTACGACATCAAGATGCACATGCCACGTGTAAAATTACTAGTATCACAAGATTACTAGTATCACCAAACGTACATGTATACTATATCAACATCGGGTAGGTAGCTTGATGTAACTGAGTGTTGAAAGATTTGGCAAACAAACGGTGACAATCATAAACCCCATCGTAAAGGCCTATCGTCCATGGTGCTTCATATATTTTTGTCTAGTGTTTGTTGAGAGATGCTGAGATCGGTTGTGAGATTGAGTGATGAGCCCAACTTTATAACATTGTGGATGCGCATGAACTCGCCAAAGGTGAGGGTGCGGTAGCGTCTGGGGTTTCCTTCACTGACGAACTCCTCCGCTGGGCCGACGAGGCAATCTGCATCAGGCTGGATGAAAACCCCCACTGACGTTCGTGGCATCACCGGGTTGGTCATCACCCGGTGCTCAATGCTCTTTAGCACCCCGTTGGTCACAACCTGCAAGAGCGAACCAACATATATAGTGATGATTCGATCCACCGATACTTGAATGAACAACTTGCTCTGTTGAGAAATGATGTATTAACTCAAGTTGCAAGCCGAAGTTGACGACAAAGGCATTTGGCACGGGCTCAACGGTAATCCGATCGCCCTTGTATGAGACCTGCAAGCCAGGGACAGCACCGGGTAGGAGGAGCGTGATGAGGTTCCGGTCACAGTGTGGCGGCAGCCCAAGGCCGAGTCCCGGATCCAGGTTTGAGCATGACGGGTAGTGGTTAAGGCCAATGATGGTTTCACTACCACCGAGGGGCCCCTCGAAGTAGTTGTGGCGGAGCCCCAACCCATTCCCATGCCTCTTGTGAGCACGATCAACTTCTCGACAACCTCCCTATAACCAAGCGAAATCACAAGCAATAAATTAAGATTACCTCTCCACCACACATGTATGCATATGATGGATGAATCGGCATGGAATTATGACAACAGATGGTTTCATCGACTAGACAAAAACTAGCGAGTTATGATATGGGAGAGCTTATGCTACCGGAGTCCTTGGGGTTTGTCGGGCCAGTGATTCTTGCTGTCTCCCACGGGGAAGGTGCAGGTGAGGCGGAGGCAGTCCGTCCAGTACTTGTCGCCGCCGGTCTCAAAGGTGCTGCCGGAGAAGAGCCGGTTGGGCTTGCATCTGTCGTCTGAGTAGAAGGGTGCCACATCCGGCGCCGGCAGGCGGAAGAACTCGCACACCGCCTCCATGTCCCACATCGCATGCTCAGGGACGCCGTGGTTGACCACCTGCACGCATATGCGCATGCTTACACGTACTTTCTCTGTAGTGATCTAAACGCTCTTATATTTTTTACCGGAGTAATAAATATACTGATGCTTGCTACCACTAGACGTCTATTAGTACATACGTAATGAAATACCCGTGGCAAATTAATCAAGACAAGATGCTTGGCGTGGTGGTGGTTAAATTGGTCTGACCTGGAAGAAACCAAGCTCCTTGCCAGCGTCAAGGACGGCACGGCGGACCTCGTCGCGGCCGAGGGAGAGGTTGATGATGGGAAGAGAGACGGCCGGCGGCGGGACAAGCAGTTCGTGGGACGGGGCTGAGGAGACCAGCTTCTCCATGGGAATAGCAAGGCAACAAGAACGAACTGGAGTAGGGCTAGCTCGTGTTATCTGATTGCACTGCACTTACTGCTGCTGCCTGGCATGGTTTTCATAGGCTTGGAGATGGACGACGGAGAGGTTTTAGCCGTGTCAGCAATTTGCTCCGTAGGGGTGGATGTAAAGTTCGAAGCTCCACGAGCTTAACGAGCGGTCGTTTGATAGGCTCGTTCAGCTCGTGCTCATTTGTTAATGAACTGAGATAATATTTATTTTTAGTTTGTTAAACTAGCTAGCTTAACAATGCGAACAAATGTCTCGCGAGTAGCCCCTTAAGCTCACTAATAGTAATGTTTTTGTAGACCCGCTCAACTAATCAGAAGTGGCCAGGCGAACTCAACAAGGCCACTCGACATGTTCTCTTGTTGCATCACCCCAGTCTTATATTTTTCGTTGCACCGTGGAAAGATATTAGGTGAGTTGCGATCACGAGACACCGGCTTCCTCCTTCTCTTGAATCATGTTTGATCCTTCTCTAGTGAACCCGGTTGCATGGGGGGCATGGAGAACAGACCCTTCCCTGGTGGGCCCCGGGTGCATCATGGGGTTGGCATGGAGGACGGAACACATGGTGATGCCCGGCGGGTGATTGCAAAATGAAACTGATATTTTCTAAACATGAGCAAACAATTTGTATTTCGGTAGTCATGATCGGTTCTATGTCTTCTTCTCCATGATTCGACCGCCTTTCGTGGTCTTCAGAGTTTGTACAGTCCCTTTTCAGCATTTTCTTCTCCGCGAGGCGATTTGCTTCACAGTTTGCGGCCGATGGCGCCTCCTGGTCCGGAGGCTTCCCGGCCATTGCTTCTACGAATTCCTGGGTTTAAACAAGTTCGCTTCGTTGAGGCGAAAGCCAAAGGAGACATCGAGCTATGGTCAAGATGCGCCAAACGGTGGAAGCAGGAGGAAGAATACTTTGGCACCAACCAAAATTTTAATGTAATTTTATTTTTCTATAATGGTGTGTTTGTAAAGATATGCGATACTTAATACTTCATCTCTTCTGGTATAGAGAGCATATCTCAATTTTTTTTTGGTTTTTCCATTTTGTAAGTGCCATATTTATTACTCTCCATCATATGTTCTGATTTCGAGTTAGATTAAATCGTTGCATGCAAGTATTAAGAGAAAACTCACCAATGCACACAAAAGTTTTTGGTCATTTAGTGGTCACACATGCATGTGTTGCAATTAATGCATTGATAAACATATTTTTTGAGTAAAACAAGCACATTAATTGCGTAATTTTTGTAAACTACAAAAAATATTATACCACTCACAATCTACGTTCGTTGGTGAGATTTTTGAATTTATCACTTTAAACCAAAAGGGAGGGAGTATATGGCCTTGGGTACAAAGGACACACATCCTGAAGTACCACTGCTTAATATATCTTGGGTAGTCTGCAAAATTCTCAATTAGCCAGTTTTGAATCTGGAGACGGCTACATAACATCATTCCAAAACCTTGCTCTTGAGTTTATTTCTTCCGGATTGAGACAATCAGACCATTTCTTCATAGCAGGTTGATGGAGAATGAGCAGTAAAGAAATAAGCAAGGCATATAAACTGTAACTCTTGATTGATTAACTTTCATTAATAATATTTGGGGTTGTTTTAGGATGAAACTTAATAAAGTAACTGAAAAGTATTACTTTTAATCGAGGCATCATAATTGGAGTTGATGGCATCAAATTATCGGATAATGATTTCTCAAACCTGTAAAATACTCCCTTCATACACTAGTAGAAAAGGGGGCTTTGGTCCAGGCCGGGTAAGCCCATTAGTCCCGGTTCAGTCCAGAACCGGGACCAATGGGTGCATTTATCCCGGTTCGTGCGGCTAAGGCATTAGTCCCGGTTCACCTGGGCCCTTTAGTCCCGGTTGGTGCCACGAACCGGGACTAAAGGGTGCGATGCCCATTAGTCCCGGTTGGTGGCACCAACCGGTACTAAAGGCTAGACCTTTAGTCCCGGTTGGTGCCACCAACCGGGACTAATGGGCTTTGAGGCATTAGTACCGGTTCATGGCACGAACCGGTACTAAAGGTCCCATTTTCAAACTCCCCCCCCCCCCCCCCGGACCGCCTTTTCAGTTTTAGAAAAAACAAAAGAAAATGATGGAAATGTCAAAAAAATAAAATAAAATAAGTTTCCCATGTGATATGTGGTCTAGTTGTTGGGAAAATTTACAAATATGAATTTCGACTTTATTTACAAAATCTCTCTGGAATTTGCAAAATGGGCATAACTTTTGTGTACGAACTCGGATTAAAAAGTTTTTTATATGAAAAATCATCTACTCGAAAAGTTACATCCAATGGGGACTGCCTACGGCCTGTTTGCAAATTTGTAGAATCCTCAAATTCCAAAAGGAAAAAAGTTATGCTCAAATTTCAGTTTTTTTAAATTTTCATTAAATCTGGTCAAACTATGGTCAAACTACTTATTCAAGAAGTATTAGTGTTACTAAATAATTATTCAAGAATATTAGTGTTATTAAATAATTATTTCAGTTTTTTTGAATTTTGGTCAAATCTGGTCAAACTATGGTCAAACCGTGGTCAAACAATGGTCAAACTACTTATTCAAGAAATATTAGTGTTACTAAAAAATTATTGTTTTTTAGAACAATAGTTTCAAACTCAAACAGTGAAATGTGTGACTTCATGCTCAAGCTAAACTCCTGAGGGTTAATATGATTGACATCTTACTATTGTCAGGAAAACAACGAGTGCAAACTTGAAAACGAGGGAGAATAGAACCCGGAAGTTAAGCGTGCTCAGGCTGGGGGAGTGGGAGGATGGGTGACCGTCCGGAAAGTTAGATGATTTGGAATGATGAGGGGTGATTAGAGATTAAATTGAGCAGTGATGAGGGGTGATTAGAGATTAAAGGTTAAAATAATTCAGAAATTTGAAAATAAAAAAAATAAAAAAAATCAGAAAATTTCCTTTAGTACCGGTTGGTGTTACCAACCGGGACTAAAGGGTCAAGGCATTAGTACCGACCCTTTAGTCCCGGTTCAAACCAGAACCGGAACTAAAGGCCCTTACGAACCGGAACTAAAGGCCCTTTTTCTACTAGTGATACCAAAACTAGCCTAAAAAGGCATCTTATATTTTGATACGGAGGTAGTACATCTTAGCCAAGAGGTTACAACATATACCCAAACTGTACGACTGAAGAAGGCAACAACGCTGATTGTGAAAAGTAACCCCTACTACATCATGTTAACGGGTAATACAACAAAAAAGACATATATATCTTTTACTTTTAGCTTAATAGATGCAGCAATGTTTTTCAAAAGTATGGCTGCCATTAATAGAGACTTTTCTCAAGAAATAATTCCTGCTATTTGTTTTATTTCCACATGTACCGTGTTCTTGAAAGGTGTCACTTCATGTCAGCAGAGATAATGACCGTTTGAGTTCAGTGATGTCTCTTGGAAAAAATAATCATGAAGCAGATTGTCAATACATTGCAAAGAGAAAGTATATGATTTGAACGCATACATTATGGGAGTACCATTTTTTTCATTCCATATGCACCTGCATGCCCTGAATCCATTGTAAAAAGGCCAGCAATGTAATCCAACCAAAATACGTGTGCAAGCTTTGCAGCCCTCTACAAGTTTTTTCCTTGGTTTTGTTGCTCGAATAGGCTCTGCGTACCGGACCAACATAGTTTCTCCTTTAGTATTATATTAAGCTGTAATATATTGGGCCGGAAACAACAAAATATGGAGAGAAGGGCATAAATGTACTCTATGCACACATGAAAGGAGGGGGCAGAATGAATCTCCATGAAAAATGCTAATCTATGTGGGAGCCATGGATGAACCTCGTACAGGGATGCTGCAACCGAAGGAAATAGCCTCTGGTATTCCTGCGAGAAAGACATACAATCAGAAGAACATTCGAACCAAAGCCATATTTCTGAATTGAACAATGAACCGAGGCAGAAGCCAACAAAATGAACACCAATCATGTAATGGC
The DNA here is from genome assembly GCF_056163025.1 of Triticum urartu. Lineage (NCBI taxonomy): Eukaryota > Viridiplantae > Streptophyta > Magnoliopsida > Poales > Poaceae > Triticum > Triticum urartu. The sequence goes on from NC_141875.1 coordinate 638,483,818, forward strand.
AAAAATCTACCGTGGGGCCAGAAAGTTGACTACAAGCCACCGAAATCAGATTCGCAGATGATAAATGGGCAAATGAAGCAAAGATCTCTGTGTAGTAGCTTCATGAGTTAGATAGATAAATGGGCCAATAAGCCCACTCAATGGCAGGCCTTTGAAAAAGTCTCCAGAATAGCGGCCTATTAGGACAGCCAGCCCAATTGCGGTAAATCGGTGCTCAAACAAAGATCTGAAGGTTAGATACTGTTCAAACACGAAATCCAACGGCCAAAATCGCTGGAAGCGTGGGCTCAGTTTTACTGTCATAAATGTGCTTAACTATAGATAAATACATGATAACATATCCAATTTTCTACGTGTGGCTATTTAAACCTCCATACATTCAGCCAAACATGACAGTGGGAAGAAAATGACTTTCGTTAGAAAAGTGCACGATGTCTTCAAACACTGTTGCACGCCTCTGTTTGTCTTTGCTTCCTTCGATCACGCTCTGGTAGAAAAAAATGGCAAGCAATGTGAAACAAACGGGAAAATAGTCGGCAATAAATACTATTCCTCCGTCCCAAAATAATACTCCCTCTGCACTAACTTTAATGCAAAGTTATATTAAAGTTGAGACACTTGTTTTAGGACAAAGGGAGTAGTTTTGTTCACATGTAACAAAGAGCACAATATACTATTTTGATTCAATGAAAACAATTTTACCATGAAAACGTGCGTCACAAGCAACATCAGGCAATTAGAGCTCTAAGCAAAGAAGGGGGCCAATCCTCCTTAGCCTCGAACTGAAGATTAATACTCAGGTCAGTAAATTTAATTCTCAATAACACCATGCTCTCTAGTTTTAAAAAGCCCATATGCAATTGAGGTCTTCAATTGAAATTGGGTCCCTATCAGGCCAACAATTTCTTAAAGCCCTCTCATTTAATTCTATGGCAAAGGGGCCATGCATGTCATGGCTAGGAGACACAAAGTAAATGCAGTCATAACCAAATTAAAAACAAGAAGAAAAATACGGAATGAAATAGGACGCCAAGAGCCAGGGACCCGTTCGCTAGTTAGAATGGCACTTGCAAATGGCTCAGCTGGTAGTTTCTTCATTGGGGGCGGCAATTTTCAAAACTGCCATGGCAGTTTGTTTAAATCTGGGGAGTTCTTGCTGTAGAATTGCGACTATCTAATCCCGATCAGACGGTTCTGGGGCGTTTGTGGGATTTCGTCCCCATGGAACATTCCCTAGATAGCATTACTGATGAAATAATGTTGCTTGGAGGCAAAGGAGACCAAGTAGGTCACACCTGGAACACAAAAGAAGAGTAGTAATAATAGAATTAAAGAAAACAGAACATATAAGGAAGGAAATAATCTCCACACGCATGGACCAATGAAATAATCTTGCTTGGAGGCAAAGGAGATCAATTAGGTCACGCCTGGAACACAAAAGGAGAGGCAAAACATATAAGGCTGGTTGTAATGGGGAGTATCATATAGTAGTATCATACATACGATACTAGTGTATGATACTACCTTCCTAATGCATAATATCATACTTCCTCCGTCACAGTTTAGAAGACATAATTAAATTTGCATGTGTTTCCACAATAGACAAGGTTTAGGGCGCATTGCATTTATTTCTAGTAGCTAATTAGTACTCCGATATACTATTTCTATATGCATGCGTAGTGTGAATGCTATTTTTTAATCCATCCCACAACCAATAGATAACCACCTAGGTTCCAGAGAATTTCCAAGTGCGCCTTCTAAACCGTGACGGAGGGAGTATATTAGTATCATGTAGTACTCTATTTATTGCCATTTATGACACAAAGTAGAATATCATTTATTATTATACGGTATCATAATATGATACTCCATCATCCCTTTCTTTATTTAATGATATGACACCTCATCAAAATTGCTTAGTTGGTATGCATGATACTAGTTATGATACTACTGTTACGACCAGCCTAAGGAAGGAAATAATCTCCACGCGCATGGACACAAATATTCACCGAATGCCAGATTTTTAGGCATGGCAGATCGAAGATTTTCCATGATAAATTGTGTCTGTCGAGGATGACAAGTTTCGTTGGCGAACATGACAAATCCGACTTAGTAGTTCATTTTTTGCCCAGAAGATTACCGTGTTTGCAAAAAAAAAATCCATCCTCGTGCCAAAATAAAATGTCATGAAAACATTCGATTTGCCGTGTCTAAAAATTTGACGTCAGATTTTTAGCACACGCTTGTCAACGCGCCGCCTAGTTTCAGGTCGCCTTCTTCCTATTTTTAGGCGGGCACGATTCAAAGCTGGATATCCGAGTTACTCCCTCCATTCCAAATTACTACGCCTTTAGATTTCTTCCAAAAACTAAATCTTATAAAAATTAATAAAGTCTAGAGAGAATATTCTATGCAATACCTTTCTTCGGGCATAATCGGTGTAAACAGATAAAATGAATCCAACAGCTCGCGAATCGGCGGATCTTGTAAAATTATCCGCCGGCCAACGTGTAGCATTGCCCATATATAAACGGCAGGGTTACAATGCAAAATCTTTGGGTATCAATTCCTTGCTCATGAATGGAAACCCCAGGCCGCCTGTCAGCTCTGTCCGTGGCCTCGGCCCGCGGCTTCCCTTTCCCCCGATCACCTCGCCCTCCCTCCGCCGATCACCCCGTCTCCTCCATGACCGCAAGCACGCCTGGATTCTCTGTCGATCGGTTTTATGCTGGTAGGAAACTGTTTTAGGCGCATCTCAACATTTTGTATTACAGCCAGACAAGAACATGCGAGGCCGTCACGGCCGGCGAGCGATGATGATGAGCTCCGTTGCTGGAGGCGCAGGGCAGAGGCAAGGAGACGGCGGCATGTTAACCCGGATTAGTTTATCCCGTCGGGGTGGCGCAGTTTGATCCCGGCCGCCCTGAATGATTGCCATGTGTAGGACAACCAGATACAGCTGCGAGTATTCTACTCACCCACTGTCATGAGTCATGGCCAACGCTCACGACGCAGACCCCAATTCCTCGCAGACTCGTCGTAGCCGCGTGATATTCTACCCCACCCGCCGCTGTACCACCACCTCTACCACGACTAGTACTGCCAGGGAGGGGCCGAGGGGGGACTCAGTCACAGCGAAGAAGGGTTTGTCCTGTCGGCCTTCGCTGCCACCTCCTCCTCCCCCCGCCACCGCGCCGACTTCACGCCGGGGACTCCCTCTCCGCCGCCGAACCTGCGGGTCGGCGACGCCCTCGCCGGACCCCCGAGGGAGGCGGGCTCCCGGGCTGCTGAGCCCAGCCAGCAGGGCCGCCGCCGCCGCCGCCGGATCGCTGGCGCGGCCGCCCCGATCCGCGAGGACACGAGCCGCCGCCCGCGGATTTGGTAAGCACCGCCTCGGGCCGTGCGCCGCACCCACGCATGCGCGCGCAGATGTTGAGGCCAGTTCAAACTGTTCCGCGGTTTGGGGGATCTGGCTGCCCGCCCCGAACTGCCTCCGATTCGTAACTGCTCCCCCAGTTCCTTCAGTTTCCGCTGCGAATTCTGCCGCGCCGCCCGGACGCTCCAGCGATCTGTGTTGCGTGCCCGCGCTCTGCTCCTCACGCGGATCTTGCTTCCGGCCTAAGATTTCAACAACCGCCGCCTGAAATTCGGGGCCGGGCGGTTTAGAGTTTCTTCTAGGTGCTTGCGTGTGTACTTGTCGGCACTGTTGTAGTCTTAATTGTTGCTTGTGGAAGTTTAGGAAGCAATGCTGAGTTAGGAGTCGTGATTTTTCGATGTACTACTAAGAAAGCTACACCTCTAAATCTACAAGTCTGTCTTAGTTGGGGTGTTCGAACTAGTCTCGTTCATTCATTGCGAAACTTCTTCAAATTGGTTACGTGGATTCAGCATTCTAGATGTAACCAGCCTAATCAGCACCCCCTTTTGCTTCTCAGTTTATTCATCGGGGATTCAGGGGCATTGTTTTCTCATTTCTGAATCATTTGATGATTTAAAAGCTGCTCTGATTTATCATTCTTTCCTCGCTTTTGCGTTCACAGCTACAAGTTCTTCAGCGGTGCGGAAACCGTTCTGCTAACAAGTTCCATCGCCGCCAAACGATACTGACAGCCCCCATGGCAAAGCCCGGCATTCTAGGCCGGAGGTATGTATAGTGCATCTACTTCATGGACAGGGCTCATGCCTAGTGACTTCTAATATTTTATTCTGTGCTCCTCAATGGAATGCATAATAATTTCTTTGCCAATCTTCATCAGCAGCAGCATGCCAAGATCAAATGAAGGCATGAGGCTTGTATTCTCAGCAGTTATCGGTATTATGCTAGGTTACTTGTTTGGGATATCCTTCCCCACAGTCAATATAACCAAGGTAAATTGGATCATTTGCATCTCTTGTTCTCTTATGCCACATACTTTAGACAATAATCTTTACTATCTGCACTTCGCAGCTTCATTTCCCTTCCAGTATTGTTTCCTATATTGAAGATAGAAACTCCGGAATCACAACCCAAACATTGTTGAACCATGCATGGACATCTGCAAACAGTCACAAGAAGAACAATTCTGATTCCAAGTCTGATGAAATTCCTAAGGTACTTTGCCAAGCTAGCACTTTTTAAGGGATTTTGTTAGCCTTTTGACTTGTGTCCTGTATTTGTTCAATGCAATCTGTGTTGGCTTTCTTCTTACTTATATCCTGTTTTGTTTTGATCGTACATTGTTTTAGTTAATTTTGGGTGATCATATTATTGGCCCATTACTT